>NC_057796.1:306647273-306977032 GCF_018294505.1 Triticum aestivum
CCCGGAAGCTCCCTTCTCCCGAGCCACGAAACCTCAGCCCCTCCTCCATGGTGCCCCCCACCGCACCAATTTCACAGCCGCCCTCCTCCCTAATGCCGGAGACGCTGTCCATTTGTCGTCGGGCACTGGGCCGTGTGCCTCTTACTCCGTGCTGCTGGAGTTGCCTCGACGACGGCCGCGTGAATCGTACCGGAGCCGATTCACCCCCGCCATTGTTCACGGCACCAGAGCGGCTCCAACTTCGGATCCATCCAGAGTCCTGGCGCTGCTTCCCCGTAGCCGTCGATCATCGCGACATCGTTGTTTCCCTACCGCCGGTGGCCACCGCAACCGCGCCGGCCTCACCGACTCGGCAGCTGGACCTGCCTACTTCACCATGCCGCCAAATATGTCGCACCCTCATCTCAAATCACTTTATTTAGGCGTCAGTTGTTTGAATTTTTATTCTAGGCCAATCAATTCCCAATGGGAAGCAGCACGCCTCGAGGTGGAGGAGCTCCTGGGCTGCCGGTTGGCTGGTGTCTAATGTAAGGGTGTGGGGCCGCAAGTTCGCCGCGGGAGCAGCGCTTAGATGGCTATCTTAGAGTTGCGTGGGTTCAAGGTACTGCCGCTGCCGGATCTGGATGACGGGGAGTCTTTGTGGATTGGCCCGAGGGCAGCGCAACCATGGCAGTGCGGTGGAGTGGGGAGCGGGGTTTTGGTCGGGGCCACGGACGGCGGAGGCAAGCTGCTCTGCCGTTGGTCGCTGGCTCTTCGGGGAAGATTCCTAACAGTGTCAGCTGGGAGGCACAAGACGGCCATCAAGCCATCAGGCGTAGATCGGACAGTACCAAAATAAAATAAAATCGTGTGACCCCAATTTAGTCTCAGTCAACAGACGTGTGACCACTCTCGTACCTTGCCATTGATCTCTTAGTGTATTTCTTCAGATCAAAGAGATGCGTCATTCTTAACATTATGCATTATCTGCATCTTCGGCCACACCGTCTTCCGACTCACTACAGCTGCTGCAACAAGGGAAGCATACACCAGAAGGGAGCTATAGTCCCCACTTAACAGTTCCCTGCATCGAATGCGCGTGCCCGACATGGACAGCCACAACAACTGCAGGGCCATCGACAAGTCAGCACATGATGCTCACTCCTATGGATGGCGGCCAGATAGGTTGTACCCTCATCTGACTTGTGTGCAACATTTATGGCTTTGCTATTCATCTAAGCATGGAAAATAGATTATCACATTTCAATGTATATTCATGCTAATCCCTTATGGGTCTTGTTCAGGAGTTAACGTTGTTCCATAGTTCAGCTAAGATACTTGTTCTTTAGGTAACATTGTTCCATAGTTATCATCCATCCGCCAATGCTATCCCACATGCTGGTGAGTATAGTATTATACCACTTCTAGTATTACCTATGTTGTTCTTTAATACTTTTGTGTGCCATCTAGTTAATCTTGAGTACAAACGATACATATTCTGTAGCTTTCATCTGTGTTCTCCCTTTAGTTTTTGAGACCTGTTGCTGCTAGTTAACCCCAGTCCTACTATTTATGTCGTCTCCTACAGGCACTCATTACATAAATCTAACTACTAGTTGTCTTCCATGCATGTCAGATATAATTGCACACACTGATATATCCAAAAGAACCTCACGGAGCAATGTAAAGGCCAATAAACTTGATGTCAATGATACCCAATATGATGGAACATGTAAAGGCAGTTCTTCAGAAGACTTGCAGAAAGATGTTGAATCCTCTTCACCCCACAAGGTCCTTGCTCTAACTTGGCCCGTGATATGGGTACAACATGCATATAATGTCCTGGAGTGTATCTACTCTATTGCAATGCCATGTGCTTAGCATGCTGATCATGCATGTAAATATGTCATGCCTTCCTGTTTTTTAGTACCTATTCCATTCATGATAACATGTTTTCAAAATCAAGTACTGTCATTCTACTCTATCGCAATGCCATCTGCTTAATTTGGACATCATGCTTATGAATATCGTATGCATTGTTATTCATCAGTATGTACTTCATCTGTCTACCATACCATTTTTTTACATTGAAGTGCTGTTCTAGTGCTTTGTTGCAATGCCATCTTAGTTTCCCAATCATACACGTGTATGTTGCCTTAGTTTTTTCTGTACGTATTCCGCTAGCATATAGTTTTACATTCAACTGGTGTTTTTTTACTGTGTTGTCCTGTCGTATCCCTAGCTCTTACACCATACTCCCTCCTTCCAGATTACATGTTGCCGAAATGGATAAAAAAGGATGTATCTAGAACTGAAATATGCCTATACCCATCCATTTTTTTCCGGATGGAGGGAATACATGTCAATATGTCATGCCTTTCTATTCTTCAGTACCTATTCCATCTATCTGCTGTAGCATGTTTTATAATTGAAGCACCATTCTTCTATACAAGGCATGCAAGGGGAAGACGACTATGTTGGAATCTGAAGGGTTACAAACCAGGTTTTTGCAAAAGATCCAAATTCCAGGAGATAATAAACCAACTCCAGTTTTTATAGATACTGTTCCAGCACAGAGAAACCCAACTCCTACTGATAATAAGCAGATTCCAGTGACCAAACAACTAGTCCGCTCCAGTCCAGCAAAAATATGTCAACTCCATTCTAAGAAGCGTGTGCGTATCCTTGCATCATGAAATTTTATAGCACGCTGATCATATTTTCTACATGTTCCTTACCCATCTCTCTTTTAGAAAATAAGCTTAACAGATAGAAGAATTTCTGCACTGGTATCGTCTGTGAGGAAAGATTCTTGCAGGAATTCTCTGTACTCCAATGCAGATGTAAGTACCTGTTGTATATCACTATATTTTTACATAAGCATGTATTTTGTTAATCGGCGTGAATCCAACCTTTATCTGATCTGAATTTAGTTGCAGCAAAATGTATGATTAAAGGCCACAATGTTGATTTTTGTAAGGAAAACTGCCTGGTAGTTTTGCATCCTGAGCTGCATGAGTGTACTATCTCATATCAGTGGGTTTGATTACTTTGGTTCTGCAGTGGGTTTTCAATGTTTTTTACTGTGTTGTCCTGTCGTATCCCTAGCTCTTACATCATACTCCCTCCGTCCGCATTACATGTCGCAAAAATGGATAAAACTGGATGTATATAGAACTGAAATACGCCTAGACCCATCCATTTATTTCCGGATGGAGGGAATACATGTCAATATGTCATGCCTTTCTATTCTTTAGTACCTATTCCATCTCTGTTGTAGCATGTTTTATAATTGAAGCACCATTCTTCTATATAAGGCATGCAAGGGGAAGACGGCTATGTTAGAATCTAAAGGGTTACAAACTAGGTCTTTGCAAAAGATCCAAACGCCGGGAGATAATAAACCAACTCCATTTTTCATAGATACTGCTCCAGCACAGAGAAACCCAATTCCCACTGATAATTAGAAGATTCCAGTGGCCAAAGAACTACTCTGCTCTAGTCCAGCAAAAGAATGTCAACTCCATTCTAAGAAGCGTGTGCGTATCCTCGCATCATGAAATTTTATAGCATTCTGATCATATTTTCTACATGTTTCTTACCCATCTCTCTTTTAGAAAATAAGGTTAAATGATAGAAGATTTCCTTTATTGGGATTGTATTCGAGGATAATATCTTGCAGGAATTCTCTGTGCTCCAATGCTGATGTAAGTACCCGTTGTATATCACTATATTTTTACATCAGCATGTATTTTGTTAATCGGCGTGAATCCAACCTTTGTCTGATCTAAAATTAGTTGTAGCAAAATGTTAAAGGCGCCAATGTTGATTTTTGTAAAGAAAATTGCCTGGTAGTTTTGCATACTGAGCTGCATGAGTGTACTATCTCATATCATGCACATTACTGAATTGTCGTGCTGCTCTGGTTGCCCATTCATTCATTGTGTCAATGTTGCTTTCGTATTACTTTACCTGGCTGATGATAGTTATGCCATATTGTGTTAATTTGTTGTTGGCTAGTTGCCCAAACATTCGTTGTGCCAATGTTGCTTTCCTATTATCTGACTTGGCCAATGATAGCAATGCTAGTGTCTTAATTTGGTGCAGGCTGCTGAAGATAAGAAGACAAACTCTAAAAACAGCAAGGCAACCCCATTGTTTATTTCCAATAAATCTAGGCCAGGTAATATGCCAATATCTCATGATTAATCTGTTTGGTTCCCCTCTAATTTATGTTATGATGCAGTGGTCGAGACACTCTCCACTATCAATAATACAAGCATGCCAAAATTGCCATCTGAATCTGTTCAGTATCCTCTGTCTCGAATGCAACAGAAAAAATGTATGTTTGTGAACCAATTAATGGCTGAAGGAATGATGGAAATGGTGGAGGAATCAGAGGCGCAGAGTCGTGCGACACAACAACAGATCAATGTTTTCAGAGACAGTGTAGCAAAGCAGCAAGAACTTGACCACATGCTTATGGGCGTCATCTGTGCTGAGGTTGCAGATTGTGACGTTGTAGATCGTTAGGTTCTGTTCATTTATTTGCACTGGCATCAATCTTTGATTGCCAAGTGGATGTAATTTCCTGTAATATATGCTGGATGTGCAACGTTTTTCCCTGTATGTCGTACCTTTGCTTGATCGGTTTTGGTCCTGTGCATAATTGCTCGTCGTAATGGGCTCAAATTATCTAATTTGGCCTAAAGACATGTACGAACTTTAGTGGGCCCATTAAGTTAATGGGCCGTTACCAGGCCGAAAGTTAATGGTCGGCCCTCTTAACTCCCGGGTCGTTAACAGGCTGACATCGAAGCGGGCAACAGGTGGGCCCAATTGATTTCATGGGCCATTAGCAGGCCGTTACTAAGTTCGGGCTACATATGGCCCAACTATACTGTGGACCTTTAGCAGGCCGAAAGAGACAACAGGCTTGTACTGGACCATGAAGAGCATGGGCCGCTAAGAGGCTGAAAGTTAGGTCGTATTGTAAATGGCCCAACTGTGTTGTGGGCCTTTAGCAGGCCGAAAGAGAAACCAGGCTGGTATTGGACCATGAAGGGCATGGGCCGTTAAAAGGCCAAAACTCAGGTCCGACTATAAATGGCCCAACTCATTTATGGTCCCCTAAAAGGCACACAGGGCCGGGAGTTGGCGCAACACTTAAATGGGTCGCTAAAAGGCCAAAACTCAGGTCCAACTACAAATGGCCCAACAGATATATGGGTCGTCACCACGCTAAAAGACACACCGGGCCGGAAATTGGCCCAACAATTAAATGGGTCGCTAAAAGGCCGAAACTCAGGTTCGACTACAAATGGCCCAACTGATTTATGGGCCGTCAACAGGCTGAAAGACACACCGGCCAGAAATTAGCCCAATATTTAAATGGGTCGCTAAAAGGCCGAAAGATGTACATCGTGAAAATTGGCCCATCCACTGAATGGGTTGTTAACATGCCGAAATCTCATCAGGCCGATATTGAGCCCAAATATATAGCGGGCTGTTAATGGGCTCGAACTGACGATGGGCTGCAATGGTGTCAAATCTTTAACGGGCCGTTGACGGGCCGATTTGGCACATCTCGTATGGGTCGTGGGCTTAAATGGACCTGACACAAGTAGGCCTTATATGGGCCGGCCTGCTATTTTTTACTGGGCCGGCCTTTTTTCCTGGAATGAGCCACTGTTGGGCCGTGCCACGTGTCGACCTATCATAGGTGCCTCCTGTCCAATGAGTGGATGAGATCTGTCCCAATGGTGAGGCAACACGTGTTTCCTCCGACCAATGATGATTTTACACGTGAAAATCCCCATTGGTCCGGGCTGTTAACGGGTTATCGGATCCAAAACCGGACCCGATAGCTTAACGGCGTTCCATTACGGTGGATGCCACGTGGCGGTCACCCTTGACGAAAGCACTTCTGTGACGCGCGATTTATCGTCATGGAAGTGGACACTTCCATGATGATAATTTTGGTAATGTCATGGAACACTTCTACGACAGCACATGTATGACTATCTTGATTCTGTCATAAATTTGTCATGGATTTACATGTATGACAGAAAACGTGACCTACTGTGACAAACACGTATCATCACGGAAGTGTATTTTTTTTGTAGTGCATTCTCCCTCACCGTCTTCAAGAAAGCCAACACTCGCATCTGCCACTGTTCGTCTCTCCCAATGAAGGGAAGGTAAGCAGATCCGTGATGTTGGTATGTTTTCGTTCAGAAAAAAAGAACTTTTGCAAAGCTGTAACCGATCCTCACTCTCTTTTTTGTTTCATTGTCATTGCGATTGTGTTTTCCTTTTAGTGGTCTCCTAGTATTCATCGGTTTCATGATGGACCAAGGAGAACCAGGCAAAGATTTGCCGATATTGGAGCAGACACGGGAGGCTGATCCCCACGAGACAGAGAGCTCCAAGAAGATGGAGGCAGCCACCGAGCCGACCCGAGATACTCTCACAACCATTACTGAGATGGTCAACACCCCGTTTGAGGCTACAACCCCCGTGGCCCTGCAGGAGCAGTTTTCCCCCTTCGAGGATGTGCCCCCCCCCCCGCTGAGCTGCCCAAGGTGATTTTCTTCTTTGCCGATCTCGATTGTGGTTTTTTATCTAAGTAGGTGGTGATAAATAATGCAAAATTTTATTAGCTTCGATGCCATGCTACCTTCCCTGTCATGCATACTTTTGACTTTACATAGTGGTTTAAATAACTTGTGTTTCTTATATTGGAAAGTAATTCAGAATTAGTTTCTGTTTCAACTAGAGCCCTAATGTAGATAAGGATTGTGTGGTTGTACATGTCACTCGCTAGGAGGCGGATGACCTGAATATACACACTGGGAAAACAGAGTTCTTAGGCTGTTGGATCCTGGAAGCCATTTGCACTTATACCAATGTCGAGATGTATTCTAGCCTCACTGTTGTCAGGCGTGTTGTCCAGGGTGTACTGAAGCACAAGAAGGTGAAAGCTACTCCTTCGTTTGTGAGGCATACTGTTCTTGTCAAGCTTACGCAGGAAGATGACGTGGCATGCCTGCACAAACAAGTTTATGAGTGGTAAGGCCACAAGGTTATCTTCAGGAAGGTTCACAGGATTGAGCTGCTTCCGGACATCCTCGATGATGTTCATGGCAAGGTCCATCTTGTTTCCATCCCAAATTAGATCAAGGCATGAAATAGTTGCCCGGTTAGTGTTTAATAGTAGTTTGGATTGTGTCTAATTATCCGAACCTTGCCTATTATCGAGTCCTCCGGGGCTAGTACTCTGTTTGAATCCGTCTATGGGAACTGCTGCTAGTTTTGTGTGCCCGTGAATCATGTGAGAACCATCCTAATTGTTGCCGAAACAAATGCGTCCTCACTAGTTTTTTTCATGATTATGGCATGGTAAGACATAAGTTGTCACGGTTTATCATACGAGCAGTGTGTGTTTGATGAAATAGAGTACTCGTTCGAAAAATTGTGCGCCGACGTATACATAGGGTACGTAATGCTGGTTAAGTATTTGTAAACACTGTTGGTGCTACCCCACTTGTAAGCAGTTGTGCAAAACATGACACATTGGCTCAACTCGCTTTAACACTAGAAAAGTCGGCTATCGACCAGCTAACAATCAATAATCTACTGTCTGACATATAAGCAACTACGTATCTTGTTACAGTGGTTCATGCAGTTAACTGAGGTCACAACGTAAATTCCAAACGTTCACACGCTAGTCCAGCATTCATGTGGAAGATTCACATTAAACTCGGCTTGATAAAATACTTGAAAAGCATAAGTTAAGCAATTTTATACATCTCAATGATTCATATAACATAAAAAACATATACTAGTTCACAGCAGAAGACAAAGTTGTGAGAAGGTTTACAAATCAGGATAAATCAAGCAGGGCTTCTCTGAGAAAAGGGCCTCCCTATGTAGGCTTTAATTTCCTGGAGTTCACTCTGGTTTTTCTTGTTGCCACCATCCAGGGTTAGGTTCTCTCATTCCAGAATAACCAATTATAATTGTGTTCTCAGTTGGAATGCTGAACTGAACCATGTAGTGTACTGACCATCTAAACTTCTTGTGCAGTTCCAGTAAATTTAAGCACCGCTATTTGCAGAAATAAGCAGACCACAATGCCTCTTGTCCGCGCAACTGTCCCAAAAACCTCCGTGCAGCCGTGCCAGCTAGTCCTTGGTCCATGGATGAACTGGGAGAAAGTGCATTCCCTTCTAGGATGCAATTGTTTTCGCTCGTCCCTGCACTGCAATCAGGAAGTAAAATGTATGAATCAGCTTCTTTTAGATTGCGTTGGTCATTCTACCTAGTTACTAACAATGTAGGAATACCTGGAAGACAGGTGGTTAGACGACGACCGCTAGGAATAACCATCTCATTTTGTGCAGTTCTACTAAAACTTAGGTGTGTACTTTTGATTGCGCAGATAGAAATGATATGGAGACAGACATCCCTGTTTGTGCAAATATGAAATACGGTTATTTAAACAGTGACAGTTATTTGCAGTGACATGTGATTCACAACAGCATCTATTGTGTTATAATTGGCACTACATTGACAGTATGAAAGTGCCCTTAAGTAAGTGGTATCACGTCACATCAACACTGCCACTAGATTAACATGTAGAACAATAGCATTAGTATTACTGTCATGAGAGTAGGACATGGTCAGTAAATGTGCAATCAAATTTGTGTAGTTCCACTGGGATGAAGCAATGTTAGCGGTGTGAGATATAAGTTTAAGTGCAAAAACAAAATTCATGGGAAATAAAGCAAGACGGAAGCACTTCATAAAATGGTGGTGGCATTGCTTCAATTTATCGACGACACTAGACCATTACTTAATGGTGACATTAGGTGGCATTGCTTCAATTTATCGACGGCACTAGACCATGACTTAATAGTGACATTAGGTGGCATTGCTTAATGCTTCATGTGATTTTAAATTAACGGTAGCGATATGGGCGTAGGGACAGCAGGGGCATAAAGTGGTGAGGCAGATGTGGTTGCCGAGAGCGGCAAACACTCAGGCAACATGTCTGCATTTGTTCCATTTTTTATCTCATCGGCGACATTTTCCTATGCGAGCATAGGAAATTTAGACCTGCTCGTTATCATTTGCGTTGTCCCCCAACACCCCTCACTTTCTTTCCTTTTTCGACCAAGAGACAGGTCCACTTCCCCCCACCCTTCACCATCCACCACGCTTTCTTCGCCTTTTCAGCCAAGAGACCTATTGGGTAGCTAGTATCTACTACTTTCCCTTGTTTCCTCTTAGAACCAAGTCCTAGATTCATGCTACAAGTTTCCCACTTTCTTCCCTGTTTGAACCAACTCTTAGATTCGACTTATGAACTAGCTTTACCTCTAATAATAGTAAAAGTCTGGGTGCTTTGGAACAGCCGACGGAAGTAGAAAAAGATCCACACGCAGCCACGCGGGGAGCTGGGGCAGTAGAGCAAGGCAGGTTTCGAAGGAATATATATGTGAGGGTCATCGGCTTGTGGCAAAGACGGCATCGGGAGGCTGCATCTTGGCCACAATACCGTAGGGAGGAAGAAGGGGCCAGAGGCCCTCCCGAGCCAGTGCTGTCTCGGAGAGAACGGCACGGCAGTCGATCGGGATGTGCGGGCAGCTGTTGGTCTCCTCCCTCGCCGCTGCCGACCGCGTGAATGATGCTTCTACACCCCTGCCCCAGTCGAGGTGGTCCGCCCGGATTTGTGACCAGCTGTGAGCAGAGAGAGAGAGTGTGTGGCCACCTATGTCTTGCTTAGATCTGGAGAGCATGAGAGAGTGAAAGAGAGGAACCCTAGTAAAGCAAGTGCCAAGGCTCCTGCTTATATTTATAGTGGAGTGATTTTGTTGTACCAGCCGTTATTAAATTCAAAATGCGCGAACCACTATTTTTATTTAAAGTTCAAGTAAAAATAAAACTCAATCAATAACGTGCCACCACATCCAGGACGCACAATACTGTATCATTCACGTGCGGTCCCCGACCCTCCATCAAGTTGAAAACTAGACTAGTCAAAATGTCAATTGGGATGCCTCTTTGTAACCAAATGCGCTCCTAGCTTAAAAATTGCGCTCCTACGTGTACCCGCGAGTGGGTGTGAGAGAACTAGTGCGTGCGTGCACCGCTTCTCTTTGTGAGAGTACAATATACTATGCCCAAAGAATGTTCGCCACAAGAGTAATAGTATAAGTGTGTGACGTGTGAGTTAAAATAAAAGGTGTGTGACATCTTTTATTTTTTAGAAGTTCTAAGGGTAGGGTGTGAAGACACATATGTGTGTGACGTCTACCTACAGATAGACGGTGGGCGCGGGAGGACTCGGGACAGTCATGACTCGTGAGGATATGTGTTTGCATGAGAGAGAGGGGGCACGTATCAATGCAATGCATGTGTCCGTAAATCATATGTGACAAACGTTCGCCAAAAGCCATTTCATGACGAACGTCATAAGAACCGTTAGATCGGCATCTGACAGTGTTAGTTTTGCCATGTCATTTAACTGAACAGACACTCCTCCGACACACTAATCTTCCATGTGAGTGTTAGCAACTGTCATATGATCCTCCCTCCATTCCAAAATATAGTGCATATAGCTTTATTGAAAATCCGAACCTCATAAACTTTTACCGAGTTTTCATATACCAAAATGCACATATAGAATACCCAGTATATATCATTTCATCCATCTTCAAGAGGTAACTATAAAGATGGGGGAGGAGTGCACAAAGAAAGACCGTCGTATGACCTGCAGCAATTTCAACCATCCTTTGGTGTGGAGGAATATCATAGGAACTCTAAATGATATGATTTTTATAGGATTTTTTCCTTTAGAGCCAATTGGTTCATAGGAATAGATCATATACTCCACATTCGAAGGAAAATAAACATGACATCATTTTTATAGCTTTAGAGCCACCTGGTTCATATGAATGGATTCCTATACTCCCACAATTTCAAAGGAAAATAAACATTAGCATATATTCAATAGAAAAGTTCCTATGATGTGAACCAAATGACATCTCTTTTCTAATCCCTCCTCATAGGAATTGAGATACATGTCATCTCTAGATTCAATAGAAAAGTTCCTTTGATGGGAACCAAATGATTTTTTTCTCGAACATGCACGAGTGTGCATATTATATATTAAAGAAGAAAGGCAAAAGAGTGCCTCCACCAAGTTTTACACAAGTTCCTCACACTTACTCCTCACTACTCGTCCACCTATGTAAACTATGGAAGAAGGGGTCTACAATCCCTTTATACTTCCCAACTACCGACCAAGTCAATCCTTCGGTTCGTACTCTACCTAGAAGCACCTCCCTCGACAGTGATGCTCCATCGAACACAATAGCGTTCTGATGCTTCCACAGCTCCCAAAGTGTAAGAATAAAGATGGCATGTAGATCCTTTCACCGTAGGTTATTGGGCCCTTGCTTATCTCGAAGCCATGTGTGAAGGGAGTCTTGTGCCATTGGTGTCCATTCCGGCTTTCCCAGAGCCGCACATATCACCGCCCATGTTGATCTAGCAAACACGCAAGTAAGTAGCCCTTCGTTAATACTTTCCTCCTCCTGGTCGCATAGGGGGCAAGCATCCTGATGCGGTAGCCCTCTCCTCGCAAGTCTATCCGAGGTCCATGTCGGATCTCGGGTTCCGGCAAAACCCTCAAGGTTCGAACACTGGGGTGCGCACGAAGATCTCCCCCTACCGATCCATGCCCTAACCTCGCTAAGATCTCAAAGACTAGCTCGACGAACTCGCAACAAAAAGGACACAAGATTTATACTGGTTCGGGCCACCGTTGTGGTGTAATACCCTACTCCAGTGTGGTGGTGGTGGATTGCCTCTTGGGCTGAGGATGAATAGTACAAGGGGAAGAACAGCCTCCTGAGGTGAGGTGTTCTTGTGCTTGGATAACTTGTGTGGGTGAGGATTACTCAAGATGAGATGCCTCCTACTATGGTGGCTAGTCCTATTTATAGAGGCCCTGGTCCTCTCCCCAAATATTGAGCGGGAAGGGAGCCAACAATGGCCAATTTGAAAGGGGACAGCTAGTACAGCTTATCCTCACAAAAGCAGTCTTGACCTGCAAAAGGCTCTCGGGCTGACGCCGCCTTGGGCTCCATGGTGACCTCCGTCCTGCCATCCTGCTGGTCTTGGTCTCCTTGCATAGATATGGAAACCTTTGCTTGACGCCTCGATACTCCTCGCCTACGCTTGCCTCCTTAGCACCAAAGGGGAAACAAGGACACTGTGCGCGCTGGCGCCCGCCTGATCTCGATCGTCACGGCTCAGGTCACTGGAACCTCGCAAGGTTTGCCTTGCCTTCATCTCTCCGCCTCTCGTGAGCCAGCCTGGTGAGGCCGCTCCCGAGGAGGTCTTGCATCGTCCGCCTCGAGAGGCCTAGCCCCCTTGCAAGGGTCTTGAATGCTTGTTGGTGAAGATGGGTCGTATGGGCCCGCTCGCAAAGCCACGCCGTGGGCCGCAGGCAGGCAAGTCTGGGGACCCCCATTCCCAGAACGCCGACAGTAGCCCCCGGGCCCAAGGTGCGCTCGGGCTTGGCTTTGAGGCGAAGCCAAATGGCTAGCGCGGAGCGCTGCGGGCCCCAATAGCCTGCAACCTTGGTTGACGCGTGGCGGTTGATTGGACGTGGGCGTCTCCCCTTCCCCATGCTGCCTCGGCAACTGCCCGACTTGACGAGTCACTACTGCATGCAAGGAAAAACCATCATTACCTGTGATCGTGGGGGCGCTGGTTGGCCTTCTCCTGTTATAAATGGAGAGGGGGCAGAGCCCCCGTCGCCCATCTCTCCCCATTCCGCTTGCTTCTTCCCCTTTGCTCCATTGCCGATACCAATGGTGCCGTCGAGGAGGTTCTCTGCGGCGGAGAAGGGGAAGGCCCCTCACGAGGGGCCCGGTTCTCCGGCACCCAAGCGTGGACGCGGCTGTCCCCGCAAGCACACCGCGACCCCCGCCGCGCCCCCAGTTCCCGTGGTGGCGCTGCTGCGCGTGGCAGGGGTCGCTCCGGTCGTGGCAGCCCTATCGATGAAGGGTGACGTGGCGTGGTTGCGCGGCCTCCCCGGCCACGCTTCCACTCGGCGGAGGTGCTACTGGAGTTCGTCGTCTGGTCGGAGAACCCGGCCGGCAACTGGCTTCAGCTCCCGTGCTTCTTCACCAACGAGCTGCCAGCCTCTGGTCCAGGCGGGCTCTGGCTGCAGGCGGACGGTTGCTGCAGCAGGGCTTCTTGAGTCGCGGTCGAGGTCTCCGCCGCGGGCAACATTGCTCTGGCCCGCGGTTGGCAGACGTTCGCCCGCGCGCTCGGCCTGGGCAGGCGGTGCACCCTCCATTTCAAGTATGACGGTGATGCGCCCCTCTATGTGAGGGTGTTTGGGGAAGATCGTCACTGCGCCGGGTGCTGCCCCGAGGTGAACAACGGCGAGGAGGTGCTCGGCCTTGGCGACGATCGTGACAAGGATGATGGCGAACCCGCCCTTGGTGCTGACCGCGTCTCGTCCAGCTATAGCGGCTCTTCCCCCGGCGACAGCTCCAGCAGTGGTGGCTACGACCAGCCGCCACGCCGCCGCGCCCCGCTTCGAAGGCGGCAGCGGATTGTCTCGTTACCGCACCTCCGTGAAGCACGAGGAGGGGTCTGGCTGAGCTCAGGACGGCGCCAAGAGCCCTCCCCCATGGACCGCTGTAGGGGCAGGCGCCGCTTTTATTTTGTTCTTCCTTTCCTTCATGCATCGAAAAAGAAACCAGTATGGGCCCCGGAGGGGCGTGTATCGAACTATGATTTCTCAATCACTATGCTATGTTGTTATTTTGTGTAGAGATAACTTAGCTTGATACGTTCGGGGTAGCCTCCTCTTCATGAGGCACTTGTTTCCTGGTGCCTGTCAAGGCCTTCCATGACTTGGTGGGTGCTTAGGAACTGCAAAAAATTCGTTAGGAGGCTCGCTAGGAGGCTCATCGTTCACCTGAGCCTTGACCCAGTGCTTCATATCACGGTACCCGAGGGGCACGGATTAGGAGAGGTGCGCCAGCTTGTGGGCTCGAACGAGGGTGCCTCGCGAAAAAGCAGACGAAAGGTAGAGGAAGGAAAAACGCTCACGAGGGCGCCTGCCTAGCGCCCTCGCGAGGTATGCGAGAGAGAGTGCAGGCTAAACTGGAGCCGAAAACATCGGTAAAAGGCGACAGCACCAAATCAGCAAAGAACTCCAGAAGAAAACTTCAATAAAAATAGGGTGATCCAACTACGAAAAGCAAATGGAAAGCCGCGTCCGGTACCTAGTCTAGTCTTCAAGTCTTCTCACCAGCGCGGAGCTAAGTGCTGCTACTTGGACGTGGGAGGGAGCCCCCGAGGCCCGAGGGCGGCACTCCTGAGACTCCGGGGCGTGTACAGCCCCACTCATTATTACAAGGGAGTGTCACGGGCGGAGACCTTCACATGCACTGGGCCTTCTTCACAGGCGCTGGGCCTTTCTTCATGGGTAGAACTTCCGGAGGTGCTGGATGTTCCAGGCGTTTTGTATAGGTACCCCGTCCTGCGTCTCCAGGTGCGCAGCGCCAGGCCTGGAGACGTGGGCGACCTTGAATGGGCCCTCCCACATGGGTGAGAGCTTATGCAGCCCTTCCCTGGAGAGCACCCGCCTCAGGACGAGGTCACCCACCTCGAGAGTCCTGGAGCGGACGCTGCAACAGTGGTACCATCGCAGTGCCTGCTGGTATCTTGCCGCCCGTAGTGTAGCTTCGTGGTGACGTTCCTCCCCCAGCACGAGGTCCATCCCCCGCGTGGCGTCCTGCCGCGTCTCATCAAATGCCAGGACCCGTGCGGAGCGATGCTTGACCTCGTGAGGGAGAACCACTTCTGCTCCGTAGATGAGGAAGAACGGGGTCTCGCCCGTTGGCTTGGTGGCGGTGGTGCGGATTGACCACAGCACGGACTGGAGCTCATCGTCCGAGCCCCTGCCGCAGGCTTCGAGCTTCTTCTTGAAGGTCCTGGTCTTGAGGCCTCTCAGGACCTCCACGTTGGTGCGTTCAGCTTGACCATTGCTCCGGGGGTGCGCCACCAAAGCGTAGCAGATCTGCGTTCCAAGGTTAGCACAATATGTTTTGAAGAGATTACTGGTGAACTGCGAGCCATTGTCGGTGATGATGCGTATGGGGACCCCGAAACGGCTCACGAGACCCTTGATGAACTTGACCGCAGAACCGGCTGGGATGGTGCGGACGGCTTCCACCTCTGCCTACTTGGTGAACTTGTTGATGGCAACATAGAGGTATCAGTAGCCCCCTAGCGCTCGAGAGAACGAGACCAGGATGTCCGGTCCCCAGACTGCGAACGGCCACGAGAGTGGGATGGTCTAGAGGCCCTGAGCCGGCTGATGGATTTGCTTGGCGTGGAATTGGCAGGCCTCGCAGGACCTCACCAGCTCAGCTGCGTCATTGAGCGCCGTAGGCCAGTAGAATTCACTGCGGAATGCCTTGCCGATGAGGGTTCGCGATGACGAATGGTGCCAGCAGTCCCCGCCGTGTATGTCGGCTAGCAGCTCTTTCCCCTGTTCCCTGGAGATACAACACAGTGAAACGTCATTTGGTCGCTTCCTGTATAACTCACCGTCCCGGATGCAGTATGCCGTGGCTTGCCGGGCTGCACGCTCCGCGTCCTCCTCCTTCTCCGGCAACGTCCCTTGCATCAGGTATTCCTTAATTCCTCGGTGAGGGAGTCCTGGATTAGGGGGTCCTCGGACAGCCGGACTACATCCTTTGGACGGACAGTTGGGCTATGAAGATACAAGATTGAAGACTTCATCCCGTGTCCGGGTGGGACTGTCCTTGGCGTGGAAGGCAAGCTTAGCAATTCGGATCTATAGATCTCCTCCCTTGTAACCGACTCTGTGTAACCCTAGCCCCCTCCGATGTCTATATAAACCGGAGGGTTTAGTCCGTAGGGCAACAACAATCATAATCATAGGCTAGCTTCTAGGGTTTAGCCTCTACGATCTCGTGGTAGATCAACTCTTGTAATACTCATATCATCAAGATCAATCAAGCAGGAAGTAGGGTATTACCTCCATCGAGAGGGCCCGAACCTGGGAAAACATTGTGTCCCCCGCCTCCTGTTACCATCCGCCTTAGACGCACAGTTCGGCACCCCCTACCCTAGATCCACCAGTTTTGACACCGACATTGGTGCTTTCATTGAGAGTTCCACTATGTCGTCACCATAAGGCCTGATGGCCCCTTCAAGCATCGACAACGATGCGATCCCGGGTGAGGTTTTTCTCCCTGGACAGATCTTCGTATTCGGCGGCTTCGCACTGAGGGCCAACTCACTTGGCCATCTGGAGCAGATCGAGAGCTACACTCCTGGCCGTCAGGTCAGGTTTGGAAACTTAAACTATACTGCCGACATCCGCGGAGACTTGGTCTTCGACGGATTCGAGCCCATGTCAGGTGCGCTGCACAGTCACAATGAGCATGATTTAGCTCTGTCGTCAGACAGTGTTCGGGAGATCACACCTGTGGCTACTCCGGCCCTTGATCTGGAGCAGATTGCGTCGTTCGAGGACGGGTGGATGGACCCCGCCATGGAGGCCGCACACTCAGCGGCGATAGAGCCGAATACTGGTTTCACCTCCTACGAGACATGTGTTGCCGGATCCTTGGATTCGTCCCCGACCACGGGCTCCGAACCGCCTGCGTCAGTGCCTATCAAATCTGATTGGGCACCGATCATGGAGTTTTCCTCCGCGGATATCTTTCAGCACTCGCCCCTGGGCGATGTGCTAAATTCATTAAGGTCTCTCTCCTTGTCAGGAGGCCCTTGGCCGAACTGTGTCCGTCTTGAGAGGCAAGCGGACGACGAAGAAATCCGTTCCCCACCCACCACCCACGTAATAGCCACTATCGACGATTTAACTGACATGCTTGATTTCGACTCCGAAGACATCGACGGGATGGACGACGATGCTGGAGAGGAACAGGAACCACCGCCCACAGGGCGCTGGACAGCCACTTCATCACACGATATATATATATATATATATATATATATATATATATATATATATATATATATATGCTGGATACACCCAAAGAAAACAATGATGAGGAATGGAAGGATGCAGCGAAGGATAGTTCCCTCGAGAAGCAACCAAAGTGATGACGTAAGCGCCGCTCCAAATCCCGCCTCGGCAAAAACAGCGATAACAGCGCAGGAAAGAATAATACCCCGGTCAACTCGAAAGGAAACGACGACCACGCGGACCCAGCGACAGAGTAGGACGAACCAGCACACGGCGAACATAGTACGGAGCCGCGGTCCAATCACGGCGACGCCGAGGGCGAAGCTAATCAACCTTCCTCCGAAGAGGAGAACAGTCCGGACGACGATGCAGACATCATCCCGGAAAGGCACTTGGAGCAAGAGAACCTCCATAGAAGGCTTATTGCCACAGCGAGGATTCTAAAGCAGCAGAAGCAAAGGCTCAAGGCCGCGCAAAACATACTCAACAGTTGATGGAACAAAGTGCTCGACACTGAAGAAAAGTACGATGGCAGTCGCCACACAAAGAGCTATCTAAACCGCAAACTGCTGGCTTCATTCGATGACGAGGCTTTAGAGCCTATACAGCCGAAAAATAAAATGGCCGATCAACCGGATCGACCACCCCGTGGTCGCGATAGAGCGGCTAACGATGTCGCACATAAGTCAGCACACGATTTACGTGAGGACTTGCACCAAAAAGCCAGTATGACCAGGCCCATCTACGGATCTAGGAAGCGCGCTCCGGCACAGAAGCAAAACCGAACACTACAACCGTCAGCATGCCATGACACATCCAAATACAGGGGTGCCGCACACCCCTTATGCTTCACCGATGAGGTGCTGGATCACGAATTTCCAGAGGGATTCAAGCCCGTGAACATAGAGGCCTACGACGGAACGACAGACCCTGGGGTCTGGATTGAGGACTTTATCCTCCATATCCATATGGCTCGCGGAGATGATCTCCACGCCATCAAATACTTGCCCCTCAAGTTGAAAGGACCAGCCAGGCACTGGCTGAAGAGCCTCCCCGAAAACTCAA
This sequence comes from Triticum aestivum, assembly GCF_018294505.1. Classification (NCBI taxonomy): domain Eukaryota; kingdom Viridiplantae; phylum Streptophyta; class Magnoliopsida; order Poales; family Poaceae; genus Triticum; species Triticum aestivum. The sequence goes on from NC_057796.1 coordinate 306,665,377, forward strand.
TTGGAAGTTGGGAAGAGCTTGAGGACGCTTTTAGGGCTAATTTTCAAGGGACCTATGTCCGACCTCCAGATGCAGACGATTTAAGTCATATAATTCAACAGCCCGGAGAGTCAGCCCGAAAGCTTTGGAATAGATTGCTCACTAAGGAGAATTAGATTGTCGACTGCCCGGACGCTGAAGCCTTAGCGGCTTTCAAACACAGTGTCCGGGACGAATGGCTCGCCAGACACCTCGGCCAGGAAAAACCAAGGACAATGGCAGCCCTAACAAGTCTTAAGAACCGCTTTTGCGCGGGCGAAGATAGTTGGCTGGCCCGTAGTGGCACCAGCGACCCAGGCACATCCGAAGTCAGGGATGGCAATGGAAAACCAAGACGCAATAAAAGCAAGCATCGAAACAATGAAGACAGCCCAGACAACACGGCGGTAAACGCCGGATTCAGGGGCTCTCGACCCGGTCAACGGAAGAAGCCATTCAAAGGCAGCAGAGATGGACCATCCAGCCTAAACAAGATTCTAGACAGATTATGTCAGATTCATGGCACCTCCGACAAACCTGCAAATCACACCAACAGAGAATGCTGGGTTTTCAAGCAGGCCGGTAAGCTAAATGCCGAACACAAGGGGAGGGAGACACCAAGTGAAGACGAGGATGAGCCTCGCCAGCAAAACACTGTGGGACAGGAAAAATTCCCACCAGAGGTCAAAACAGTGAACATGATTCATGTTACGAAGAGGAGGAGCAAACGCGCACTCCGAGACGAATGCGCCGTGAAGCCCGTCACCCCCAAGTTCAACCCTTGGTTGGCCTGCCCGATCACTTTCGATCGCTGGGATCACCCGACTAGTATCCGGCACGGAGGATCGGCTACCTTGGTGCTAGACCCAATAATTAACGGATACCATCTCACCCGAGTCCTTATGGACGGCGGCAGTAGTCTTAATCTGATATATCAGGACATAGTCCGCAAAATGGGGATAGACCCGACAAGAATCAGCCAAAGCAATACTACCTTTAAAGGAGTAATACCAGGCCCAGAGGCCCGCTGCACGGGCTCTCTAGTACTAGAGGTTGTATTCGGTTCTCCCGATAACTTCCGAAGTGAAAAGTTAACCTTCGACATCGCTCCATTCCGAAGTGGCTATCAAGCACTACTCGGAAGAACGGCCTTCACTCGTTTCAATGCAGTACCACATTACGCTTATCTTAAACTTAAGATGCCCGGTCCACGCGGCACCATCATAGTTAGAGGAAACACAGAGCGTTCCTTATGCGCGGAACAATGTATGGCGGCTTTAGCAGCCGAACACAGAACGGCCTCTCCAACCAGAATAAATGATCGATCATCAAGACCACGGACACGGCTAGACGAGTCCGGCGCACGACTAGCTGTAACAGCTTAGATAAACCTGAGATTGGGTTGATGGACATAACCCCATAGGTGGTGCTAGGGGCTTCCGGCATGTAAAAAGGGCTACAGTTTGGCTTGACCCTATTTAGATTGAATTTTAAATGGTCTATTAAGAATAATTAATTTTTCGCACGAAGACTTTCACCTAAGTTTTTCTCTTTTACAGATGACAATCGTGCTACACCCTTCCAGGATACGGCACAACGGAGACACAGGCGCAGACGTGCAGCAAGGCCCCGCTCAAAGGTTTCTTTTTAGATTAAGACCCTGTGTAAACCTTTCTTACTGTCTCTTGTTGCTTCACATCCCCCGGATACTCAACACAACCGAGAGGGATGCTGGCGTTATTGGCATTTCGCCACGTCAGACCAATCCACGTACCTGGAAATTCAGGGTTCATTATCAAGGGCGTTACTCCGCCTGGTATATTTGGTAAAGTCCGAATACCTTAGGGAGTGTTTGGCGTCGCGAGTTTGGCCTTATATGTATCAGCTCCGAATCATGTCTTTGGTCAATAGTTGGGTTTGCCCGGCTCCCGTGTTTTGCTACCTTACGTTCCGCTCTATCGGCTAAGGTGGCAAATGGAGAACTACTGCGATTGTGCCCTGGTTCATCCGAATGAGCACCTCAGTAGAGAAAGCCGAAAACTGACTGTCATGATAAAGCGCGAGGCTGGTCCACCACTCGATGACTTAGCGGAATCTTCGCGAGTCCTCCGCATTAACGAAGGACTGGTTTTCCTGGTCATGTATGTATGCGCCCCGTACTCGGATGAGCGCGGAAGTAGCAGGGGCTATATAGTAGCCCCACCGTCAAACTCCTATGGCTAAGTGAAAGTGTTAACGCAATATAGTCTGATTGCCTTGTTCGCCGCACTATCACCTCCTTAATGGACCAAGACGTTGGATCAAGTGTGAACACGCACTTTTCCGAACACCCCCGTATTATATGCATGGGGGCTGAAGCCAACGACTGCAAACTTTCAGGTTATATACATACATAAACGGCCGCACAGGAGGCAGTATAATACTTTCATGCAAAAGTATAAACGTAGCCTTTATAACCCAAATAGCATTGTTTTTACAATTGGGATACATGTCACTCGAATATGATACTCTTCGAGCACCGAGCCTCTATTAAACGAGCACCTTCTAGGACTTCTTCAAAATAGTGCTCGGCCGAAACCTGGCCTACGGCCGGATTCTGGGTTGCAATAGCGGTGGCCTCCATCTCTGCCCAGTATGTCTTGACACAAGCAAGAGCCATCCGCGCACCCTCTATGCACGCCGACCTCTTTACAGCATCAATATGCAGCACAGCACCAAGAAATCGTTGCACTAAACCAAAATAACTATTCGGCCTTTGTCCTTTCGGCCAAAGATGATCCACAACAGACCTCATGGCAAGCCCGGACAAACATATGGAGCTCAGCCCACTCGGCCATTTGCTCATTTAACAGCAGCGGTCGCATTGGAGCACTGAACTGCGACCAGAACAACTTTTCCACTTCGTGATCTTTGAAAAACTCAGTCACATCAGCAGCACTCATTGCCAAGTCCAAGTACGCGTCTGCAGAACTCCATAATTGATCCAGAAGGGCATACTTTGGATCTCCGAATTTCGTCCGCAACAAAAAGGGCTTCCCAGCCGTGATATCTCCGGCTTGACGTAGCTCCTCCTTCGTCGCTCTGATTTTAGAGCGCGTTTCCTTGGCTGCTGCCATGGCTTTCTCCAGGTCCGCCGTCTTCATTTGGCTTTCCCTTTCAAGAAGCTAATACCGGTCGGCGGCATCCTTCAGCTCAATAGCCATCTTGGCTATTTTATCTTCGCTCTGGCGATGAGCAGCCTTTTCGGCTCTTAACTCTTCGACCGCCTTTAGGGCGGCAGCATCACTTTTCTTGGCTTGTTCCTTGGCTCGGGCAAGCTCCGCCCGAAGGGTCTCCACGGCGGCAGCTCCATCTGCAGTCAAAAAATATTATAGATACTAGCATCATGCTCCTCTTAATACTTGTTAACCACCGGAGAATACATACACTGTGCCTCGTCAAGCCGCTTGTTTACAAGCACGATGTCGGCATCTACCGCATCAAGTTGCCGCTTCAGTTCGGCAAACTCACCAGTCCGGCCAGCCACCGGACCCTCAGCCGCCTGCACATGAAGGTAGCATGATCATTACCTAGGACTATGATCCTCTATTTGCCGCCTTTGGACAGCAACCAGAGTCTCAGGGGCTACTATCTGCATAGGGCACACCTAGCGTGTGCGGTACCGCCAAAAAATATTTATATCACTTTGCGTACCTCAAAGCCTCTCAGCAGGCTCATAAAAGCTTCATGCAACCCACTTTCGGTGGATGAAATCCTCTCAGCCACCGTACCCATTAAAGTATGATGCGCCTCTGAGATAGCAGCTTGCTCCAGAAGATTCATCAGTGCGTTCGGTCGTGCACCGGAGAGTCCCGGACTCTTTCTGTTGCTCTCCTTAGGAGCCGAATACTCCGGACTTCGGGTGGCCGAAGGGTTACCTTCTGGCCTTGGCGGATTAGGAGAAATCCTCCATGACGACACCTCAGGGTCGTCCGCCTCAGGAGGCGGGGAGACAGGGGGAGGCGTTTCACTCTCCATCATCTCCGGAAGAAGATCCCCCGAAGACGAACTCTGTTGAGAAGGGCTACGATCCGAACTACAAGACATACGTCTCGATTATTGTCCTCAGAAATGAAGCAGGATATATTTACCAAAAGTACTTTTGTTTACTTACAGCTCGGTGGAGGGCTGATCCCCTTGCGGGCACTGTGCGGTAAGGATGCCCTCCGGGGTAGGGCCCCCCTGGCGAAGGTTTCTTCCCTCGTTTGGAAACCATCGTTTCCAAGTCTTCAAAGGCGGTCCTCTTCCTTCCTTGGAGAGAGGGAATTTTAGATTCTTCTCCCCAGTTATCCTCCTTCGCGGAGACACTAATTTCCCCGGTTTGGATGAGTAATGAGTGAGGCCCGCTTTTGGCTTCTTTATTCCTCCCTTTATCTTCCCCTGATGGAACTTGATAAGGCACGAGCTCAAGCATTCTGGCTAGTACTGGATTCGTTGAGCCTTCGGGAAGGGGGGCCGAACACCTAATCATCTTCGCCTTTTTTATCCAGTCCTGGTCAAAGAGCGACTTTTCAAAATGATGTTGTGATAGATAAAGAGACAGCATGTTCGGCCGAAGAATTACTTACTTGGGTGTCTGGACGATTGCAGTTTAGACCCGCATCCTCGGTGGTGTCCGGACACTTTATTCGTGATCTGAAGAACAATCTATACATCTCTTCGAGCATCACGCCGAAGAATTGCTGAATAGTTCGCGGTCCTTCCAGGTTGAACACCCACATACGAAGAGGTCGACATTGGCATGGAAGGACCCGACGAACTAGCATGACTTGCATTACCATGACAAGGGTGACATCTCTCTTGAGGAGATCTCGGATGCGACTCTGCAATGTCGGCACGTCATTAGCCGGCCCCCAGTCCAGCCCCTTGTTGACCCATGACGCCAGTTGTGGCGGGGGGCCCGAACGGAAGGCGGGGGCAGCTACCCACTTAATACTTCGGGGAGCCGTGATGTGAAACCATTCCCGCTGCCATAAGTTGGACATCTCCGGGAAGGTTCCCTTTGGCCATGGAGCATCGGCGCCTTTGCTTATTATGGCACCTCCGCATTCTGTGTGTCGCCCATTGATCACCTTTGGCTTCACATTGAAGGTCTTGAGCCATAAGCCGAAGTGTGGGGTGATGCGGAGGAAGGCCTCACACACGACGATGAACGACGAGATGTGAAGGATGGAATCCGGAGCCAGATCATGGAAATCAAGCCCGTAATAGAACATAACCCTCTAACAAAGGGATCAAGACTAAAGCCTAGCCATCGGAGGAAGTGGGAGACAAATACGACACTCTCGTTGGGTTCAGGAGTGGGGATGACCTGCCCTCGAGCAGGCAGCCTGTGCGAGATTTCGGCGGTCAGATACCTGGCTTCTCTTAGCTTCTTGATGTCCTCCTCTATGACAGAGGAGGCCATCCACCGGCCTTGAAGGCTGGATCCGTACATGATTGAAGGTCCGAAGCACTTAACCTGAGCCTTGGGTGTTGGAATTCGAGGTGGGAGAAGGGAAGGATTGAGCGCGAGAAGAAAAGGACAGGCCTTGGCCCCTTTATAAAGAGGATGAATTTCAAGCGTCCTCCGTGTGGCCGTTTGGAACTTGCCTAATATCGAGGAGTCATACCAGCAGGCACGATTGGGTTACCCACACCCGTATTGATGAGAATCCCGTGATAAGGGGAACACGATCTCTGCTTAGACAAGACGTGCCAATAAAACCGCCTCGCAATGCATGCAGTGGCAGGCTGGGAAAAACGGTTCGTAATGACTGGACCACGGCGGGGCGTCACGCTATGAAAAGTTGTCAGCAGATTAGATTTGTGGAAATATTATACTCTCTACGGTGGTATGTAGAATTTGTTTTGCAGAGCTGGACACGATCCTTGTGTTCAAAATCTTCTATGGAGTATTCGGAAGAGGAACCCGCCTTGCAATGCCGAAGACAATCTACGCGCCGGACTCATCGTCATTGAAGCCTGGTTCAGGGGCTACTGAGGGAGTCCTGGATTAGGGGGTCCTCGGACAGCCAGACTATATCCTTTGGCCGGACTGTTGGACTATGAAGATACAAGATTGAAGACTTCGTCCCGTGTCCGGGTGGGACTCTCCTTGGCGTGGAAGGCAAGCTTGGCAATTCGGATCTGTAGATCTCCTCCCTTGTAACCGACTCTGTGTAACCCTAGCCCCCTCCGGTGTCTATATAAACCGGAGGGTTTTAGTTCGTAGGACAACAACAATTATAATCATAGGCTAGCTTCTAGGGTTTAGCCTCTACGATCTCGTGGTAGATCAACTCTTGTAATACTCATATCATCAAGATCAATCAAGCAGGAAGTAGGGTATTACCTCCATCGAGTGGGCCCGAACCTGGGTAAACATTGTGTCCCCCGCCTCCTGTTACCATCCACCTTAAACGCACAGTTCGGGACCCCCTACCCGAGATCCGCCGGTTTTGACACCGACACTCGGTCCAGCATCCCTCCTGGGGCTCAAGCGCCAAGAGTAGGCGTGTTCCCGAGGTCGGGCCACAGGCTGGGGCTCCTGTGGCAGGCGGCTGCGGGAGTTCCTCCCGAGGCTGAGCTGTTCTTGAAAGCGTTGGTGTTGCCGATGGCTTGAAGAGCCGCTCCTCGAAGACGCCAGGCTCTTGGGGCAGCCTCTTGGATGCCCTTCTGGCGATGTCGTCAGCTTCCTTGTTGGTGCCACGGGGCACGTGCTGCAACTCCAGGCCCAGGAACTGCTTCTCCATCTTGCGCACCTCCGTGAGGTATGCCTCCATGTGCTCGTCCTTCGGCTCGTATACCTTGTTGGAGAAGTTGACGAGGAGCTGTGAGTCGCCCCTAATGGTGAGGCGCTTCACCCCCAGGGCTACCGCACCTTTCAGGCCAGCTATGAGGCCTTCGTACTCTGCCATGTTGTTGGAGACCTTCTCGCCCTGCTGAAAGCAGAGCTGCACAGCGTAGTAGAGCTTGTCCAGAGTGGGCGAGATGAGCACTGCTCCAGCCCCCGCGCCCTGGTGTGCGAAGGCACCATCGAAATACATGACCCAGCCGTCAGGCGCCTCACTTCCCGGCGAGAGGGACTGATCCTCGCCTATTTCAAGTGCCGGGGCATCCGTCCATTCTGCCATGAAATCAGCGAGTGCGGCTCCCTTGATGACCCTGGTAGTGCTGAACTCCAACTGGAATGCCTGCAGCTCAATGTTCCACTCAGCGACACTTCCGGCAGAATTAGGGCTCCTGAGCACTCTCTCCAATGGATAGGCTGAGACGTCCTTGATGGGGTGGCCCTAGAAGTAGTGCCATAACATATGTGAGGCCACCAAGAGCGCGAGCAAGAGCTTTTGAGGCATGGGATATCGCGTCCTTGCATCCCGCAACACCATGTTGACGAAATACACCGGGTGCTCGATGAGGGCTGGTGCGCTGATGAGGCTCGTGTCTTGCGGAAGTTGGGGCGTCTCCTGAGGTAATGGAGCCCCCAATGCTTGATCGCTTGTCGGGGTCTCGGCGGCGTCGTCCTGCTGAGCTTGATCCTCTGCTGATGTTGCTACAGCCCTTGCGGCACCTTCCTGATCTTGCGTCATCTCAGCTGGTGGCCTAGCTAGGCACGACACGCCTTTGGCTTGGTGCTCTTCTTGAACTGCCACTAGAGCCGCGCTAGCGGAGTACGGGGTGGCGGCAAGATAAAGCACCAGGGGCTCGAGAAGTCGTGGCGCCACCATCACTGGGGGGCTGGTCAGGTATCTCTTGAGGTCTTGAAATGCTCGGTCGGCCTCCGGGGTCCACTCGAATGGGCCCTTCTTCTTCATCAGCTTGAAGAAGGGTAGGGCACGCTCTCCCAGCTTGGAAATGAAGCGCCCCAACACAGTCACCCGACCAGCAAGCTTCTGCATTTCCTCGAGGGTTTGCGGTGGGCTCATGTCTTCAATGGCCTTGACCTTCTCTGGGTTGGCCTCGATCCCCCTGTGAGACACAAGGAAGCCCAGCAGCTTGCCGTAAGGGACGCCAAACACGCACTTCTCTGGGTTGAGTCACAAGTCCACCTGATGGAGGCTTTCAAAGGTTTCCTCCAGGTCCTAGATTAAGGTCCTCGCTTCTCGAGACTTCACCACGATGTCGTCCACGTAGGCTTCAGCGTTTCTCCCGAGCTGCCGGCCCAAGGCGATGTGCATGAGCCGCTGGAAGGTTGCGCCTGTGTTGCGCAGCCCGAAAGGCATGCAAGTGTAGCAGTACACCCCACACGGGGTCAGGAAGGCTGTCTTCTCCACATCTTCTACCACCATCTTGATCTGGTGATACCCCGAGAACGCATCCAGGAAGCACAGCAGGTCGCATTCGGCGGTGGAGTCAACGATCTAGTCGACGCGTGGAAGCGGGAACGGATCTTGGGGGCAGGCCTTGTTGAGGTTGGTGAAGTCGATGCACATCCGCTCCTTTCCGCCTTTCCTGGGAACGATGACGGGGTTTGCCAGCCACTCGGGGTATCGAACCTCGCGAATGACACCCGCCGCCTCCAACTTGCATGTTTCTTGGACGATGAAAGCTTGCTTCTCCATGGACTGCCGCCTCGCCCTCTACTTCACGGGGCGTACGTTGGGGCACACCTTCAGGTGGTGCTCTATCACCCCTCTCGGGACCCCACCAGCTGGTCGGGCTGCCAAGCGAACACCTCCTTGTTTGCGTGCAGAAACTTCACCAGTGCCTCCTCCTAGTCAGGCTCGAGGTTGGCGCCTATGCTGAAGGTTGCCCCCGAGGATCCGTCCTCCTTGACTGGCACTTGCTTGGTTTTCGCCTTGTCTTGAGTGAAAAACTGCTTCTTCTTGGTTGGTGCGGCTCCCTTGGCCTTGGCGGTGTCCGCGTCGGCAGGCTGCGCTGTTGCGGTGGTCTTGAGGGTGAGCTTGAGCGTCATCAAGGCTTCCTTGGTGTCCCCAACTACTGTGAGGACGCCCTTGCTCCCGGGCATCTTCATGAGGTTATAGGCCGGATGGGTCGCCGCCATGAACTGAGCTAGGGCCGGGTATCCGAGGATGGCATTGTACGGGAGGAAGATGTGGGCGATGTCGAAGTCGACCAGCTCGGTGCGGTAATTGTCGCGCGTGCCGAAGGTTACGGGGAGGCGGATCCACCCCAGGGAATGGGCGGAGCCTCCACCAACCCCTGAGAAAGGCTTGCTAGGGCGGAGCCGCTCGAGTGGTACGTGTAGAAGGCTGAAGGCCTCAGCGGAGAACACGTTGAGGCCGGTGCAGCCGTCGATGAGCGTCTTGGTGACAGACACATTGCAGATGGTGGGCGTGCAAAGCATTGGGAGCATGCCCGAGCCGACGATAGAGACGGGGTGATCCCTTGCATCGAAGGTGAGGTCGGCCTCGGGCGCGGCCCAGCCCGGTGGAGCCCTCGCGCGCTTGGAAGCGGCGCCGATCTGGCGACGGAATGGCTTGACATGGCGATATGAAGGCGGTGCTTGCGACCCGCCTAGGAGGGCCGCGACCGCGTGATGCGCCGGTGCTGCATAGCGCGCAGTGAAGAGGCCGCGCAGCTCCTCGCAATATGCCACCGTGGATCCGGGGAGGTTGAGCAGCCATGCGCGCGGTGCGCCAGTGAGGGCCATGGGAAGCCAGTTGGCCATGACCTTGTCGTCGCCCCCGGCCTCGAGGGCGGCCTCCTCGTATGCCAGTAGGAAAGCTGACGGGTCCACGGCGGCATCTCCGGCTTGAACTTGGGCGGCCACTGTAAGGCGGGGGCCAAGGCTCGGAGCCCCCTGGCCCCGTCGTCGGCATCAGTCATCGGAGCCGGGAGCGAGACGCCTGCCATGAGGGCCAAGCGCGGTGGTGGCGGAGCGCAGATCGATGGAAGGAAAGCTACGGCGCACCCCTACCGAGCGCGCCAAATGTCGAATCTCGGGTTACGGCAAAACCCTCAAGGTTCGAACACTGGGGTGCGCACGAAGATCTCCCCCTACCGATCCATGCCCTAACCTCGCTAAGATCTCAAAGACTAGCTCAACGAACTCGCAACACAAATGACACAAGATTTATACTGGTTCGGGCCACCATTGTGGTGTAATACCCTACTCCAGTGTGGTGGTGGTGGATTGCCTCTTGGGCTGAGGATGAACAGTACAAGGGGAAGAACAGCCTCCTGAGGCGAGGTGTTCTTGTGCTTGGCTAACTAGTGTGGGTAAGGATTACTCAAGATGAGATGCCTCCTACTATGGTGGCTAGTCCTATTTATAGAGGCCCTGGTCCTCTCCCCAAATATTGAGCGGGAAGGGAGCCAACAACGGCCAATTTGAAAGGGGACAGCTAGTACAACTTATCCTGACAAAAGTAGTCTTTGCCTGCAAAAGGCTCTGGGGCTGACGCCGCCTTGGGCTCCATGGTGACCTCCGTCCTGCTGGTCTTGGTCTCGTTGCACCGATATGGAAACCTTTGCTTGACGCCTCGGTACTCCTCGGCTGCGGTTGCCTCCATAGCACCAAAGGGGAAACAAGGACACTGTGCGCGCTGGCGCCCGCCTGATCTCGATCGTCACAGCTCACATCACTGGAACCACGCGAGGTTTGCCTTGCCTTGATCTCTCCTCCCCTCGTGAGCCAGCCTGGTGAGGCCGCTCCCGAGGAGGTCTTGCGTCGTCCGCCTCGTGAGGCCTAGCCCCCTCGCGAGGGTCTTGAATGCTTGTTGGTGAAGATGGGCCGTACGGGCCCGCTCGCAGAGCCACGCCGTGGGCCGCAGGCAGGCAAGTCTGGGGACCCCCGTTCTCAGAACGCCGACAGTCCAGCACCGGCCCGTAGAGCAAGCCAGGTGAAGAACTTGCAACTGGAAGGTGCCCTGGATGTCCAAGTCATCTCCTCCACTGGCTCCACCGTACGGCCCCAAAACATTGCCGCGTACGCCGACCTCACCGAATATTTTTCGTTATTGTCCCAAGCCCAAGAGATCTTATCTGGCACATCCACGTCTGGCACCCACGTGCGTACTCATAGCCATAGCGAGAGGAATTCCGTCAGTGCCTCCTCCCCCATCACCGGGCCAACATCCAACACTCAGGATCCATCCTCAATTGCCGGGGCAACAAGCCTCGTCGATTTGGAGCGCGGCGGTACCATCACATAAATACTTGGCACAAGGTCTTGCACCCTCATACCATCAATCCAACGGTCCTCCCAGAAGAGCGTGGTAAGCCCACAATGCGCCTCGCTCATAGTCGCTGCCTGGAACAATAGTTTCGCTTCCGGTGGAACCCTAATCTTGAACTCGCTCCATGGTCTGCTCGAGTCCACCCTTTCGAGCCAAAGCCATCTAGTCTGCATGGCCACATTAAGCCATCTGAGGTTTGGCAGCCCCAATCCACCGGCCCATTTTGGTGTACAAACCGAATCCCAAGCGACTACGCAGTTACCATCGTTCGCAGTGGCCCTCCTACACCAGAGGAAACCTCTGCACACCTTGTTCACTACTGCAATAGTCTTCATCGGGAGGTCCAAAGCCATCATTGCATGGATGGGCATGGCGCATAGAGAAGAATGTACCAAATGATACCTCTTTTCCAATCCCTACTCATAGGAATTGAGAGACATGTCATCTCTTTCCCTACAACTTCCATGTATACATCTTCTCTATTCCTAAATAGCTAGTACAACCCACTAGTAGCTTTTTTCTTAGATATGCAACTATGGCACAAGAACACATCATGCATGCAAGTCATAAATCACATTGTTTTTGTACTCTATGCACGCAAGCACCACATCATCAATTCGTGCATGTTACTCATAAGTTATTTCTTGCATTAGTTTTTGTATTGACAATGTATGTGTTGGTCACGTGCACACATATGTTGTTCACATTCACATTTTTGTTAGAAATGTCATTCTTTTAACTGCAATTCATTTTTTCTCTTTGTATTACATTTTCATTTTAAGCATACATTCAATTCCCATTAGTTATAGATGTTTTTTGAGGAACTTTTATGCATTATTTTGAGTAGCAAATTTCACTCGGCCGCGAGTATATCAAAATGCGGGGCCATGCGTCATTGCCTTTCGGTCGAACTTACGTCCACAAACTTTTGTGTACTATGTATATCTCCATTGGTCCCCGAACCCAAAATGATGCCTCGTTCCCGTAAAACCAAGCGGCCCACCCGTGTTAAGGTGTCGACTCGAATTCAATCCCTCTCCTGTTTACTACGACGTGGCCCCGCACGCCGTAGTACTCCTACAAACCCTACCCATCGCACACATCATCGGTTTTCTTCAGGAGGACGAGGAAGAAGCGGATTTGTAGTGGAGGCTCCTACCCTAGGGTGCCCTAGGTAGCTGCCACACGCACCATTGATTTTGTCTTTTCTTTATGCTCTTGTGCCCTTGAGTGAAATGATGGTCGCTTCATCCGTCCAGCTTAATGCGGGAAAGGTGGGGCTTTGTGATTTGACCCCTCATCGCTCATTTACTACTACCGCGGCGCTATGATCGGGGTGCCTCCAAGTCCAAACGCTGCTCCAAACTGTAATTTGGTGCATCGCATGTGGAACAAGGCGATGGATGAGCCACATGTCGGCCAAAGGGGTCCTGCTAAGTGTGTCGCCATTCGTGTGCGGACTGACCCTGCTTGAGTTGCTACGCCAACACAACAGGAGCAACCCACCACTTGGTTTGGTCCTTGGTGAATCCCGACTATATTGATCTAAAGAGATACTACTCCCTCCGTCTCGGTTTATAGGGCGTGCACGTAGTTCTAGGTCATCCATTTGACTAACTAAATATGAGTTACTGTGTCACAAAAAGTATATCATTGGATTCTTAAGCGGATGTAGTTTCTGAACATATATTGTTCATCACAATATGACTAACTAAATATGAGTTACTATGTCACAAATATGAGTTACTAGTTAAATTCTCAACCTAGAACGACGTGCATGCCCTATAAACCAAGACGGAGGAAGTAGTAAAAATGAGGTGATTTTATCGAGCGGTGGGCGGGGGAGCATGGCCTGTCATGCGGTCCCACGTGTCATGATGTACCAAGACGATGCGTGTTCCTCTTGAGGCAGAACATTGGCAGAAGCAATACGTGGTTTTCTTGAAGGAGATGATGGCGAAGCGGATTCAGCGAAGTGTGAAATAATGGTTGCTTCGTCTGTCTGGAAAGGTGCGGCATTGTGATTTGACGTCTCATTGCTCATTACTACTACTGGGGCGCTACGACTGGGGTGCGTCCCCCTGCTGTTCTGCACTATTATTTGGTGCATGACACGTCGACCCGGTTGCTATATGTCCCACATGTCGGCGAGAGGAAGTACAGAATTCATGAAAGCGAGTGTCTCCACTCTTTTAGTACGACGAAGGAGTACAAGACACACCTTGGTTTTTTCTGCTTCGCAGAGTCCATCGATACAAACCCGGACTAGAAAAGGCGAGGGCGGGTCTTTTCTCGCGCGGCAGGCAGGGGATTTTGGCATAGTCTGTTCGAGGCAACGAGGCAGGAAGGGAAACAAGCAAATAAAGGTTGAGCGACTTAGTTTTGGGAAAATCTTATTTTACGGAGTACGTAACCACTATGGAGGTAGTACTACTTACTACTCCCTCCTTTCCGATTTATAGGGCTCATCTAAAAAATCGTTTTTCATTTTATATGTCTCAATTGTACTAGTAGTACCATCGCATGTTTGGATTTCGAGGTGCATTAAATCACCCGATGCAAAGAGTATCAAGAGAAAACTCACCAATGCATGTAGAAGTTCATGGAAATTTAGTGGTCATGCATGCATTCGTTGTAATTAATGCATCGATAAACATAACTTCTTGAGAAAAACAAGCGTACTAGTTACTTATGCAAACTACGAAATTAATTCCACCACTCACTATCTACCTTGGTTGGAGAGAATTTGAATTGAGCCATAAGCCGGAAAGGAGGGAGTAGTAACATAGCCTAGGGTAGCTTGTTGCACCACGGACTCCAAGGAAATTGCTGTAGTACTACTCCTATGTACCACTGTACTACTCCTACTACTAAAATACATATATTTCAAACAATATGATAATTTCTCTAACCAAGGTAGGGACGAGGAGTAACAAAGGGAGTAGTAAAATTTTCTCCACGTCCTGCGAGCCACCGCGTGCGTGGGCGAGGGAGCGGGTGTAGGCGTAGTAAGCAAGCTTCTCCTCGTCCTGCGACTCTGCGAGCCACCGCGCCCGTGGGCAGGGGAGACGGTGTACTAAGCAAGCTTCTCCTCTTTATGTGAGTTGACGGGACACATCAAAAGTAATACATACAAAGCATCTCTAGTGTATAGAGCTTGCCTCTAAGGTAGGCCCCACATGGTTTGCCTCTTATCAAATGAAAAAACCACAATGTATAGACACTCTAACCAGCCTCTAAGGTGGGCCCTAGCAGAAATTTAAAAGTATTGATCAACAACACATTTGTCCAATTAGTACTATTTCTCTTGAACTCCTACTTTCTTATGCTTCCTAAGGCTGACAATTGGGACCACATGGATTGTTACATTGTTAGAGGCACCCTCTAAGGTTAGACGCGATGCTAGCCAATTTTTTATTAGAGGCAGTTCATGCAATGTATAGAGGCTTGCCTCTAAGAGCGGAGAGGGCTTAGAGGAAACAAAATGCATACATTGTAGATGCCCTAAGTGCCTACTTTCCGGTCTATATGACTCAATTTAGAATCCACATTGCATCCATAATAGATGCTGAGTGGTGGAATAAGTTTGATACTTCCATAGTTTGCATAAGTAGTGAACATGTGAGATGGTGAACAGAGGGAGTACGATACCATTAGTAGTACAGTTCTTTTGGAAGGGTTGTAGTGGTCCCTCCCATTCACATGTTCACATTTCAAGCTTCAATAAAAACGTTGCATGCAAGGATTAAGAGAAACCTTAGCAATGCATGTACTCCCTCAATCCATATAGGGTATAAAATGCGTTTTGGAGGCTAACTTTGACCACATGTTAGAGCAATAATATGACATCCAACTTACACAAATCTTACCATCAGATCCGTATGTGGTCATTATACTGCTAACACATGCATGCGTTGCAATTAGTACGTACATACAGTAGTAAACACTCACTATCGAGTAGGAGAAGTTCTAGTAGTACTCTACACTACTATTACTATGAGGCCATCCAACTATGTCCCGACAGAAGACCGCGGAGACCGATTATTCGTTCATATTTAAATTTGTTTTCATAAAGCAAAATATCCATGAAAACAACACATGGCAAAATTTCACGGCGAACGAGGGATTTGATTGTGCTGGGAGGGGTGGGTCTGGGAGGGGCTGTTTGGATCTTTCCCGGGATAGCCAAAATATTCGAGACCCTTTTGTCCACCCGTGCCTTTGCCATCGATGAACGAGGAAGAGCTCGGGTGCTCATGCATCCTCCAGCGCGCGCATTGGAGACGAGCTCGCACGAACTGTGCTTTTTTTGTCCCACCATGCCGCCGGAGCCGGCCGCAGACCGATCGGCGACCCGTAAATTATGTCATCCAACCATAGCCGCACACATTCTGATAGCAACTCAACCAACCGGACAAAATTCATGCAAACTCGGTGATATTTCATATAAACAATCACGGAATTCATATAAAATACTAGATTTTCATACAAACATGACGAATTTCATTACATTCAAATCAATTAAGCGGTGCTAGTCCTGAACAGCATAGGTATAATAATACCTAGCCTAAATGGTCGCCCGCTGACTATTTCTCTTCCTCATGTCCGGCAGCACGATCACTGGACTGCGGGGAGCCCCGGAGGTATATGCTTCATCGCAAAGGACAACTCGCTTCCCCACCACTCAACTGACATCATTGGCTGATGCCCAAGATGGAGTCTGAAGGGGGCTTCTCCGCTTTCGTGGAGCCCATGTGTGGTCGATGAAGGTCCTCGCAACAAAAGGATCCAGCAAGACACCTACTGTGTACGTCGACGTCACCTCCGCGGTGACCTTCATGGGATCCAAGCGGTGGCGGCCTCCGGTGTTCTACTTCTCCTCGATGATGGCGGCGAACACGGAGGTGATGGCCACCGACTCGTCGCTCTCCGCGCACCCGGCTTCTGTCTCTGCTTGCATGGCGCGACCGCAGTCATGGGAGTCCCTGCCACAGAAATGAGAGACGCGGTCACAGACACGGGAGGCGCGGTACGAGGCGACGGCATGGACGGCATCGATGATGCCCGTGCTCCCCGCTGTGCCGGCATGGAGCGGCTCACCGTTCCTCGTCGAGCTGGCCTGGAGTGGCGAGTTGCTGAAATGTGTGCCGGATTGGGGCGGCAACTGGCTTCGTCGGGCGAGGGGAGGGAGGTGGATCAACGAGTTGCATAGCTCGTATCCGGCGGGCTCGGTGGGCCACCCAGCCGGCTTGGATGCAGGATAACTACTCTTCATAAGCCATTGTAAGCATGGACAAAATGGTGAAGGAGGAGATAGGGGAGCGGCGGAGGTGTGCGATTCTTGGCCGACATCTGGCCTCATTTAAATAGGAGATTAAATAGACGGAGGACGGGAGGAGCTCGGCCGGCGTTGCGTTTGATGCCGGTCCGGTAATGAACGGACGTGTGTCCAGAGTGGGTTTCTCGGCTTCCACACGGGTTTCCTGGAGGCATTTGAATGCGGCAAGGAGGCGTGTTCAGCCAGGCGTGCAGCGAGCGGCGCCCTCCACTCGGACGTACGACACCGCATCGTTCTTCCACTGACGTGAGGGCTCGTTGGGTACCCGGCCTGCATGTCAGTGACCCAACACAGGCAGCGCATGACAGAGGAGATTTTTGGTGGGCCAGGGCGGTTATAAGTGGGCATTTCATAAACCAATGATTGTTCATTCAGTGTGACGTCATCTATTTCATGTAGATAAGCCTACTATATAATGTAAGAGAATTTTAAATTTTCATATATACGTTGATAGCCCGTTCGATACTTTGTGATTCATAAAGACCGTTGCAAACATCAATGTTCTGCTTATCACATATAAGATTGATTAATACCCGTAACAATCCATGTCCTTAACAAAGGGTGCATGCACGTATAGATTGAGCGTGCGTCTTGCGTCGTGTGATGTGTGCATGCAGGCGTGCTAGTGTTGCGTGTGTGCATGTGTACGTTTCAGTGTTGCATGCATGTGTGCGTGCGTGCGTTTGTTCGTGAGTGCATGTGTACATGTCAGTGTTGCACGCCTGCATGCGTGCGTGTGTTCGTGCGAGTGTTGTGTGCGTGCATGTGTACGTGCGGGGTGAGGCTACACGTCAGTCGACTGACTTTTTCATCTCTAGTCGGTCAATTTCCAGCCGTTGGATACGAAATCGAGGGCCTGCAGTTCACCTTCAACCTCCACCCCCCTGAGGCACCAGCCACCACCGGCTGAACCGCCGGCCCCCGCCGCCCCGCCCGCCCGAAACCACTCCCCACTGCCAGTCCGCCGCCACCCCGTCCATCCCTCTAGCCCCCCCCCCCCCCCGCGCGCGCCGAGCTTTTTCTCCAGCGATCCCCACGCCACCACCCCTCCATCGCGCCCCCACCGCCGGCGACCACCACCCCCACTCTGAACCCTAAGATAGATAGTGGGGTACCTCTCTGGCGAGCCCGCTCCCCGCTGCGGCTGGTTCTTCCTTAACTCCGACGAGCCCCCTACCCCCTGAAAATCGACTGACCCAAAAGTCGATTCAGTTGACTGAAGTGTAGCTAATTCGGTACGTGTGATTATTGCACACCTGCATGCGGGATTTGAGGTGTGTTTGTGCACATGTGTGATGAGTTTGTATTCACCACGGTGGCTGGTGCGTGCGTGCAATTAAAACGGACGGCTGAGCATATCATCACAAGGCGATCCTTGCCCGCTGTGGTTAGGGGGCGCGGGCTGCCAACCAGAGGTCTCACGACTTCGAATCCCCGCCGACCACTAATTTATTACCATTTCTGTCTTTCATATACGCGCTAACGGGTGGGCCATTTGGTAATGTGCGTTGCTGAATGTGGACCGTTTGACTGGTCAATTGATCGTGTCATCAACAAATTACGAAGTTGTATGGTGAGCCAGTGACCGTATGATCACCATAAAATGTATTTTATTAACACAGTACAGACTCAAACTACCATTTCTTTCTTTCATATACGCACTGACAGGTGGGCCCCATGGTTACGCGCGCTGATGGTGCAACACTAGTTGCGCCACGTGGAACGTTTGACTGGTCAATTGATCGTGTCATCAACAAAATACAGAGTTGTACGGGTGAGCCAGTGACCGTATAATCACGACATGTATTTTTTTCAACACGGTACAGACGCAAGTGCTCATATATATGTGCAAACACTCACCGCTATAAGCGCACACACCCAGACCCACCCCTATGAGCACCATTGAGAGAGTGAGCCAGGATATGATCTTGAGATTTTACGAAGTCACGATAGGTGCCTCGTAGTCGAGGGGAACATCTCCTCCCACTGAACGCACATCGCCAGAAAGTACTGAAACTAATCCAGGATAAACGCGAGCACCAGGACTTTAACCCTGGTGGGCTGGGGAAACCACTGTCCTCCTAACCATACAACCACAGGTTGGTCAGCACCACAAAATGTATATGGTGACCGTGATGAGCTTATTCTGAAGTCCAATGACCATATCGTGCTTTCGCTTTAAATAAAATGACTGTAAGTGTCGTTAACAAAATACAGAGCACACATCAAATACAATGTCCGTCTGTGTTATCAACAAAATACAAAGACATATCGTGAGCTAGATATCGTATGATCACCACGAGAATGTATACGGTGACCGTAATGAGCATATTCTGAAGTCCAGTGACCCTATAGTGCTTTCGCTTGAAATACAGTGACCATCATGTGTGAATGTGTCAAGGGCATGCATACTTTTAGAGGGCCGAGAGATAGTTTGTGTTCGTATGTGAAAGTGGTGTAGAAAGAGGGGGTGTCCGGTGGAGACAAGGAGAGATGTGCCCTTCATTTCTATTCCCCGTGACTAATATTTTAGCATAAAATATAAACATTCACAATGCATAACAAATATTATTGGATGCACCATGCAATTAACTTTCATGTATAACATTGTACTATTGTATATGCCTATTTTCTTTGTGGCCGATTGTGTGTGGTGTGTGGTGGGCACATCATTTCTAGTTGTGGTAGGTCAACGTGAGGACTTATGGGTCGGTTCCATCCTGCGCCACATAGGTTGGACCGAGACACATTATACGAAGACCCATGTGGAGGACTCGGCGTACAAGACGAAGCAACCAGAGTCGTGCAGGACTCTATCCCCACTGATGATAAGCCAACTATATATGATTTGTAACCCTAGGCCCTGAGTATGTTATAGAAGCCCGGGGGATAGTTTGTCCATAGTATACACACATACACAATGCCTGGTATTCACGTGTACTTTGTACACACACCTATCACAAATATACAGTACCAGGAATAGGCTTTTTCCTCAACTGCAAGGGCTCGGACTTGGCTAAAAATTTGCCTCGTATTACCATCCAACCTAACAGTGAGGGATATCCTACCAAATGGTCTGATGGAATCATATCTGCAAAGTACTAAGAGAGAGGTGTGTGTGGGGGGGGCAATGTGTGCGAGAGAGGCCTAAAGAGAATGTGTGTGCGGGAGACACGTAGGCACATATATGTGCCTATAGGGGGCTAGTAGAGACCATGCGTGTGTGTATATATGTATGTGAGAGAAATAGTGGTTTCCAACTGAGATTAGTGAAAAGAGTGGTACATAGTAGTCAGAAAGAGAGAGGGAGATATATAGAGTGTGTGTGAGAGACACCCCGACACCCCGGGAGAGATTGTGAGCATGTGTGACAGAGAAATGCCGATGTATATAGTGTATGCACTTATGCGTTAGATAGAGAGATATATAGCGTGTGTGCGAGAACGGGCCGAGGCATAGTGCATCTACGTGTAAAAGGTGGTTCGACACATTAAATTAAAATATAAATGGCATTATTATGTTTGGATGAGATCATGAATTTTGTAATTTGCGTATGAACAAACATCGGTCTATCAGACACCCATACTCTATTGAATTCTAGCATGTGCATGTGCTTATTTCATATTATCGATCCATAGAGTGAGAGTGGTTTCAAATCTAGACAATGCATTGATTTTGCAATTCATATACAAACATTAATTATGGCACTCCATGTTGTTAGTGTGAAGAACTTTATACATTTGTCACTTACATGGATACATTTGCATATTGCTAGCTACGAAATAGAATACATGTTGAATTCGACATAAAGGGGGTTTTGAAGATTCGAATTCATAGGAAGTGCATTCATCTATTTGAATCGGAGATAATGGCATTTGTAAATCAGATCTAAAAGGGGGCATCAATCTTTCTTGTGCGTTTGAACATGCTATATATTCATATGCATGTCTAACTATTTTTTTGCAACCAAGGAGATTATATCTAGAACCATGCATGAACCAAGGTAAGTTGCATATTTTTTAACATATACTCTTGTACAATGTATATTCAAATGTACCCCCTCCATTCCAAAATAATCGTAGTTTTAGGATTTTCAAGAGTCAAGATTTGTGATGTTTGACAAATCCTGAATGCTCAATTCAAGAGAACCGAAAACGTTAATGCTTCTGCTCCCAAATATTGAACGAAGCGCCAAATAAGCCTCCGGTCACCCGAAACCGCGCAAGACTAATGCTTGGTGGTAGGAAATTACTGCCTTGACTCTGGCCCGTGTAGCCTACCGGCCCGATGTCCAAAGGTCTAAACCGGGGTAGGTTTGTAACTTCACCAAGACGCCAGTCTCAACCGCCTCCGAGAAGCATTCATACACCGTGGGTGCCCAAACACCCATGCGCTCGGCCGAAATCTATCCCGCCCACCATATGCGACACCTGAGATTACTGTCCTACACTACAAAAAAATACACTTCTGTGATGATACGTGTTTGTCACAGTAGGTCACGTTTTCTGTCATGCATGTACATTCATGACGATTTTATGACAGAATCTAGATAGTCAGACACGTGTTGTCGTAGAAGTGTTCCATGACATTACCAAAATTATCATCACGGAAGTGTCCACTTCCATGACGATAAATTGCGCATCACGGAAGTGCTTTCGTTAAGGGTGACCGACATGTGGCATCCACCGTAAGGAGGTCGCTGTTAAGCTATAGGGTTCCGGTTTGGATCCGATAACCCGTTAACGGCCCGGGCCAATGGGGATTTTCCACATGTAAAATTCTCAACGGCCAGAGGAACCATGTGTCGGCTCACCGCTGGGACAGATGTCATCCACTCATTGGACCGAAGGCGCCTATGATTCGTCGACACGTGGCATGGCCCAATAGAAGCCCATTCCAGTGAAAAGGCTGGCCTGTTTGACTTTGTCAAAAGGTAGCGGGCCGGCCCACGGAAAGCCTGTTAATGGTGTGTTAGCATATAGCCCATTTACAGCCCGCTAACTCACACCCCTCACAGCCTATCGGCATTTGCCGAGTAGCGTCATATGGGCCGTCCAATATGGTTCCAACTCGTTGTAACTTCTGGCCCATGTATGGCCCATGACGTCTTTCGGCCCATATGAGGCCCTTTGTAACTCCGGGCCCATTAAAGGCCTGAGATGAAACTGGCCCATAATGAAGAGAGTATCGCTTTATACTGATTAACGACCCATTATTCCGTCGGCCGTTTCCAGCCCGTGTTAACTTTCGGCCTTCTAAGGGCCCATTTATTCTTGGACTCATTTCTAGAATACGGTTAGTTACGGTCCGTTACTGGCCTGTTCCGTTGTGGGCCAAATTCAGCCCGTGGTTACAGTCGGCTCGTTTGTGGCCCATTAACCCGTTGGGTTGTTTTCATAGTGTTACCAAATACGGCCTATTAACAGCCCGTCATGGTCCACGAATAGTACGGCCCATGTTTGGCGAAATGATTATATGGCCCGTAGAAGGCCCATGGATCCTACGTCCCGTAGAAGGCCATGGATCATACGGCCCGTAGAAGGCCCATGGTTACAACAGTCCGTGTGTTACCATGGTTATTGTGGCGTACTTACCAAAAATAGGTTATTCTGGCCAGTAGAAAAATGCGGAAAAAGAACTGCAGTGACTACAAGCAAACAACTAAACAAGACAATAAGGAAATAAATAAGCAAGCAACTAACGCTAGGCTATTACGGCTATTACACATATTACATCCATTGGGCATCAAACTTCGCCACCCGTGCAAATATAGGGAACAAAGAAGCATATTACATACACTGGCCATCTAAATTGGCCACCAGTGCAAATAAACGCGGTAGCAAAACAAGTCCATAACTGAAACAACTTCTGAAGAGCTCAAGAAACGTTATCCTGGGTATCCACCATGCTGGCAATAAGCTTAGCAAGCTTATTAGCTTTGTCCGGTTTGGCGCTAAAATCCTCCAACGCTTGCTGTTGCACCAGAAAGTATGCGTCTGAATGCTCCAAGGACTTCCGTAGTCCTTTCGCTTCTTGTCGCAGCATAGCTGATTGATGTCTTACAGCTTGTAGTTGAGACTCAAGAAACTAAACTGATTCAGATAGTGCGTTTGAATAGGTTGTGCCAGCGGTGGCGGCCAGTAACTCGAACACTAAACCAAGACAGGACTTTGGGGTTGTCTCACTCTCCTCAAGATAGTTTTCCTTAGCTGTTTTATCAACTTTGTTGGAGACCAACAAGGATGTCTCACTATCCTGAACCTTATCTGCATTACTTCCTTTACCATTGCTTAATAAGGCACTTTTCCCCAATATTCTATCAACATTCTAAAAGAAGAAACAAGCAGACACATAACAGGTCAAGCATGTACTAGTATATGAAACTCATTTTGGTGAACCAGTTCATTAGTAAGGTGGACAAGATTAAACTACTTAGTCTTCTATTGCCAAGTAGTAAATTATAAAAGCATCAAACAAAAACATATATCTATGTCCTATGGTCACTGCATTGTCTTTCCAAATGAAAATAGAGACACGGTTCAAATCATATCAGTTCAAGACAAAGCGGCACTGAAGAATACAAAGCGTGGGAAACTACACAGCACAACAAGATTTCAGATGGGTACCACGGGTCTACATGTACAACAACACTATTGGCTTTATTGTGATGCTAGTAATGTGCATGATATGAGAAGTCAACTGTATACACAATTAAAATTGAAATCAACAGAGCTATTTATAAGAGCAAACCTGTTAAAGAAACATGCGTAAAGATACCTATTGTGCCATTGGAGTATCGATTGGATCCTTCAATTTAAAAATAAGTTTGTATGAGTAAATACAGTGATAAAAGAGAAAAGCAGTATGCACAATAGCAATGAAATCTTAAATGAGAACAGTTGTTCTTCAAGTTTAAGCTCTTGTTCTACATGAACAAAGTACAGTAAGACGCAAGCATATAGTACTTAAAAATAAAAAATGAGCTCATAGACCTTACCACATTCTTGGTTCGAGACCAGTATAGAACAAGGCGTTCCCAGTCATCGTCCAGTAAATGTGTCTCAGGATAATGTAAGGGAATTTGATGAGTTTCTTTGCTAGTGAAGTACGTTTTCTTCAAGTAATTCCGATACTGCCACCAAGCATTCTTGAAGATAGCTGAGGTATTAGCACAAGTTACCTCATCCTGAGTTTCCAAATCGGTCCTTCTCTATAGATAAAAATGGGAAAAATTTGTTGTATTGTAACCATCATGGAGGTAGAATGTATGGGACAAAGCAAAGTAATTGTCATGAATAACATTACTTACACATAACTCCTGGACAAACACCTACAACTGGCATTTTCCTTCATCTTCAGTATAATATTTCCATGATGGGAAGATACGCACATAGGATTTAACAACATCAAATGCGATAGATGCTAAACTATGAATGGTTGGTTGTGCTTCCTCCACAGGAATTGGTGTACTAACTGGTGGAGTTGGGGTTCGCCGTGGTAGTACTGGCGCTTTGGGCACTGGAGCTGCCTTACTACTGCTCTTGTTTGGGAGCTATGTGGTGGAGATAGTGTTGTGTCAACAGGAACTGGGTTACTATCTGCCGTGGTTGGGGTTAGATTAGGTGAAGCTTGTTCTTTGTCCATCGTAGTAGGGGTACAATTTGCGAGAGTCTGGGTTATGTGTTGTAGGGCTGGTTCTCGTGCATGTACAGCCGGGGTGCTATCTCCACCAAGAGGTAGCACTGTTTTATTTGAAGACCATGTTTTTACTCCGCTAGATACTGCCATCACCCGCTCCAATTCAAATGGCTGATAAACAGGAAACATAGTTGAATGTATAGACATTATATGAGAGACAGATGCAATAGATAGTGTGCAAAAAAGAGGGCATGAAATAGTTGACATGTATATTGTTTAACTAAAACGGATAGCATGCCATAATTTCACGTATACGATGTCTATCTAAACTGGATAGCATAGCATGACATCATTCAAAGATATGATGACTAACTAAACAAGATGGCATGAGATAATTATATGATGTCTCTAGTAAACAGGTTCACATGACATAATTCACATACATGCTATCTAAGTAATCAGGATCACATGATTTAATTCACATATGTGATTTATATGCTAAGCAGAGGGCATTCGCATATATGATGTCTGAACTAAGAACATGGTGTTGAATATTGTGTATATGATATCTAAACTAGGCAATGCAAGACACCATATGCATGATATGAGAAGTATAACCGTGCCAAGTTAGAGCATACACCTCGGTGGGGGATTAGGACTGGTCATCTGTCTCTGAATCCCTCTCTGAGGAGCTATCGGGACCCAACAAGAGATCTGCTTCGACAGGTAGCACTGTCTGCTCTAAAGGCCTTGTTTTCACTCCAGATTTTTCCATCACCCACTCAAATGGTTGATTCACAGGAAGAGTATTTTAATGTACAAACATTCTTGACAAATGGAAATGTAACAAAGAAAAGGATGGGCAAGATATCATTCAAATATATGATGCCTGGTTAAACAGGATGGCATTGCACATTTCACATATATTATGGCTGCCTAAAAGACATGAGACTGCATAACTCCCATATATGATATAGGAACTAAACATGTGGCATTACAGAACATGTCTGAACTAAGCAGATGACATATATGATGTCGAAAGTAGGCACTGCAAGGCAACATATGCATGATATGACTAACATCATCATGCCAAGTTAGAGCAAACACCTTGGGGGGTAAATAGGAGTGGTCAGCTACGTCCGAATCCGCCACAGAACAGATATCTTCCTCTGGATTACAATCTGGAGGGGGGGTTGCCATTGAACCTAACATGGAGTGATGTCTGCATGACATTGTATTGCCGCGCAAAACGCTTATCTTTTTCTCTACATGTTCAGCATGACTGTGTACAATATTTGACATGCATACGAAAAAAAATATAGTGAGATTATGTAAGGAGAGCATGTGGAAATCTAGAGTGATGGTAACAACCAGTGGATGGATCCAGAAATAATGATAGAAGGTTGATGATTTCTTTAATGTAATAAAAAGACAGATGATGATTGCTTTACTATTTGTTTCCCACCCAAGATGAACAACATAGGCATACCCACAACTAATTTTAAAACTCAAGTTTGAACACTAATTTGGACCTGACTTGGAGTCTAAGAGGTTAACAGGACGATAAAGTAGTAGGTAATATTAAGCAGTGCATAACATAAGCAGAAACAAAAAAGTGCGACCTCTCTTGTGGACCCGTGTACTCCTCAGGTTCATCTGCTGAGTCGATCATGGTGATGCCGTTGCGGTGGGTGCCAGCGGCAGGGAAGGAGATCTGAGGCGGCGAAAGATGGTCAGGAGTCGTGATGTCTGGTTTGGTGGATGCTTCTGTCGACGGAGCAGCTCAGGTAAGGTGGATGACGTCGCGGCAGGAGCAGGACAAACCACACAAAGTTTTCTTCGACACCTACCTGTAACTGAAGTAATTCTGTAAGGGCTCCTTTTGCTTGCAGGATTCTAAAAACGCAGGGATAGGAAAAACACCAGAATAGGATTGGAATGCACGTGGGAAACATAGTATTTGTAAACAAAGGATTTCTGTCGACTTGGGTGTTTGGTTCACAGGAAATGGAAGAGCGGAGGAATGCAAAGAAACGTGGCCAAATTAAAGTGAAACCATATGAAAGCGTGTACAGTTAGAATGTTATTCTGCCACTAATGCACTTGGTCTTGTTTTAATGCATATGATTTTGAAAGGTAGGTCCAGGTGGATGTTTTGCTCCATTTCTTTCAACAAAATGCATGAATAATTGAATAGTAGAGTGCCATAGGAAAATTTCCTATTGCTATGTGTTTTCCTTTGAACCAAAATAGCCCTAATGGATTGACATGAATATAGAGTAATAAGTGATGCGACAAGTGTACAAACTCTTTGCCGTAGCCGTGTCAACCTCAGCATCATTGAGTTGGTCGCTGAAGAAGTTGAGGCACAGGTGGCTTTCGGAGGTGTGGAGGAAGATCTGAGGAATCTGTAGACAGCGTCCGGGGCACTGCTCTATTGTGATGGATGGTTCCGTCGTTCGAGCAGCTCTGGCGTGCCGTAAGATGTCGAGGCTGAAGCAGTACAAGACAAACATCGTTAATCTCAAGTGGGATTCTAATAGCATCTCCAATAGATGATGGAAAATACATTACCAAGAAGTGATAGATGTAAAATTTACATCACCAAAAAAACCTGACTACAACAAATGAGGTAAAAACTGTTGATGTCTACTACACAACCTTCTGCTTGTAGACATTGTTGGGCCTCCAAGTGCAAAGGTTTGTAGGACAGCAGCAAATTTCCCTCAAGTGGATGACCTAAGGTTTATCAATTCGTGGGAGGCGTAGGTTGAAGATGGTTTCTCTCGAACAACCCTACAACCAAATAACAAAGAGTCTCTTGTGTCCCCAATACACATAATAGAATGGTAAATTGTATAGGTGCACTAGCTCGGCGAAGAGATGGTGATACAAGTGCAAAATGGATAGTAGATATATGTATTTGTAATCTGAAAATATAAAAACAGCAAGTTAACAAGTAACAAAAGTGAGCGAAAACAGTATTGCAATGCTTAGAAACAAGGCCTAGTGTTCATACTTTCACTAGTGCAAGTTCTCTCAACAATGATAACATAATTAGATCATATAAAAATCCCTCAACGTGCAACAAAGAGTCACTCCAAAGTCAATAATAGCGGAGAACAAATGAAGAGATTATTGTAGGGTACGAAACCACCTCAAAGTTATTCTTTCTGATCGATCTATTGGGCTATTCCTATAAGTGTCACAAACAGCCCTAGAGTTCGTACTAAAATAACACCTTAAGACACACATCAACCAAAACCCTAATGTCACCTAGATACTCCAATGTCACCACAAGTATCCGCGGGTTTGATTATCCGATCACACAATCTCAGATTCATCTATTCAAACCAACACAAAGAACTTCAAAGAGGGCCCCAAAGTTTCTACCGGAGAGTCAAGACGAAAACTTGTGCCAACCCCTATGCATAAGTTCACAAGGTCACAGAACCTGCAAGTTGATCACCAAAACATACATCAAGTGGATCACGTGAATATCCCATTGTCACCATAGATAAGCACATGCAATACATACATCAAGTGTTCTCAATTCCTTAAAGAATCAATCCGATAAGATAACTTCAAAGGGAAAACTCAATCCATTACAAGAAGGTAGAGGGGGGAAACATCATAAGATCCAACTATAATAGCAAAGCTCGCGGTACATCAAGTTCGTGCCAAATCAAGAACACGAGAGAGAGAGAGAGAGAGATCAAACACATAGCTACTGGTACATACCCTCAGCCCCGAGGGTGAACTACTCCCTCCTCATCATGGAGAGCACCGGGATGATGAAGATGGCCACCGGTGATGATTTCCCCCTCCGACGGGGTGCCGGAACATGGTCTCGATTCATTTTTGGTGGCTACAGAGGCTTGCGGTGGCGGAACTCCCGATCTAGGTTCTGTTATAGAAGTTTGGGGATATATAAGAGGTGTTGGCGTCGAGAACAAGTCAGGGGAGTCCATGAGGGGCCCACAAGGTCGGGGGCGCCCCCACCCTTGTGGTGGCCTCGGAACTCCTCCGGTGCATCTTCGGTACTCCGTGTGCTTCTTTTGGTCCATAAAATATCATCGTAAAGTTATAGGTCAATTGGACTCCGTTTGATATTCCTTTACTGCGAAACTCAAGAACAAGGAAAAAACAGAAACTGGTACTGGGCTCTAGGTTAATAGGTTAGTCCCAAAAATCATATAAAATAGCATATAAATGCATATAAAACATCCAAGATAGATAATATAATAGCATGGAACAATAAAAAATTATAGATACGTTGGAGACGTATCAACTGTTCACTCTGAACTTAACTGTCGAAACTTTTATTTACTATGGAATCTGAATGTTACTATTGAAACTGACCCAAGCTTAATTCCTGCTCGTCCTTGAGTAGGTAAATGATAAAAACAGAATTTTTGATGTGGAATGCTACCTAACATATTTATCCATTTAATTTTCTTTATTGTGGCATGAATGTTCAGATCCATAAGATTCAAATAAAAGTTTAATATTGACTTAAAAACAATAATACTTCAAGCATACTAACAAGGCAATTATGTCTTCTCAAAATAACATGGCCAAAGAAAGCTTATCCCTACAAAATCATATAGTCTGGCTATGCTCCATCTTCATCACACAAAATACTCAAATCATGCACAACCCCGATGACAAGCCAAGCAATTGTTTCATAGTTTTGATGTTCTCAAACCTTTTCAACTTTCATGCAATACATGAGTGTGAGCCATGGACATAGCACTATAGGTGGAATAGAAGGTGGTTGTGGAGAAGACAAAAAGAAGGAGCTAGTCCCCGGGCTATGGAGATTCCCATCAATAGATATCAATGTGAGTGAGTAGGGATTGCCATGCAACAGATGCACTAGAGCTATAAGTGTATGAAATCTCAAAAAGAAGCTAAGTGGGTGTGCATCCAACTCGATTGCTCACGAAGACCTAGGGTAATTTGAGGAAGCCCATCGTTGGAATATACAAGCCAAGTTCTATAATGAAAAATTCCCACTAGTATATGAAAGTGACAACATAGGAGACTCTCTATCATGAAGATCATGGTGCTACTTTGAAGCGCAAGTGTGGTAAAAGGATAGTAGCATTGCCCCTTCTCTCTTTTTCTCTCTTTTTTCTTTGTTTTTTGGGGCCTTCTTTTTTTATTTGGCCTTTCCTCTTCTTTTTTCCTCACATGGGACAATGCTCTAATAATGAAGGTCATCACACTTTTATTTACTTTACAACTCAAGAATTACAACTCGATACTTAGAACAAAATATGACTCTATATGAATGCATGCGGCAGTGTACCGGGATGGCAATGAATCAAGAGTGCCACGTATGAAATAATTAAGAACGATGGCTTTGCCACAAATACGACGTCAACTACATGATCATGCAAAGCAATATGACAATGATGATGTGTGTCATAATAAACGGAATGGTGGAAAGTTGCATGGCAGTATATCTTGGAATGGCCATAGAAATGCCATAATAGGTAGGTATGGTGGCTGTTTTGAGGAAGATATATGGTGGGTGTATGGTACCGGCGAAAGTTGCGTGGCACAACAAAGGCTAGCAATGGTGGAAGGGTGAGAGTGCGTATAATCCATGGACTCAACATTAGTCATAAAGAACTCACATACTTATTGCAAAAATCTATTAGTCATCGAAACAGAGTACTACGCGGATGCTCCTAGGGGGATAGATTGGTAGAAAAAGACCATCGCTCGTCCCCGACTGCCACTCATAAGGAAGACAATCAAAAAATATCTCATGCTCCAACTTTGTTACATAACGGTCCACCATACGTGTGTAACACCCCGGATGTAACTTTCCATATTTGTAACTCCAACTCTTGCCATTATCGGCTATGTGTTTTGATATTCCCTCCGTGGTCGGGTTTTGTTTTTTCTTTTTGCATTTTGTTCATGTCATGCATCTCATACCATGTCATCATGTGCATTGCATTTGCATACGTGTTCGTCTCATGCATCCGAGCATTTTCCCCGTTGTCCGTTTTGCAATCCGGCAGTCCCATCTCCTCCGGTGCACCCCTCTTATTTTCTTTCGTGAGTGGGTGTTGAACGTTCTCGGAATGGACCAAGACTTGTCAAGTGGCCTTGGTATACCACCGGTAGACCACCGGTCAAGTTTCGTTCCATTTGGAGGTCGTTTGGTACTCCAACGGTTAACCGGGTAACCGCAAAGTCCGTTTCTGTGTTGCAGCAAAACCCCCCTCAAAACCAGCCCAAAACCCAGCAAGCTCACCTCCATGCTCTAGGTCGTTCGATCACGATCGTGTGGGCGAAAACCGCACTCCATTTGGACTCTCCTAGCTCCCTCTACCTATATATACACCTCCCCCTCCGAATACATTCGCAGATCAAAACCCTAAAATCTCCCCGCCGCCACCGGACGTGTCCGTACCACGCCGGACGCTTCTCCAGCGCCGCCCGCGTCCAACCGGAGCTCGCCACATGTCGCCCCGCCCTCCCTACTGCGCGGCCCGCGAGGGCCCAGCGCCGGCCCCCGAGCCCGGTCGCGCCCCGCCGCCCGTCGCCCGCGTGCCGCCGCCGCCTCCCGCCCGCGCGCCGCCGCCGCGCGCCTGCCGCCTCCTCGGCGTCCGCGCCCGCGCCTGCCGGCGCCAGTCGCCGTCCGAGCTCGCCGCCGTCTCCCTCTCCCTCCTCTCCGCCGGCGCCGCCCCTCTCCAACTGCGGCCACAGCTCCGGCCGCCCCGTCGCCTCCTCTCCGGCGAGTCGCGCCGGCGCCCTGCTCCAGATCCGATCGGGACACTGACTAGGGTTGACTTCCTCTTTCCCCGTTTTTTCTCTAAGTCCTTTATTTTTTACAGTATTTGCACCTGTTCATTGCATTGTAGCTCTCTGCATATAGCTCCGTTTTTCGCGTGTAATATATTGAAATGTTCGAATCGTGATGCTCTTCATTTTGTTCCATTACACTATGTTCATTTGAGGCTATCTTGATGCCCAAATCTCTGGTGCAAGAGTGCTAGTTGCTGTTATCTGCTGTTACTTATCAGAACTTGAGGATTTGTTATTTTTGTATCTTTTAATCTATGCATCTTATGGGCATGAGCTCTACATATGTTTTGTTGTATGCCATGCCATCTTTCCAGAGGTGTATGCCATGTATTTTTGTGATCTCTGTGGTGACTAGCACAAGCATGCAAACTAGGCTCCGTAATGTTTCTGATTTCAGAGACTTGGTATTTTATTTTCTCCAAGTCTTTGTCTGCTCTTATTTTGTTGTCCTGTAAACTTGATGGTACAGAGAGATCCATGCATATTTTGGAGATGTTCAGTAAGGATATTTTGTAGATGCTCTTGTAGTTGAACCATTCCTGCCCTTGTTTGCAATTATGGAGTACCATAGCATGACTCAATCTTGCTCTACTTTTGCTATAAAATATTTCTGGCAGATTGTTTACGTGTTATTCAATTTTGCCAAGCTTGTTGTAGTTGATCCATACATGCTATGTACTTTCTCTTGCCATGGTTAGCTTCATAAACATGCCATCTTGCTGTAGGTATGCTTGTTTTGTCATGAATTATTTTGTGGTGAGTGCATCAAGCTCACCAATCTCACCAAGTCTGAAACCTGTTAACGAAACTTGCTATGTTTACATGGTTGCCATCATATCTTCTGGTCCTTTTTGGCTCATGGTCAGTAAGGGACGTTTGTCATATGCATTTAGTAGAATACTGCCATGCCTTGTTTTTATATGTTAAGTTCCTGTAGCATGTTTATTTCGTGCTCTGAACATTGCTACCTGATGCTGTTTCAGTCATATCCAGTAATTTTCACCAAGTCTGTGAACCTGTTATCTTTTGCAGTTTTGCCATGCTTGTTTGAGCCTGTTATGTTGTGAACTAGCCGTAGCTCAGTGTTCATCTTTTGTCAAGCATCTCCTGTAGATTGCTGCCATATGCTATGTTGCTATGTTGGAGTGCTGTAGCATTGTTACTTGTTGCATTCTAAGTGCTATCATGCTGTTAATCGCATATTTGTGTCATTCTTGTTTTGCTTGCCATTTGCAAACCGTGAATCCGTTTCCGGTGATCTTTATATCGATTTCAACCGAAATCATCTCATCTTTCCAGTGGCATGCTTGGTTTGCCAAGCTACTGCCTTGTTCATCATTTCCCTTCCGGAGCACGCATATGCATCACATATCATATCTTGCATGTCATTCAGGTTTTGCATCATGTTGCTTGTGCATTTTCCCGTGATTGATTGTGGTTCCATTGCTTGTGTTCTTGTCTTGGGTAGATCCGGGAGACGAGTTCGTGAACAAGGAACCTGTTGAGTACGCTTACGAGGGTCAAGCTTTCGACAACTCTGAGAACCTTGCAGGCAAGATGACCATACCCTCGAAATCACTTCTATCTTTGCTTGCTAGTTGTGCGCTCTTTTGCCATGCTGCGCTGCCTACCACTTGCTATATCATGCCTCCCATATTGCCATGTCAGCCTCTAACCATCCTTTCCTAGCAAACCGTTGTTTGGCTAAGTTACCGCTTTTGCTCAGCCCTTCTTATAGCGTTGCTAGTTGAAGGTGAAGATGAAGTTTGTTCCATGTTGGAACATGGATATTTTGGGATATCACAATATCTCTTATTTAATTAATGCATCTATATATTTGGTAAAGGGTGGAAGGCTCGGCCTTATGCCTGGTGTTTTGTTCCACTCTTGCCGCCCTAGTTTCCGTCATACCGGTATTATGTTCCTTGAGTTTGCGTTCCTTACGCGGTTGGGTGATTTATGGGACCCCCTTGACAGTTCGCCTTGAATAAAACTCCTCCAGCAAGGCCCAACCTTGGTTTTACCATTTGCCGCCTAAGCCTTTTCCCCCGGGTTTTCGCGAGCCCGAGGGTCATCTTTATTTAAACCCCGGGCCAGTGTTCCTCTGAGTGCTGGTCCAAACTAGAGCCCTTTGCAGCGCCACCTTGGGGAAACTCGAGGATTGGTTTTAGTTGTACAGACTGCTCATCCGGTGTGCCCTGAGAACGAGATATGTGCAGCTCCTATCGGGATTTGTCGGCACATTCGGGCAGCTTTGCTGGTCTTGTTTTACCATTGTCGAAATGTCTTGAAAACCGGGATTCCAAGACTGATCGGCTCTTTCCGGGAGAAGGTTTATCCTTCGTTGACCGTGAGAGCTTATGATGGGCTAAGTTGGGACACCCCTGCAGGGTTTTATCTTTCGAAAGCCATGCCCGCGGTTATGAGGCAGATGGGAATTTGTTAATGTCCGGTTGTAGAGAACTTGTCACTTGACCCAATTATAATACATCAACCATGTGTGTAGCCGTGATGGTCTCTTCTCGGCGGAGTCCGGGAAGTGAACACGGTTTGAGTTATGAATGACGTAAGTAGGAGTTCAGGATCACTTCTTGGTCTTTACTAGATGACGACCGTTCCGTTGCTTCTCTTCTCGCTCTCTTTTGCGTATGTTAGCCACCATATATGCTTAGTGCCTACTGCAGTTCCACCTCTTTACACCTTCCTTTCCTATAAGCTTAAATAGTCTTGATCTCGCGGGTGTGAGATTGCTGAGTCCTTGTGACTCACAGATTCTACCAAAACAGTTGCAGGTGCCGACGATGCCATTGCAGATGATGGGATCGACCTCAAGTGGGAGTTCGACGAGGAACGTGGTCGTTACTATGTGTCTTTTCCTGATGATCAGTAGTGGAGCCCAGTTGGGACGATCGGGGATCTAGTATTTGGGGTTATCTTATTTTCATTTGGATCTTGACCGTAGTCGGTCTATGTGTGTATTGTGGATGATGTATGAATTATATTTATGTATTGTGTGAAGTGGCGATTGTAAGCCAACTCTCGTTATCCCATTCTTGCTCATTACATGGGATTGTGTGAAGATGACCCTTCTTGCGACAAAACCACAATGCGGTTATGCCTCTAAGTCGTGCCTCGACATGTGGGAGATATAGCCGCATCGTGGGCGTTACAACGTGCATGCTACGGGACTCACAAACCTTAACACAAGTATTTCTCAAATTCACAACTACTCACTAGCATGACTCTAATATCACCATCTCTATATCTCAAAACAATCATAAGGAATCAAACTTCTCATAGTATTCAATGCACTTCATATGAAAGTTTTTATTATATCCCTTTTGGATGCCTATCATATTAGGACTAAATTCATAACCAAAGCAAATTACCATGATGTTTAGAGAGACTCTCAAAATAATATAAGTGAAGCATGAGAGTTCAATAATTTCTTCAAAATAAAACTACCGTAGTGCTCTAAAAAGATATAAGTGAAGCACTAGAGCAAATGACAAACTACTCCAAAACACACTACAAAAAAAGACACATCCGTGACATTTTGGGCCGAACGAAATTTTTTCTGTCATACTTATGACGATAATTGTGACAAAACCCGGTATCATCATAGATGTGGTGGGCTCCTACTTTTATGACAAAAAATCATGACAGAAAATGGGCTTTTTGTTCTGGGCGGGCCGGAGACGCAGCTGCATGACATTCTTTGGGCCGTCCATGACGGAAAAAACCGTCGTAGAAGCGAGGGCGAGGAAAATATCGGGGTGTTCCCGGTTACGGTGGGTGGTCGGGGCCGAGCGATGCACGGAGGATTACGCGTTTCTCTCGTACACGCACGCGCGTGGGTGCGAGGCATTGGTCTCTAACTGAACCCGAGCGAGGCGTTCGCCTACTGAACCCGAGCGATTGCACTGCAGGATACACGTTACTGAACCAGAGCGATCGATCGATGGCTGTTAACTGAACCCGATCGAGCGATTCCTTCGCTACGGCTGCTAACTGAAGCCGATCGATGCTGCCTCTGGATGAACAGTGAGCGTTGCTGGGGGGGGTTGGATGAACAGTTCCCGGTGGGGTGGATGAACAGGACCCGATGGTCTTGCCTCTAGATGAACAGGACCCCAATCGATCGAGCCGGTTGGGGCTGGAGGAAGAGGACCCCGTGGAGGGCTGGATGAATAGGACGACCCCGTGGAGGGCTGGATGAACAGTAGACGGTGGAGGGTTGGAAGAACAGTAGCCCGTGGAGGGGTGGTTGAACAGGAGCCCGTGGAGAGGGCTGGTTGAACAATAGCCAATGGAATAGCGCACGGTGGAGGCTAGATGAACAGGAGCCCGTGGATGAACAGTCGCAGGTGGAGACTGGAGGAGGTCGACGGTGGATGAACAGTAGCCCGTGGAGGCTGGAGGGGGTCGACGGTGGAGATGAACAGTATCCCGTGGAGTCCCGTTTTGCGGTACGCCACACCCCTCCCGATCAATAGGACCCCGTTTCGACTGTAGGAGGTCAAACACAAGTCCGTTTCCTCCGTTTTGGGGTACGCCAGACCCCTCCCAATGAACAGGATCCCGTTTCGAACGTGGCTGTTCGAACACAAGGTCGCTCCCTCCGTTGTGTGGTACGCCAGGCCTCATTTCCATCGGCTGTTCCATCCAAGCCGGTTGGCTCCCACGCGTTCCGTTGCCTCCCGATGAACACGACGCATTCTGTTGCCTCCCAATGAACACGACGACGACGCAATTTCTCCGTTCTGACCCAGCCATGTACACGAGCCCTGGCCGTACGTACACGCGATTAGGCGTTCGAGACCACGCCCGTATGTACGTACGTGGCTGTATTTACTTTCTTGCACCTTGGTCGATGTATGTACGTGTACATGCTATGTGCGCGCCTCTACTACGACACGTGCGCGCCTCTACATCGCCAGTATGTACGTACACATTCGCGACCAGAATGACAATGCTATGTACGCTTCGACCAGGTGGGTCCCGACTGTTAGGCACTTCCTTGCGTGCGAAGATGTAGCTGGTGGGTCCCAGCAGTTAGGGGGGCGAATCGTTTTTTTTGCCCGGACGCACTTCCTTGCGTGCGATGATGTAGCTGGTGGGTCCCAGCAGTCAGGGGAAACGTTTTTTTTTCACAAAATACGGTTGCCCGTCCGATGGGTCCCTGCTATCAGGTGGATGAATCATTATTTTCCGCGTAATAAGGAGGCACTTCCTTGCTGCGGCCGTGGACCCAGCTGTCAGGCTCTCCATGTACAGTACTCTTCCAATGGAAGTCGGTCGTTGACCACATTGACCACGGCGCACCGAGAGCACCAAGGCGGTGGACGACGGCGAGGCCTAGGAAGGGGACGACGCGGAGCCGGGGAAGACGCGGCAGTGGATGCCCATGCGGAGAGGAGTACGAGTGTTCATTGGTTCGGCTGCGGTGTGAGGCTGCCATCGCCGCAGAATAACAGGGGGTGTGGGTGAGTATAGGGATGGCTTGGCCAGCGGTGGGAGTAGTAGGGGGCGGTGAGGCCTCCGCGGCATCACAGCCGGCAACGGGAGGCAGGAGCACGCGGCACGACCGGCGCTGGTTTGGGCGGCTAAAGCAAGAAGACCAGAGGTTGAAGAAGCACTATGGCCGTTGGATGAACATCGTACGGTAACTGGAGCTACAACCGTTCATATTGACTAAGTTGACAAAGCCCTCCGTCCCCGTCAACTTGGTAGGCCCACAAGTTAGCCTCCCACTATGCTGGGTTCCAGCTGGCAGGGGGAGTATTTATTTTTTGGTGCGTAATAAGGAGGCACTTCCTTGCGTGCGAAGATAGCTGGTGGGTCCGACCTGTCAGCGGGGGGCGCCTTTTTTCGCGAAATACAGAGGCCCTTCCGGTGGGTCCCAGATGTCAGTGGAGGAATCATTATTTTGCACGTAATAAGGAGTCATTTCCTTGTGTGCGGCCGTGGAATCAGCTGTCAGCCTCTCCACGTACAGTCCACGTCGGATGGATGTCGTTAGTTGACCACGTTGACCAGGCCGCGCCGAGAGCACCATGGCAATGGACGACGGTGAGGCCTAGGAAGGGAACGACACGGAGCCGGGGAAGACTCAGCAATGGTTGCCCACGCGGTGGGGAGTACGAGAATTTGCTTGACCGGCTGCCGTCGCTGGAAAATAACAGGAGGTGTGGATGAGTAGAGGAATGGCCTGGCCAGCAATGAAGTACGGTGGGGCGGTGCGGCCTGTGCCGCAGCATAGCCGGCCACGGGAGGCGGGAGCAGGCAGTCCCACCGGCGCTAGTTTGGGCGGCTGGAGCAAGAAGATCAGATATTGAAGAAGCAGCACGGCCGTTGGATTAACATTCAACGGTCACTACTGCTAGAATCGTTTGTGGACTAAGTTGACAAAGCCTTTCATACACGTCAACCTAGTAGACCCACAAGTCAGCGTCCAAATCTGTCCCAAACAGCATACAACCCAAAATTTCTAGCCAGATTAAATTTAATTTTAAAACTAAATATACCTAATTTAAATTCAATGAAATTTTACCCGCACAAAAACAATGAAAATTAAAATATCAAAATCCGAAAGAAAAAACTATTTTGGAACTAATTGCCTGTTTGCAAAAAACAAAATAGCTGGCTAGCCATTTTCAGAAAGGAAAAAACAAACTAGGCTGGTCATGTGCTAAACATATGAAATAAAAGCCTGGGCTAGACGGGCCACAGCTCCCACACAACCCAGTTGATACCCTTATCCGTCCCGAAAAACAGAATTACTGCACGCGCTGCTGGGTCCCTACTGTCATCCTCAACATGTATAGTCATCTCCTTATTCCTCTCGGTTGTTTACCATGTTGACAACACCGGAGGGCGGCGCCACGGCGAGCGAACCAAGGCGGAGGACGATGGTGAGGCCTCGGATGGGAACGGACAGGAGCCGGGGAAGATGCGCAGAGTTTTAGGGTGCGATGTGGCCACGATGCGTGCGCGGCAGCACAGCCAGCCGTGGGGGGCAGGAGCAGGCGGTCCCGCCGGCGCTGGTTTGGCTTTGGCGGCTTGAGGAAGAAGAGACTGAAGAAACACGACAGACGTTGAATGTCAATCCAACGGTCAAGGTTGGCACAATCGTTTGTTGACTAAGCTGACACCAAGTAGCATACTTTTTTATATATAGGAAGAAAAGAAAAACTGTGCTCGTTCGCCTGATAACATTCTCGAAACTGCGACTGTTCGATCTTGTGTCGCAACTAAAACTGCGAGGAAAATGCGTTCATCTGCCGTCCTCCTCCCAGGGAACGTTCGCCACATAAGTGACTAGCACCCTTGCTTTTCAACCGAGAGGTCTTGGGTTCGAGTCCCAGGAACTCTCAATTTTGTCCTCCTTCCTTCCTCGCAAAAAAGGGAAAGAAAATCAAAGACTTGAGAAGGCATACAGAACAAGCTAGTGTACTTGTAAAGAGACGTTGCTGAGTTTTAGAAAAAAGAGAGACGTGCTCCTGTAGCTGGTTCGAATCCAAACCTAGACTATGACTATATATGGTGCTATGCTACTCTGCAAGTAATGAAACTGACATATCCAATGTTCGCTTCTCCTCTTCTCTACTTACTCTGCCTAGCATCAGAAGCTCCGGCCGCAGCAACCATGTCCGATGGCTGCTCGTCCACCTGCTCTTCAGCAGGCAACAACCAGATATGCGCCAAGTCGCCACCCGTACCATCGCCTGTGGGTCTCATCACACCCCCGCTGGCACGCGCACCGCAGCCGGTTGCTCATCGCAACCCGCTACCGTTGGTGTGGTGCCACTGCTGCAAATCACGCAGAGTCATCTGTCGCGTCTCAACCACAATCCTCAACCCCGGCCGAGTCTTCTACAAATGCCCGAATCATGGGGTAATAATATGTTTAAGTGTTGTTCTGCTACTTTCAGTTGCTAATTTTTTTAATAGTTTGGTTGATGATCTTCCAATTTGATTCTTGCAGAAAAGGGAAGATTCATGTGATTTGTATTTTTGGGAAGTTGTCGATGTGGGGGAGTGCAACTAGGATGATTATTTGGTTAGCCGAGGAATCCCAATACCAGCAGATTGGGGTGTTGGACAAGTAACTGAAGGAACGGTAGAAGAGGAAGATGCAGAGCAGAAGGTTAAAGATGCAGTTCCTCTGATCATGGCCAAGCAACAGCTGCTGAACGTCCTTGACAGCAATGAGGAGATGAAAGAGCATGTGAAGATAATGGGCAAAATCGATGTGCTCTGTAGGATGATTGTCTCTTTATTTGCAGTGTATGTAGCACTCGTGATGTATTCAGTGGCTATGACATGAGCATTTTGCTGAAACTAGTAATGAATGAAACCTGTGTAGCAGGCTGGGCGTAGTGTTGTGAACATCTAATGATTTCTATTAACGGAAATCAGGGGTATCCCCTTTTGCTCATAAATAAATAAATAGCAGAGGCCCTTTTGGTAATAAATAAATAAATTAGCAGAGGCCCTGTCGGGTCAGCTTTGTTCTCATTCGAAGACGTCGAGCAAATTGCAGTCCAACAGCAAACTATGTCACAAATTCAAGTTTCACAGCCAAATATGAGTACAACTAAACAACAATGTCATCATGTTTTAGTCGTCATACTATCACCAAACACAAATCAGCATACATAACAAGTGATGTTCTCACAGGAAAACACTAAACAACATGTTCATCAGGTTTCAGTTGTCATAGCAAACACAATTTCACATAGTAGATAAAAAAACGTCTTCTAACAGGCAAATACGACAAAAGCAATGTAATCATCATCTGCAGCAGCAGCGTCAACATCTTCGCCATGTGTATCAGAATCGTAATTCCCCAAGGTGTCATCTTCTTCTTCGTCCTCAACGTCCTCAAACATTGGCTTCTTCTTGATCAACTCTTGTATGTCCACAGCACGACAGGCAATCTTTTTGCCGCGTCATTGACGTGATGGTTCTCAAAGATATTAGGAACATCTGTGTTATCTTGTACGTCAGGAGCGGTATAAGCATCATCTTGTTGTGCAACTTCATTAAATGAATTCCTCTGCTCAAACCTTTGCAATACTCTCCAGTCATCGCTACGTGCAAATGTGTCTTCCATGAAAAATATCTGTGTTGCTTGATTTGCCAAAATAAAAGGCTCGTTGGTCTGGTACGCCGCCTTGACATTGATGGATTTGAAATAATCATCAGCTCTGGGTTTTGCGATCCTGGAAAACAGGTTATACCAACGACAGCACAGCAGAACCACACACCAATGATCCTCGAAATTGGAGATATACTGCAACTGAACAATGTCTGTTATGTTAGCATACATTTCAGTTGTCTCTTTGTCATACGTATCTATGCTCATGATGGCACTATTTTGTGTCTTCCTGCCTTCGTCTCGTGAAAGGGTGTTGTAACGCACATCTCCAACAACGCGAGATTTATAATGTCTTACCCGAGTATTAGGACCCTTTGCTAGTGAGTAAAGGGCATCATGAACTGCCAGCCCATCCTCCCGCATCTTCTTAACCTATGGTTAGAAAATAGACAAGTTGATCATCTTATGTACTCAATATATTAAAAAACTGACAGTGCAATTCAAAAGCTTACATGGCTCTTGAACCATTTCACAAATCCTGCCATAACCAGTTTGTCAATGTTTCTTGGATTTTGCGGCAGTAACTCCTTTTTGTAGATGCTGCACAACATAGTGATCGCGTCAAACATCCAAATATATAAGAATGTGCTGCAAGTTTAGTAGATTATGATGTATAAGCTACAGTACTTAGCACTTACTTGATATAAGGTAGTATCTCAGGACAGTTATTCAACACATACCAAACCATTTTGTCCAAATCTTTAGGTTTGTCCTCTTGTCGACTCTTCCCTGTAACTCGAACAGAATAATCGAAAACATTGAGCCCGGGATTGTCTTCACCCACCTCTTTGCTAATTTGATCAGCTGTTTCAATGTATTTTGAGCAGAATGTCAATGCTTCTGTAGCAATGTAGGCTGAGGGAGTCCTGGACTAAGGGGTCCTCGGGCGTCCAGCCTATTAGCCATGGGCCGGACTGATGGGTTGTGAAGATGCGAAGACCGAAGACTGCACCCGTGTTCGTATGGGACTCTCCTTGGCGTGGAAGGCAAGCTTGGCGGCCGAATATGTAGATTCTCTTCCTTGTAACCGACCCTGTGTAACCCTAGATCCTCCCGGTGCCTATATAAACCGGAGGACTTAATCCGAGGAGGATATTCATTATCATAGTCATACAGGCTAGACTTCTAGGGTTTAGCCATTACGATCTCGTGGTAGATCAACTCTTGTAATACTCATATTCATCAAGATCAATC
This sequence comes from Triticum aestivum, assembly GCF_018294505.1. Taxonomy (NCBI): domain Eukaryota; kingdom Viridiplantae; phylum Streptophyta; class Magnoliopsida; order Poales; family Poaceae; genus Triticum; species Triticum aestivum. Next base: position 306,706,718 of record NC_057796.1, read on the forward strand.
AAGCAGGAAGTAGGGTATTACCTCCATAGAGAGGGCCCGAACCTGGGTAAACATTGTGTCCCCTATCTCATGTTACCATCGACCTTAGACGCACAGTTCCGGACCCCCTACCCAAGATCCACCGGTTTCGACACCGACATTGGTGCTTTCATTGAGAGTTCCACTGTGCCGTCCTCGAAAGGTTCGATGGCCCCTTCAATCGTCAACAATGACGCTGTCCAAGGAGAAACCTTCTTCCCCGGACAGATTTTTGTGTTCGGTAGCTTCGCACTGCGGGCCAACTCGTTTGGCCATCTGGAGCAGATCGATAGCTACGCCCCTGGCCATCAGGTCAGATTTGGGAGCTTGAGCTACGTCGCGGACATCCGTGGAGATTTGATCTTCGCCGGATTCGAGACCGCGGCGGTCGCTCCTGGTCACCTCTATGAACATGACCTAAATCTGTCATCGGACCACATTCAGGAGATAGCTCCTATAACTTCCCTCACCTTAGATCCGGAGCATACGGCGCCATCTAAGGACTGGAGGTTCAACCCCACCACGGAGGCCACAGATTCCCCGGCGCTGGAGCCGCACATGGACTTAAACTCACACAATATTTGTGTCACCGGAACCCCGGACTCGTCTCTGGGTGTAAGTTCCGACCATGTGAGTCCACGGATGCTGAACTTGATCATTTATCGATCTTCGAGTTCTGCACCGCAGACATCTTCCAGCACTCGCCCTTGGGCGATGTGCTAAGCTCATTAAAGAACCTGTCCTTGGCGGGGGACTCACAACCGAACTATGTTCGGTTCGAACTAGGTGCTGATGATGGAGAATCTTGCTTCCCAACTGCCACCCACTTCATAGCCACTGTCGGGGATCTAACCGACATGCTTGACTATGGCTCCGAAGACATCGATGGCATGGACGACGATGTCGATGAGGAGCAGGGCCAAAACCCGCCATTTACTGGACGCTGGACGGCCACTTCTTCGCACGATGTGTACACGGTGGATACACCCAAAGCAACTAACGACGACGACAAAGAAAATCCAGTTGGGAATAAATCTCCTGAGACACACCCCAAGCGTCGGCGTCCTCGGCGCCGCTCTGAGTCACGTCGTTCATAGGATAGCAACACTGGCACTTGGGAAAATAGTACTCCGGACGAACCTGAGGATAATAAAGACCCCGTTGAGGTAACCTCCGAACAGGAGGAACGGGAAAATGGGCAAGTTAGCCCTGATGAACAGGCCATACACGACGATTCGGAGGACGATAATTATCTTCCGCTCTCCGAAGATGAGGTAAGCCTCGGCGACGAGGATTTCATCGTGCCCGAGGAACCTCTCGAGTAGGAGTGCTTCAAGCGCAGGCTAATAGCCACTGCAAGGAGCCTAAAAAAGAAACAGCAACAGCTTCAAGCTGACCAAGATCTGCTCAATGACAGATGGACTAATGTCCTGGCAGCCGAAGAATATGGCCTCAAGCTCCCAGCCAGGAGTTACCCGAAGCGCAAACTGCTACCCCAGTTTGAGGAGGAGGCGCTAGAGCTCATACCTCACTCGCGCAACGCGGCCGACTGACCACAGCATGGTCGGGACAATGCGGCAGGTCGACCACAATTTGGTCAGGATAAAGCGGCAATTCAAGCCGAACAGCAACCCGCCTCACCGCCACGTAAAAACAAAAACAACACAGCTCGGGGTGATACATACGACCTTCGGCAGAACCTGGACAGTAAAGCAGGATATACCAGATCGATCTACAGATCGCGAGGATGAACCGCGACACGCGACGATGGCTATCTATTCGGATGCGACAAACCTAGTCACGCCCGGGCCGAAAACTGCAGACGGGCTTCATCGGAGCTACGTCGCGACGCGGCCCGATACAGAGGCGTCGCACACCCTCTTTGCTTCACTGATGGACTAATGGGTCACGAGTTCCCAGAAGGGTTTAAACCCGTAAATATTGAATCATACGACAGAACAACAGATCCCACGGTGTGGATTGATGATTTCCTTCTCCATATCCACATGGCCCCCCGAGATGACCTTCATGCCATCAAATACCTCCCGTTGAAACTCAAAGGACCAGCTCAGCACTGGTTAAACAGTCGGCCTGAAAACTCAATTGGCAGCTGGGAGGAGTTGGAGGATGCCTTCCGTGATAACTTTCAAGGTACATATGTTCGGCCACCGGATGCCGATGACCTAAGTCACATTGTCCAGCAGCCCGAAGAATCCGCCAGAAAGCTCTGGACTAGGTTCTTAGTTAAAAAGAACCAAATTGTTGACTGTCCGGACGCGGAAGCCCTCGCGGCCTTCAAACACAGCGTCCGGGACGAGTGGCTTGCCCGCCACCTCGGTCAGGAAAAACCAAAGTATGTCAGCCCTTACCGCTCTGATGACCCGCTTTTGCGCGGGAGAAGACAGCTGGCTCGCCCGTAGAAGCAATAGCGCCAGCGATCCGGGCACCTCCGAAGTGCGGGACGGTAATGGAAAGCCACGACGCAATAAAAACAAACGTCGCAATAATAATGAGGGCACACAGGACACAGCGGTCAACGCTGGATTCAGCGGCCCCAAACCCGGCCAACGGAAAAAGCCATTTACGGCAAACAAAACGGACCATCCAATTTAGACAAAATATTGGATAGGCCCTGCCAGATTCATGGCCACCCCAATAAACCAGCTAATCACACCAACAGAAGCTGTTGGGTCTTCAAACAGGCCGGCAAGTTAAATGCCGAACACAAGGGGAAGAGGCCGCCCGGCGATAGCGACGATGAAGAGGCTCACCAACCGAACAACGGGGGTCAGAAGCAGTTTCCCCCCGTAACAAAAACAGTAAACACAGTATACGTGACACACACCCCTAGAGGTGAGCGCACCGAACACTCCCTCCGTACAGGAGATCATACTATGGCTACATCAGCCGAACTACGCAGCGGCCTCATCACGCCGCATACCACGTCGGCCATCATGTCGCCGGTCTCCATTCAACATGACCGATCAATGTCCATATTGAACTAGCAATTCGGCTTCCGCCGTTCGCCTAATATGCCTTTGAAATGGGTACCGCGCATACATAATTATGCACTTGAAATACCCTGGGCACCGGTGGAAGCACAATACGGGTGGGCCTGCAACCCCCCCCATACTTTTCTAACTGCCCTTTTTCTTTTTACTATCCCCTCTACAGGTAGCTCAAGGGCCGTTCACCCCGAGGACTCTACTAGAGTTTGGGTTCGTACAATCATCCAAGGGCTATTCCTGTCAAGGAATCCCTTAACCGAGGACAGGCGGCGCAGACGTGCGACAGGAGGTCCAAAATAACTTTTTGTAGACCGCGCTCTCTATTCGGAGCTAGTAAAGTGCCTTTTTCCTCATCCTTCGACCACTGGCATGTCAAATAGCCAGGGTTGCGGCTTTGTTATCTATATAATAATTGGCATATCACTCAGCTCCCAGTAAAAGTAACCAGTGTCCAGTATTGACTTTTTCCTAATCGATCCAAATTTTTGCTCCGGTGGTTGTTTTATACACACACCTCAGCATAACTCGCCAGGGGCTCGGTATGGGAACAAATGAGTTGTCGGCAAGTCCGAATAGCTTTATAGCGTACTTCGGCGTCACGAGTTTGGCCTTATATGCATCAGCTCCGAATCATGTCTTGGGTCAATAATTGGGTTCCCCGGCTCCTGTGCTTGCTACCCTACGTTCTGCTCTATCGGCTAGGGTAGTAAAGGGAGAACTACTGCGATTGTGCTTCCGGTTCATCTGGTCAAGCACCTTAGTAGAGAAAGCCGAAAATTGACTGTCATGATGCGGCGAGAGCTGGTCAACCACTCGACGACTTACCGGAATCTTTAGCGATTCTCTCTGTGTCATACGAAGGATCTTTTTCAGATCATTTTTGCAGCGCATCATATTAAAAATAAGCCGCATACATACCAATGGCTATTTCATAGACCCACCATAAAAATCATATGGCTAAGTGAAAGTGTTAACGCTCTAAAGTCTGATTGCCTGGATCGCCGCATTGTCACCTCCTTCATGGACCAAGACGTTGGGTCAAGTGTGATCAAATGCTTTTCCGAACACCCCCGTACTTCCTACGAGGGGGCTGAAGCCGACGATTGGAAAACTTTCAGATTATATAAAAATGGACGCACAGGAGGAACAAAAGCTTTCGAGCAAAACATAAAAATATATTAAATATGAAATTGTCTTTTACAATTCCCATACACCTCACTCGAATATTATGTCTTTCGAGCATTGACCCTCTATCGAGCGGGCAGTCTCTAAGACGTCCTCAAAATAATGCTCCGGTGCGTGATGGTCCTTGCCCTTGAGTGGACTCTTCGCCGCAACATCGATGGCCTTCATCTTCCCCCAGTATGTCTTGACACGGGCAAAGGCCATCTGTGCACCTTCAATGCACGCCGACCGCTTAACAGCGTCGATACGTCGCGCCGCATCAACAAGCCACTGCACCAAGCCGAAGTAGCTATTCGGAATAGGCTCAGTCGGCCACAGCCGGATTATGACGTTCTTCATCGCAGCGCCGGATCTCCTATGAAGCTCGGCCCATTGGGACATCTGTTCATTCAGCAACAGAGGGCGCTTTGATGCGCCAAATTGTGACTAGAAAAGCTTCTCTGTTGCATGCCCCTCTCGCGCTTGATAAAACTGCGCCGCATCGGAAGAACTCTTTGGCAAGTCTAAAAACTCGTCTGGAGAACTCCACACTTGGTTAAGCTGAGCATAGTTCAGATCACCGAACTTAGTCTGTAGCAAAAAGGGCTTACCGGCCGCAATCTCCCCAGCTTGCCGGATCTCCTCACGGGCTGCTCTAGATTCAGAACGCGCTTCTCTCGCCTCTCGCAAGGCCCTGTCAAGTTCAGCCATTTTGGCTTCATTCTCCTTCTCAAGGAATTCACAGCGGCCAGCAGCATCCTTTAGTTCGAGCGCCATCATGGTTATTTTCTCCTCGTCTTGGCGCCGAGCAGCCTGTTCAGCCTTGAACTCGGCTGATGCCTTTTCGGCAGCCTCATTACTAAACCGGGCCTGCTCCTTGGCCTGGGCTAGCTCTGCCCGAAGAACTTCAACTGCGGCAGCACCATCTGCAATCACGCACATCTAGTATACAAATTTCAGCGTCACGCTTATATTATAAAGCACGCATGTATCATGACCGCTCCAAACACATACCTTGCGACTCGTCAAGACGCCTGTTGATCAACGCAATGTCATCCCCTGCCACATCAAGCCTCCGCTGCAGCTCGGTTACTTCTGTAGTCCGGACAGTCACCGGGGGTGAAACGACATGTGTTCCAATTACATCAGATTGTTACCTAGGCATATTTTTGTGATCCACCGATCGCCTCCCTTTGGAAGGCAATCCGAGTCTCAGGGGCTACTATCTATACACAGGTGCATTTTGCGAGTAAAGTACAGTTGGAAAAATTATATCACAAACCTCGAAGCCTCTTAGCAGGCTCGTGAAGGCTTCATTCAATCCACTCTTCGCGGACAGAATCCTCTCGACCACCATACCCATCAGGGCACGGTGCTCCTCTGAGATAGACGCTTGTCGTAGCATGTTCATTAACATGTCTTGTGCTTCTGGATCTTCGAAAGCCGTCATAGGAGTACGGTCTTCCTTTGAAGGAACCCGTGCACTCGTCTCCAGAATCATCTCCGGCTGTAAACCGGATAGTCGGGGACCTTCATCATTGGCCCCCGAACCCTGGGCAACAGATGGACCACCTTCAGGTAAGGTCTCCTTCGACGCCCTCACTGCTTGTCGGTCGGGAGAAACCCTCCGTGACGACACCTTGAAGTCATCCGCCATGTTGGGCGAGCAGGTCGGGGGAGGCGTATCGCTCGCCATCATCTCCGGGAGAAGATATCCCGAGGAAGAGGATTGCTGAGGAAAATCGTGCGCCGAACTGCGAAGACATTTATGTTAGATGCTACTTCGGTAACAAGAAAGGAGCGGGATTTGTTTAAAGCACCCTGCTTCGATTACAATTTGGCTGGAGGCTTGTCCTCATGATGAAGTTGTGCAATGATGTCGCCTACCGAGCCCGAGCCGCCCGACGATGGCATTTTGCCTCTCTTGGGAGACTTCTCCTCCCAAGCTTCGGAGATGGCCCTTTTTTTGCCATGGGGAGAAGGGATGTTCGCTTCTCCTGTACCTTTGTGTTTGGGCGAAGGAACCTTGATTTCCTCGGACATGGTGTCTGATTTATCTCCAGAACAAGGGTTGCCTCCAGTCTTCTTGTTCTTGCCCTCCTTCATAGGCACCTGGTACGGTGTCGGGGCCAACATCCTTGCCAGCACGGCGTTCGCTGAGTCTTCGGGAAGAGGGGCCGGACACCTAATTCGTTCCACTTTGTTTATCGAGCCCTAGAAAATATGGTTTGCTCAACATCTTATTACGGGATGCTTAACTAGAAAGTGTTCGGAAGTTGAGCGCTTACCGGGGTGTCCGGATGGTTGCAGTCAACGCCAATATCTTCGGTGGTGTCCGGCCATTGTTTTCGTTTCCCAAAAAATAATCTCCACATTCCTTCGTGCGTAGTGCCGAAGAAGTGCTGAAGAGTCCGTGACCCTTCTTGATTAAACTCCCACATGCGGAGAGGCCGTCGCTGGCATGGCAGGGTCCGGCGGACTAGCATTACCTGAATAACGTTGACAAGATCGATATCCTTCTCAACGAGGCTTCAGATACGACTCTGCAGAGTCCGCACTTCATCAACTGATCCCCAGTCCAACCCCTTATTAATCCATGATGCAAGCTGAATTGGGGGGCTGGATTGGAACGCAGGCGCAGCTGCCCACTTGGAACCACGGGGCTCGGTGATATAGAACCACTCCTGCTGCCATAAGTCGGAAGATTCTATGAAGGATCCTTTTAGCCAAACAACGCTGGTAAGCTTGCTCACTGAGGCACCACCGCACTCTGCCTGCTCCCCCTCTATCACTTGCGGCTTCACATTGAAGGTCTTGAGGCACAAGCCAAAGTGCGGAGGAGTTCGGAGGAAGGCTTCACACGTGACGATAAATGCCGAGATGAGAAGAACAGAGTTCGGGGCGAGATCGTGAAAATCAAGTCCATAATAGAACATGAGCCCCCGGACGAAGGGATTAAGGGCGAACCCTAATCCTCGGAGGAAGTGGGAGATGAGCATGACCCTCTCGCCGGATCTGGGGGTAGGGATGACCTGCCCTTCCGTGGGAAGCCGATGGAGGATTTCTGCGGTCAGATATCTTGCCGCCCGAAGCTTCACAATATCCTCCTCTGTGACAGAAGAAGCCACCCACCGGCCCTGACGGCTGGATCCGGACATGACTAAGGCTTGTGGAGATTGAAACCTGGGTGTTGGAACTCGAGGTAGTAAGGGTTGAGGAAGAAGCAAGCGTGGAGAAAAAAGACGGGTTTGTACCCCTGTATAAAGGCCGTGAATATCGAACGTCTCCTCCTGGGCCTTAAAACTTGCCTATTCCCCAGGAGTTGTATCCTAAAAGACGGTTGGGTTACCCACGTCCGTGTCGATAAAGAATCCCTTAATAAGGGGACACGATCTCTGCTTGGATAAGACGTGCCAATGACAACCGCGTCTCGGAACGTGGGGCAGCAGGCGAGAAAAACGGTTCAAAATAATGACCGGATTGACGTGATGTCATGTTGTAAAAAGTTGCCAGAGGATTGGACTTATAAATTATTATGCCCACTGTGGAAGTATATGCTACTCATGCTGCAAAGCCGAACTCGATCGTCCGAAGACCATTATGAAGTATCCGGAAAGGGGGAACCCGCCTTGCAATGCCGAAGATAAATCTGTGCGCCGGACTCCTCGTCATTGAAGCTAGGTTCAGGGGCTACTGAGGGGGTCCTGGACTAAGGGGTCCTTAGGCGTCCGGCCTATTAGCCATGGGCTGGACTGATGGGCTGTGAAGATGCAAAGACCGAAGACTGCACCCGTGTCCGGATGTGACTCTCCTTGGCGTGGAAGGCAAGCTTGGCGGCCGAATATGTAGATTCCCTTCCTTGTAACCGACCCAGTGTAACCATAGATCCTCCCGGTGCCTATATAAACCGGAGGTCTTAGTCCGGGGAGGATATTCATTATCATAGTCATACAGGCTAGACTTCTAGGGTTTAGCCATTACGATCTCGTGGTAGATCAACTCTTGTAATACTCATATTCATCAAGATCAATCAAGTAGGAAGTAGGGTATTACCTCCATAGAGAGGGCCCGAACCTGGGTAAACATTGTGTCCCCTGTCTCCTCTTACCATCGACCTTAGACGCACAGTTCGGGACCCCCTACCGGAGATCCGCCGGTTTTGACACCGACATTCTCTGCGATGGAACCCTCGGGTCTAGCTCTGTTCCTAACATAACCCTTGGAAGTCCCTAGCCACCTTTCAATAGGGTACATCTAGCCACACTGTATTGGACCTCTAAGTAGTGCCTCATCAGGTAGATGAACAACCAAATGCACCATCACATCAAAGAAGGCTGGAGGATATATCTTCTCAAGGTCGCATAGGATAGTTGGTATCTTGTCTCTAAGACGCTCCAAAGCATCTATCCTGATATTTCTACTGCACAGTTCCCTGAAGAATTGTCCCAACTCTGCAACTGCTCTGTATAAGTCTGGGCGGCCCAATCCTCTAAGGATAACAGGTAAACCCCTTTGAAGTAGGACGTGGCACTCATGAGTTTTCAACCCTTGTACCTTGTTTCCACCTGCACTGACTCTCCTTTCGGGGTTGGAAGCAAATACATGTGGGAATCTCACATGTGACAGGACCTCACAGAATTCTTTTCTATTTACCTTGTCTAAGACGTACACAGCTGGTGCTATATCCCGTGGTTTACCTTCATCTTGCACCTGCAAATCTGTCTGATACCTAGGTGTATCAAATCAATCCTAGATTTTAAGGTATCTTTCGTCTTGCCTTCAATATTAAGAAGTGTGCCGATAATGCTGTCACATATATTTTTCTTGATGTAGATCACATCAAGATTATGCCGCAGATCCAAATCTTTCCAATACTCCAAGTCCCACAAAGTGGACCTGCGGGTAAACAATAATCTCTCTTCTGCCCTGCCACGCTTCCTTTTCCCGCTACCATTACCAGGATGGTTTCCTGGTGTAATATGCCCGACCTTCTCTAATTCCACTTGCAACTCATCGACGGTGAGCCTCTTTGGCGCATCACGGTTTTCATGCTTTGCATTGAACACATGTCTTCGGTATTTTCTAGGATGCGGCTTGTCCTTGGCAAGGAAATGGTGGTGTCCAATGTAATAGATCTTGCTAAGTATTGCGTATGACATCGGATTCCTATCACAGCGAACACATGCATTGTAACCATGTGTCGTTCACCCTGACGTAGTGCCCAAAGCCGGATAATCATGGATGCACCAAATTATAACAGCACACAGAAAGAAATCAGCTGGTGGGCTGCTATATAGGTCTCAAGTGAGAACACCCCTCCATAGCTGTTGAAGTTCCTCCACAAGAGGCTCCATGAACAAATCAAAATCCTTTCCAGGACTTTTTGGACCTGGGATGAGCAAGCCCATCATGTAGTTTGATTCTTTGGTGCAGACATTTGGAGTCATGTTGTAAGGGATAACAAGCACTGGCCACATGCTATATGTGGCGCTCTGGTGGCCAAATGGGTTAAATCCATCTGAAGCTAAGCCAAGTCTAATGTTTCTCGGGTCAGCAACAAACTTTTTGTGTTTCTGATTGAAGCTTTTCCACTCACTACCATGTGATAGATGGCTCATTACATCCTGATCTCTGTACTCCTGGTTCCTAGAATGCCACAATACATCCTCTCTTGTTTCAGCATCATGAAACAACCTCTGCAATCTTGGTGTAATTGGAAAATGTCTCAGAACATTATGAGGAATCCTCTTCACAGCATCGCCATCTTTCCACCTTGATGATTTGCATTTCGGGCATTCACTTAAGTTGGCATAATCCTTCCGGAACAGAACACAATTATTCTTACAAACATGGATCATATCATATCCAATTCCAACTGCACAAAGGAAATTCTTCATTTTACTGTAGGTGTGTGCGCCCTGTAGTTTTGAAGCTAAAAAGGCAGCAGCTAGCTCCGCGTCGAAAAGCGAAGCGAGCCGCGCTAGCGCGCTACTCTTCCTTTATGAGCGAGACTCTATCCAGATCTACTGATCTAAGAACTCAGTGAGCGAACTCTCTTTTAACACTAGACTTTGGATCGCCTTCCTACTGGTTTTCTTCTCGGTCTCCCCAACTAGGGGAAACCTCAAAGCAAACAACAGAGCAACACCTATCTTTTTTCTTTAAGCACTGAACATCCGGATCCCCTTCCGACTTGCTTTTCCGGGCACTGGTCTTTCTAACTTCGTTCCCTAATTTCATTCAAGAGATCCTGAGGAAAAGAATTGGGTTTCCACCGAGCTGAATCAATATGCGGATGGTTCTAGTAAACCAAAACTATTGCGCTATTCATGGAGCGACCGTAGAAAACACTCTATTTGAGGACGGTGATGGTGCAAATACCTTCCGTGCTTTAACCCAACTCAAGCTGAAGAAACTTATTCCATGGTCATTGCTAACCGCTTTTGGTCCCAAATCTTTGGTGTTGCTTTTTCCAATAAACGTTGGTTACATTTCTTTATGCTATTTGTACCCGTCACCAGTTTATGAATGAGTGCTATTGGCGTAGTACGCATCTGGGAAAGCTTTGCGGAAAGCAGCCAACATCGCATCGAATGATTTGTTGGTCATCCGCTCAGATGTCTTGACCTGAAGAAAGGTGACCATAGCTGAGAATACTGACAGCTTATTTCCTGGGGTGACAGCCACGTTGCATTGTTCCAACATGTGGTCCCACCATTTTTCTTCTGCAGGTGAAAGTTCACGGAATGCACGAGCGTTTCGTAGCATTGTTTCAATGTTGGTCAAACTCACTGGCTCCGCCACCACCTCCTCGTCCTCCTCTTCCACCTGAGCATCAGGCAGATCAAGATGGTGATCTGCTGCTTCCATGTAGTCAATAACATTGATGTTCACAGCTTCACCATGATGAACCCACCTAGTATATGTGACCGACATCCCATACAAGTGTAGATGATTTTGCACAGTTGACTGGGGTCTTGTAACTGAATTCATACAACTGCTACACGGGCAGAGCACATCTGATTTCGGACCACCGTACTCAGCTCTGATAAAGTTCATGAAGTTTTCAACCCCCTCGACATATGCAGCGGAGAATCTTCGAGCAGAAGTTATCCAAGTCATGTCCATCTGTTAGACATACAAATTAGTTCTTCTACTAGATATTACAGAAAAAACATATATGCTTTTTTATGAAGTCTAGAAAAAAATACCTAGGTCGATGTCTAAAGCTATGACAAGATATTTGGACGAGCAGATCTAAGTAATGAAATATATGTAAAGCTAATTCAGCAAACAGATTTGAGTGCTAAATTATGGCAGGTTGTTTCAGCAGTCAATGAGGCCGAGCACATAGCCATCGAACTATCGAAGGCCATCGCAGCAATAAAGAACGAGTATAAAACGGTGTAGAGCTATTTCACCTAACATATTGGCTACTAGACCATGGCAATCTACGTCATTGGCAGGATATTTTAGCAACTAATCGGCCTTGGCATGCCATCTCAGCTAAGCAGATTGAGTGCAGAACAGGGCAAGGAAGCTTCTTAAGTAGAGCATATTGACTGTAAACTACTTCGGCAAACAGTGAGATTAACAGCGTCTATCAGCTAACGTTCAGCGCTACACCGACAAGCACGGGGCCTCGGTCTAGAATGCGCGTACCATGGGAGAAGCTGACCGCCGTGCGTCTCCACACGAACGTCGCCAGCGGTGGCGGCGCTGACCGCCGTGCGCCTCCACAAGAACGTCGCCAGCGGTGGCGGCGAGGCTAGAGGACGGCAGTCTACGAGGGTGTACTGTGGGAGCAAGAGGATCACTGTGTGTCCCCTCGACGAACCACAGCGCCAACGTATCGGCGCGGCGGGGAGGGCGGCTTTGGCGGAGCGAATGGAGTGGAGGGGACGGGGGGAGGGGGGTTTGGGGAATATTATTGGCTAGTTGGCCGAAGGGCGGTTGAATCTAGGATTTGGGGGGAATTTTTGGGTGGGGGGGGGGGATTTTCGCGCGGTGGGCGGGGGGAGTTTGGCGCATGGTCGGTTTCTCCAAGTGCAGTCCCACGTGTCAGTGAAGAGGCAAGCCAAAGCGCGTTCCGTTTACGTGAGCCGTGTGCAGGACCGAACGTGTGTGGGGTGCAATGCGACCGCGACAATGGTGCTGTGAGTGTACCGCCTTTTTTCCTTTTAAACTAGGTGCTTCGCCCCCTAAAAAAACTTGTTGCTTCGCGTGATCCATCGATACTACTAGTAGTAATCCGGTAATCCCGACTAAAACGGCCCGGCCGGGTCTTTTCCCGCGCGATATGCTGGGAGGTTGGCTTAGTTGGGTTTTTTTAGGATGAGTAATGCTACACCTACGTAATCCCAGTTACGTAATTAACGTAATGTGAAACGTGTGAGCCGTTGATTGTAGATTGGGGGAGGGAGGGGCCCACCACCATGAAAATCAGGGGAGGAGAGAGAGAGAGGCAATTTACGTTAACCCTTTCGTAGGTTCCCGTAGATGTAGAAAGATGTGAAATGCGTGAATGTGTAGTGGACGTACTATTGGAGTGCCTAAGATAAATTGTGTATGTATAGACCCTATGTGTTTATTTTACTTCGCATGTTAGCTTTGTCTCGGTTCAATAAAAAGCAGAGTTGGTGATGATGGTGTTCCTGTCATCCTGCAATATAGGCCATCTGATCTATATCTAACGGATAGGAAGGAAACTATGACAATTTACCCGCACTCCTCTCCACATTGGCAGATAAGGCCTTCCCTCATTCATCCTTTTCTCCCACAAGATCTTGATCTTCCGTGCAATGCACGGGCATCTTGCTAGTACTCCTACAATATACTATATTATTGTGAAAGTTCATATACACCGGCCAAGATTAATGCAAACACGGCAGATTATCATTACATTTCAAACTTTTATAGGAGAGAAAAATAAAAGAAACCCGACCCTAAACCTATTCTACGACGGCGACCGACATCCTCCATCTGCGATCTCTATGTACGGGGGCAGGGTTCAAGACCCGTGAAGTGAAGGTGCGGTCTCCAGCGAGGAAGAGTAGAACATGGGATACGGACCGGCCAGTTGGCACACCATGCCCTGCCGCCTCCCATGCCCTACTCATCCTCGGAGGAGTCCCCGACCTCGGCGGTGCCGGATGTTGGACGGCGGCAAGTAGGACGCGTGGCTGACGGTGCTCCCGTCGTCGGCCGCCAGCGTGGCCACCGCTTGTGCGGTCGCGTCCGCGTCAGGCTACGCCGCTATTGCGTCGCGAGAGGCGACTTGAGCGAGGGCGGCAACCTCGAGCTTCATCCCCAAAGACAAGCTCTCCTACAAAGTGTTCGCACTTGCGGTCATGGCGGATGTGGTGCCAGGTAGGAGGACGATGCGCTATGGTGTGGAGGTTAGCTGGGCGTTGCCGCTTTAAGTAGCGCATTTTGGTGAGGCCAAGCGTCTTGGTGCGTCATTAAGTCGCCGGAGTTGGTTCCTGGGGCACTGAGCCTCTTAACGACGGCATACGGACGGACGACATGAATGCGGGCAGCTGGCGTCGGCTGGGAACGCACTGCGCGACGGCGCGAGGGACGAGGGTTTTTGGTGTGCCAGGGTAGTCAGCTGCGGTCGTGGCAACGTTGGAGATGCCCTTTCCTCACATGCGATCCCCGCATGTCATTGAAAAAGCAAGATGACCCGGCATGGTCTCAGGTCTTGAGGATGCAGTTGGCCGCGCTACACCACTCCGCGGACGCGTCTCGGCTCCCCGTGCATCCTCGATGAGCCGGGTGTTGGGGTGTGTTTGGATTGTGGCCAAAGTGCACCTTACCAAAATTTTGGTCATGACCCAAAGATTGGTCTTTGTTTGGATGGTTGCCATTTTTTTGGCATGCCAATGAACTCTAGCCAACTCTAGTTCATTTTTCTTGCCAATGTCGTCCAAATCATGGGCAACCAAAACCTCAACCAAAATTTTGGCTACCCAATGCTTTGATGGGGCAACCTTGGGCACAAACCAAACATACTGTTGGTCGTGCCACAACACTAACACCACCCTCAGCACACTGAAACCGATCGTGTCTAGCGGCGATGAGTGTCTCGCTCACCGCGGTCACCGTGTCCAGAGGCGGTGCTGGAGCTGCGCCACATTGTTGGCCCCCACGACCCACATGAACGGTTGCCGGTGGCGAGGTGGTCGTGGGCCAGCTCCTCCATTGGACTAGTCTGCGCTACATCGTCCCGACAGATGTGCCCCACATGTCGGTTTCCCTATTTTCCCGGCCATATTCGAGCGTCAGTGCTCCGCGATGCGCATTAGGCCTTTCACTGTGTAGGCCAAGCGAGACAACTTATTGTTTATTTGAGCCCTTCAAGTATAATCATGTGGCGTTTGCTTATTTCTCATTCCTCTCCAACCCTATTCTCCATCGATCATGTCGCCCTCCGGTCGAGTCCATCCTCCCGCATGCCTCCTTTGAACATTCCGCCGAGTATCATTCGCATGTGGGCCTAGACCATGCTTGTACTTCCAATGTTTTGTAATTTTTCCGACATGCATACAAACAAATGGTTCGTTTAAAGTTTCACTTTGCCTCCACTACGTGTCACTTCACGTCTTAGTTTTGACATCCCATTCGGTTCATGCCTCGACACATGTTGACGAGATCGATTGATGTTCAGAGATCAATTGCGTGTCGTGCAAGGAGATAAAGGTTTGGTCTGTTTCTATGATAGAAATGACCTGCGGGGGGGGGGGGGTCTGTGGGGATCAGAGGGCGAAACGGACGTATTGTACCCACCCTAGTCCTCTTTCAATCGATCTCTGGACCCCGATATGAAATCGAGAGAGAACGAGTGGGGGCATGTGTGACACCTAAGGCGGATTCAAAATTTTGAACCGGTGATCATAGCATCCACAAATCATATATAAAGGGTATTAAATGTTCATTTCGTTTTTGAATGTACAATATACTCCCTCCTATCCTTTCTAGTTTACATATAAGTTTTATGTGTAGTCAAAGTATCTCTACTTTGATCAAAAATGTATCAACATTCAACAACGCCCAATCAATATTGTTAGATTCATACGTACTCCTAGATTTGTACTCGAGATGGTTTCCAATTTGTTTTCAACCACGTGAATGTGCTTGCTCTCGCGCATGCTCTTCCTACTAGGATTTCGCCACGTATAGCCAGTCCAATAGTAACTTTTTTAAGCTCCCTGTCCAATAGTATTAGTGGAGTACTGACAACATCTGTACTAGAGTATGCAGTGCTCATAGTAGTACTCCCTCCTTCCATTTATATAGGGCCTATGTGGAGAAGAGAGATGTGAAAAAGTAAGGGGAGTGAGCTCTCATCCAAGAGCCTAGCTATATACACATTCCTAGTTAAATACAATAAATATGAAGAAAGAGATAGAGAGGAGATGGAAAAAAGTACAAATACAATAGCCAACCTTATAATTTTTTTTGCGGGAAATAGCCAAACTTATAGCCCACACTACTGTATGAGTGCATATAATAGATGATGGCTATAGATGACATGGCAGTTCCTTATAGCCATCGACTGGCTATATTATTAACCATGCTCTAATGCGTTTTTCAAAACCACATTTGACTATTGACAAGATTAATAGTACATGAGATGTATAATGTGAAAATTATATCATTGGAAGCTCCTTTTACATACGAATTTGACCGTATGCTTTGTGTAAGTTGCGTGTCAAATATTATTACTCTAACATTTGGTCAAAGTTAGCCTCGAAAAACGCATTATCCTCCCTTTCGGTCACTTACTGGTGGACCCCATGCTTGCTAGGCCCCGCATGTCAGTTACTCAATGGGTTCAGCCACGTCAGGGGATCGTCATCCGTAGTATACTCCCTCTGTTTTTATTTACTCCGCATAAAACGGAGGGAGTGGTAGTATAAATGACGCGGGTGGGGGAGGGGAGGGACTTCGGTTTGCTCTCAACTGCGGTGCCACAAGCGAGCGAAAACGCAAGACGAAGCGCGTCCATTCGGTGAGCGACGTGGAGGGTCCAGCGTGCCGGGCTAGAACGCGAACGCGACAAGAGCGATGTACAGTGAAAACCGATTGACCGGTCGTCACCGGAACCACTATTCACACCAGAACCTTCGCTGCTCGGCCTACGCCAGCCACTGCCCTAAAACCACACCTAATCTCCAGCCCCTTCCCCCACCTTTCGATCCCCTAGCCTGCATCAAGCGTCCCCTAGTTCACCGGAAAGCCATGGTGCGCCGCAAGATCACGTACTACAAGATGCTGATGCCGGAGCGCCGCGCAAAAATTGCGGCGGCGGTCGGTGCCACAGACCTCCGTTCCCAAGTTCGCTTTGCGGCGGGCCAATCCCCGAGTTCTCTGGAGCCAAGCTATGAGGAGGAGGAAGCCGATCCAATGTTCATGGCGGAGGTCACGGCGCAGAAGGCCCCCGATGGGTATGAGATGATGGACATCGACTTCGTGCCGGCGTCCGAGTCCCTCATGGTGCAGGCGGCCCAGCGGTTCAACCTGGCGATACTAAAGGAGGATCGGGAGGCAGAGGCTCAACTCGACGCGGAGCGCGCTCTTGCCGCTGCCATCGAGGCTCTCCTACAGGCGGAACCGTATGTCGTGGATGTGCACCGGGCGGCGGAGGCTCAACTTGAGGCAGAGCGCGCAGATGCCGCTGCCATCGAGGCCCTCCCGTAGGCGGAACCGGACGTCCTGGACTTGAACCGGGCGGCGGAGGCTCGACTCGACGCGGAGCGCGCGGATGCCGCTGCCATCGAGGCCCTCCTGCAGGCGGAACCGGACGTCCTCGACTTGAACCGGGCGGTGCTCTCCTCCGTGCAGAGCGCCCGCACGCTCCGCATGAACGAGTAGCTGGAGGCCGAGGACAACCACGGTGCGGAGACACACATCGGCAGCTACGGCTGGTTCGCGCCGGCAGCCAAAGACGACAAGGTCGTCTTGTTCCACGAGCAGTGATAGTTTTTATTTATGTTGTTGTTTTTATGGATCTTTTGCTATGTAAAAACATATATTGTTACGCAAGTCGCCTGACTTGGGTCAGTCTACCATTTCAGGCGGTTGGATGAATATCCTACGTCTCCTAACCCTTCTTCGTCACCTCTTCTTCTTCCCCAACAGACCACCGCATGGGCCGTACGGATACTCCCCAACATGCGGTTGGATAAACATACTCTATGAACGAAAATTATGTGTCAGCGGTAGGATGGCTGAGTTTGGTTTGTTCACATGCGACAGCACGTGTCAGTGAGGGTGCGTTCCCTTGGTTGGTTTTGCGGCGTGCAGGAGCGACTGTGTGAGGGTGCGGTGCGACCGCGGCATGCAGGAGCGACCGTGTGAGGGTGCGGTGCGACCGTGACAGCCATGCGCAAGTGTACCTCCTTTTCATTTTGAAAACTTTAGGCAAGCTTGGCAAAAATGTGTGGCGAAGTATGTCAATGCAAGGCCTAGACCCAAACAGGATAAGTACGTACTCCCTTCGTTTCTTTTTAGTCCGCATATAACTTTTGTCTGAAGTCAAAGTATCTTTACTTTGACCAAAGTTATAGAAAAAGTATCAATATTTACAACACCAAAGAGATATCTTTAGATTCATTATGGAATGTAGTTTCATATTATGTATATTTGATATTGTAAATGTTGATATTTTTTATTCAAATTTGGTCAAAGTTGGTGAAGTTTGACTCTACACAAATCTTATATGCGGAGTAAAAAAGAACGGAGGGAGTACTACGTACTAGGAGTACTAGTGTTAAAAAAGAAAGGTCGGGTTTTCCTTCACGGGATTAATCGATACAAATCCTCATTTCACATGTCAAATAATGTGTATTTTTTCTCCAAAGCCCAAAGAGCTAACCATCTCACTCCTCATCGCTTGATTAATGCAGCGCCATGCAAACCAACCTTCTCACTTCCGCATGCATGCAGGGGATATTAATGTCCTTGGTTGCTAGTACGAGGCAAACCCCATCAATTTTGCCTCGATTAGTGTTAGTGGCCTTTTGCAAATTGTAATTTTGATATACTGGCCTTGTGTACAAAAAAATGGAGGTAGTAACTATATTTGACTTCCTTCCCCATTGCGGTGACGTCAACGATACCTCGAACGTTGTAGTTTGGCGAAGTGCGTTCGACGGAGAACACCATTGAGGGAGACCACGGTAAGTCGTTCGCAAGTGCCGCCTGCAAGCCGAGACAACCGCCTTATTTGCATCCAGGAAGTCTGTTGAACCAAAGGACGCGTAAATGTACTAGTACTACTAGTACACAATAGCGTCGTCCGTCCAGCTTAGTGTGGTGAGATGGTTACTTGAAGAAGACGATGGAGAAGCGGAGTCAGCGAAGAGTGAAATGATGGTTGCTTCGTCCGTGCTTTGTGATTTGACGCCTCACTGCTTTGTGATTTGTGATAGAAGGGACAGGGGAGTAGACTATATGCGCTATACTGTACATGCGTCCAAGCATGGAAGAAAGAGGAGAGACGTTGCATTTTTCTATTCCTTCAATCAATCAATCAGGGAGCTTCGGTTCCATCCTTTTGGCTTTGGCAACACCGTCCACAATGAATCCCACGATGCCAAAAGCTATTTTCACATTTGTCTACACATTGTGGATGCCCTTAACTGCACCACTTGGTTTTGCTCCAGTGTGCTATCTATACAAATCTCAATTATATTGATCTAAAAAATTATAGAATCAAGATTAGTAAAAAGGAGGTGATTTTGCCGCGCGGATGGCGGGGGTGGTTTCTTATTTTTAGAGGACGTTATCCTGGCGGTTTGCTAACATGCGGTCCCACGTGTCAGTGCTTTACCAAGCCGATCCGCGTCCCACATGAGGCAGAACAACGGCAGAAGCAACACGTGGTTAACTTGAAGAAGATGAGGGAGAAGCGGATTCAGCAACGACTGAAATGATGGTTGCTTCGTCCCTCCAACTTCTTTATTTAGCATTATTACTTCGTCCCTCCAACTTAACTGCGGGAAAGGTGCATATTTTTGATTTGACGCCTCATTGCTCATTACTACGCCGGCGCCATGACTGGGTGCTTCACCTCGGCTGCTCTGCACTGTATTCCAGTATGGCGCGTGGACCCGGTAGCTTGATGTCCCACATGTCGGCGAAAGGGACTAGAAGATTTATGAAAGCGAGCGCTCCACTCTTACGACGGAGGAGTACACGACACGACAGGCCAGTGAACGGTCACTTGTACTGTATAGTACTATAGTTTTGTTGTTTCACACGATCCATCGATACAAACCCAATTAAACAGGAAAGGGCAGGATTTTTCCCGCGCGGTATATGATACTGGCCATACATTTCAAAGGCAATTTTAATGTATGCAAACTGAATAATTAAGTAACAATATGATATCTAGTAAAACTAAAAGCACATATGATTTATTGTGTTAGAGTGTAGTAGTAGTGTTGTATTGCATAGTTGTTAGATGTAACATGCGAGAACGTGTAGAGATGTAGTTTTGGAGGGCCTACAGAGAGAAAAGCGTAATACGGTCACCGAACTTCAGAATAAGCTGATTACGGTCACTATATACATTTTGCGGTGATTATACGGTCACTTGCTCACGGTTCAGCATCGGATTGCACTCTGTTGACCGGCCAAATAGTCTGTGTGGCACCATGTTGACTAGTTAAATTGACCACGTTCCTTGTGGGTCCCACCTGTCAGTTCGCATAGGGAAAAGGTCAGATAAACACAAATTTACGCAGGCGCGACAAGACTCCAACCCGTGCACGGGAATCACCTGGTTGTGTATGTGTCTGTCAGGGCCTGATGTGTGCGCATGCACGTGTAGGTTGAGCACTTGAGCGTGAGAGTGTGTGTTAGTCGTGTCGTGTACTGGTGTGTGCATGCATGTGTGCGTGTGTGCGTGTGAGTGTTGCGTCCGTACGTGGCTGCGTGTGTACGTGTGAATGTTGCGTGCGTGCGTGGGTGCATGTGTTCGTGTGAGTGTTGCGTGCATGCAGTTCGTGTGCATGCGTGCGTGTGTGTATAATCACCACACCAGCTCCTGTGTGTTAAAACAGATGGCTCAACATACCAATACAAGGCCACCTTGTCCGTTGTGCCCGCGGTCATGACTTCGAACCACCATCCAATATTTTTTTGTCGTTTGTTTTCATTCTTACTAGCAAGATGCCCGTGCGCTGCACGTAACATCAAGATGCATTTGTATGACTAGTTTATCTTGTGAGAGAAAAGGATGAACGAGGGAAGGCCTTATTTGCAAATGTGGAGAGGTGTGTGGGTACCTTTTTGCAAAATTGCCATAGTTACTTTCCTATCCGTCAGATATAAATCGGACGGCCTATATTGCAGGATGGCAGGCACACCATCATCATAAACTCTGTTTTTTATAAGAGTGTAGATGTAGAGTAGATACAAGCCGACAGGTGGGCCCAATGGTAGTGAGATAATGTGATGCAACACTAGAGGTGCCACGTGGAGCATTTAACTAGTCAACTAGTCGTGTCTTGAGAAAATACAGAGTTGTACGGTGAGCCCGTGACTGTATAATAACCACAAAACGTAAATGGTGACCGTAATGAGTGGATTCTGAAGTCCAATGTACGTATCGTGCTTTCGCTTCAAATACAATGATCATCACTGTATATATCGCAAGAGAAAGATGAAACATGCTTGAATGTGCTGGGGGCTTACTTTTAGAGGACCTGGAGATAGTTTGTGTGTGTACGTGAAAGGGGCGTAGAGGGGGGGTATGCGATGGAGAGAGAGATGCTCTTCGTTTCTCTTTATTATTACTAACTTTATATATAGTATAAAAATGTACAAATTCACAGTGCGGAATAAATATCATTGTGGGCACCATGCAATGCAAATTAGCATTCATACTCCTCCATATAACTTTTTAATGTTGTATAAATGTAGAAATTCTAAAATAATTTTTTGGCCACACTATATTCAAAAGGAATGTTGTATGGGAAATAAACGTGAAGAGAGGGCTTTTTAGATCAATGGGGTACGTGATGTAACATGTGTGAATGTGTAGTTGATGCATTTGGCAGGGCCTAGAGAGGTATGTGTGTGTATTACATATTTGAGAGAGGCATGGATAGAGGGGCCAGCGGGGGGGGGGGATGGGGGCGTGGGAGAGATAGCACGAGAAATGAGAGTGGTCTAGAGAGAGAGACGGATATGACGTTGCGGCGAGAGATTCCCTTGAGTGTGTATATGCAAGTGGGGAGTGGATAGAGGCACCAGGAGAATATTTTTTGTGTGTGTGGTGTCTGTGTTGGTATGTGTGGGTGTGAGAAGATAACGAGACGTGGGGGCAGAGGGTGTGTCACCGCGTGAGGTCCGGTGGGTTGAGGTGAGGCCCTTCGTTCGGTTCCGTCCTGCGCCACATTGATCGGCCCGTGACGCATTTAGGGAGACCCGCGGATGACTAGACGTACAAGACAAAGATAGCATAATTGTGAAGGACTCTGTGTCCACTGACAAAGCCGGCTAGGATTTGTAACCCTAGGTTCTCGGACTAAGGTAACCCCGTTATCTCTGATATTACTATTCATCCAACCTAACTTTAAGGGGCATCCTACAGAATTCTCTCCTAGAATCATACTCGTCGATTAGGAAGAGAGGTGTGAGATAATGCGTGAGAGACAGGCCTAAAGATAATGTGCGTACAGGAGACACGTAGGCAGGTCTATGTATATAGAAAGGGTCGATGGGGATTGTGCGTGTGTATGCTTGCGAGAGGAAGAGTGCTTGTGATAAAGGTTAGTGAGAACAGTCGTAAATGGTTACGAGAGGGAGGGAGGGTTATATCGAGAGCATGTGTGCGAGAAAGACACCTCGGGACAGAGTGTGTGAGCATGTGTGAGAGACCACCGATGGAGAGTGAAACTACACGTAAAAGATTGTTGTACACATTGATTAAAGATATAAATTGTATCCAAATATTAGGATGGGATCATGATATTTGCAATTCGTGTAAGGAATGGTCATTGATCCCTCAGACATCTAGATTCTATCGAATTTGAGCATGTCTATGTTATTATTCGACACAATTGATCCACATAGTTAGTATTTTGAACTCCAGACAACGCATCGCTTTAGCAATCGAATATAAACGTGAGTATAGTTCATGTTGTGTGTAAAGCACACTATGCATACGAAAGTTACACAATGAACATTATAAATAGCTACCTATGAACTAGCATACATTTGAATTCAACTTAAGGTGGTTTAAAAAATCGAATTCAACATGAAGTCCATTCAATTATTTGAATTTGATATCATGGCATTTGTAAATCATATCTAAATTATGGGGGCACCAATCTTTGCTCTGATTTTGTACATAATAGCATATGTAGTCGTGTACAAAATAGATTCAAATTTAGCTCCTCCATTCCAAAATAATCGTAGTTATAGGATTTTCAAGTGTCAAATTTTCAAAAAGAAGCGGATAATTTAATGAGGTTTTAAACATACAAGGTCAAATTTAACGTTGTCTATTTAGGTCAACCCACAAAGTTCAAGAGTACTCTAAACATGAATGCTTGTGTTTCAAAATTTCGAACGAAGTGCCAAAAGAGCCTCTACTCGCCCGAAACCGCGTGAGACCAATGTTTGGTAGTACAAGGAAATCACTTTTCTAATAGCCCCGACCCGTGAAACCTACCGGCCCAACGTCCACAGGTCTAAACCGGGGTAGGTTTGTAGCTTCATCTAGACGCCACACAACCGCCTCCGAAAAACATTCATACACAATGGCCGCCTAAGCACACATTTGCACGGACGAAATTGCTCCCTCCCACTATTTGGGACACCTGGGATTACCATCCTACCCCCAACCCGCAGTAGGTCCGAAATTTAAGAGGGGGGCAAAGTTTGTACTTTCCCCAAATTTCAAACAAGCGCGTCCCATCTTCTGTTCAAAAAAGCCAAAAACAATCGTGTCCCAGACCGAAACATGGTTCTCCCCCTCCCCCCCGCCCACCCATCCGATTCCCCATCCGTACTCCATGGGCGCAAAAACTACCTCTCCACCAGCCGCGAAACTCCGGCGTCCTCCGTCCGCCACCCCATCCCTCCCATCAACCGCCGCCCTCCTCCATCACGCCGGAGCCGATACCCCGATGTCGTCGTCCACCGCAACCTCAACCGCAATGCCCTCCACGGCTAGTAGTTGAAGCCGAGGCCGAGTCGTCCGTACCCGAGCCAGTTCAACAACGCCATCCTGCGCCTCACCGCTGCCGCTCCAACTTCGCCACCCTCGACCAAACTGGAGTTGTTCCTGCTACGACGTCCTTCGCCGCCTCGGATCTGCTTCCCCTCCGCCAATATATGGCCACGGCAACACAGTCAACAATTTGGCCCTGGGTTTGTCCAAGGATCCATGGTTCTCCTAAACATTGGTTCCCCCGAGAGAAAAAAGAAGATCGCCGCGACATATGGAGGAGACCACACTAGCAACCGATAAGGGTACTCCTCTTCCCTTATTCGTGCAAATCTTATGTGTTTGCTTGCGCGGTATTCATCCCACAGAAGACACTAGTTGACCGCTTCTTCTTGATACTAGATGTTCCTAGTAACTCGCGATGCACAAGGTTTCTCCTCATATATTATTTCACCTTAGCTAGAGGTCCGTCCCCCCTGAATTTCAATTCCTGGTCAGTTGATTCCCAATTAACGGAAACATTCCCTGGCGTAACAGGCGCTAGTCCGCCTATTATGCCGGGGAAGCAGCGCCTCGGTGTTTATCTTAGGGGCGTGTGGGGCCTAGAGCTACTGGCGCCCGATCTGGAGGTCGGTCGGGATTAAAGGGATGGCTCGGGGGCGCTGCAAGCACGGCGGTGGTGTGAGGTCGAGGGGAGGGCGGGGCGGCGGAGGCAGGGGTCTGGGCCGGTGGTCGGTGGCGGTTCAAGAAAGATCGTCAATAGTGACTGGCGGGAGGTAGACAAAGGCCATCCGCCCGTTCCTTATAGATCATACGGTTCATTAAAAAATTGACTGACCTATTTATTTTTAGTCGACTGTTATCTTGATATGACCACATGTGGTGGTGTGCTGGAGGAGTACCTGCATTTCCTGTGCTCATATATTACAAAATCATACGGAGTAGAATCTAATTTTGTTTGCCATGCAATGTTGTAGAGCTATCATATGTCTCCTGTCATTTATTTTTCAGCCACCTGCTATCTGCTACTTTTACAGTGCACTAGTTCTGCACACACTTCACCCATACTCTCACTATTGTGTTTTTATGCAAGGGTATTTCAGAGTCTGCCTCGAGAGAAGCAGAAAAGAAAAGAGAGAAGTTGCTCCAGCTTTCTATGCGGGTAAGCACGACACGTTATAGCGCTATAAAGGGTGCAGTGTCAGCATATGGAGACGGTAAACGTAGTTGTGGAGTTGATGACCTCGCTCGCAATGAACCACCATCCCAGGTGCTTGCTTTAACTTCGCGGTGTCATATGTGGTTGCATGTTCCATATGGTGTCTAGCTTGTATTCGAAAGGCCGAAGTCGGTCTTTATTAAGATAAGGAAAGATATTTTTTACATGAACCACCATCCCGTGAGCACCAGAAGACAAATAGCTAGTAAGGGCACTGGCCGATCCAATGACAAGCCCAGCAAAGACAGGCATCACCTGGAAGCAAACTAAAAAAGCCACGATGGTGGCGAAGCAGCCCGCCTCCCACCAGGCTCTCAGGTCCTAGATGATCATGCTCACCACTCCAGCCGGATGTCTAGCTTGTATTGCTTCCAATTTGGTTAAATTGCATCTGCTTAGCTTACACATTATACCTTTGAATATGACATGCCTTTCTGTTTTTGGTACATACTAGTACATCTGTGTATTAACCATGTTCTTACATCAAACTAATGTTCTTGTGTATCCCTCATCAATCACTTATGATGAGGCAGTCAGGCAAGTGGACTACTCCTCATTTAAAGAATGCAGCGTCAGCCTCCCGACATGATTCTCAAGAAACAGCAAGGCTAGATGAAGATAGTGAACGTAGCTCTGTAGTTGATTACCGCATTTCCCCTACACTAGCATCGCAGGTGCTTGCTCTAACTTGGCAGCGTGATATGTGGTTGCATGTTGCATATGGTGTCTAGATTGTAATTCTTCCCATCTGGTTAAACTGCATGTGCTATTCCGCTTAGCTTACACATTATACCTGTTAGTGTGACATGCCTTCCTGTATTTAGTATATAGTACATCTGTCTATTAAGCATGTCCTTACATAAAACTATTGTTTTTTGTATCCCGCATCAATCAATATGATGAGACACCTTTAGTATATGCAGTGCGATATTAGTTGCATCTTTCATATGATTTATAGCATGCGCTGCTTCTAATTTGTTGAAATTCCATTTATGATGGGACGCTTTTAACTTGGCAGAGTCATATTGGTTGCATCTTTCATGTGGTGTCTAGCTTGCATTGCTTCTTATTTGTTGGAATGGTTTCTGCTTAGTTTACACAAACAGTTGTGAACATGCCATGCCGTCCTGTTTTTCGTACATATTCCATCCTGGTATCATGTGTTTGCCTTACATCAAAGTAGTGATTGTCAGTATCATGCATGAATGAGTTCTGAAGAGAGAATTTTATTGCTTTTTCTTGTCGGTTTTACTTGACAATTCAAAATCAATAAAGCGGAAGGAAGTTAGCAAGGCAGCGGATAAAGGTGCTCCTTCCAAACGGAGGGCCTCTACAGTTTCTACTCCTCCATCCCCCAAGATGATTTCCAAGACAACACATGCATAGACACTCAACGTAGCTGTGTTTATGATGAGCACGTCTCCCCTAGTGCACCATCACCGGTGCTCCCTCTAACTTGGCACTGTTATATGTGGTTGCATGTTATGTGTGATGTCTAGCTTGTATTGCTTCTAATTTTGTTGAATTCCATCTGCTTACTTTACACATTATACTTGAATAAGACACGTGTTCCTGTTTCTAGAACATACAATATCTGTCTATCACACCATGTTCTTACATCAAATTACTACTGTTGTGTAACCTGCAACAATCACTTATCATAAGACACGTTTGACTTCGGAGTGTGATATAGGTTACATCTCGCATTCTTTTCTAGCTTGTACTACTAATTTGTTGAAATGGCACTTATGACGAGACAGTTTTAACTTGGTAGAGTGATATTCGTTGCATCTTTCATATGGTGTCTAGCTTTCATTGCTTCTAATTTGTTGAAATGCCTTCTCCTTAGTTTACACATCATAAGCTGTGAATATGCAATGGCACTAATGACGAGAGACCTCTAACTTGGTAGTGTGATGTTGTTTGCATCTTGCATATGATTTATTTCTTGTACTGCTTCACATTTGTTTAAACGCCATTTATGATGAGACACTGTTAACTTGGCAGAGCGATATTTGTAGCATCTTTCATATGGTGTCTACCTTCCATTGCATTGCTTCTAATTTAGTGAAATGTCTTCTGCTTAGTTTACACATCATAGTTCTGGTTATCTCTTCCGTCCTGTTTTTCGTACATATTACATCCTCCTATCATGTGGTTGTCTAACATCAAAGTTCAGTTCGTCTGTATCACGCATCAATTTGTTCTGAAGAACTAAATTGTTATTCGTTTTTCTTGTCGGCTTGACTTAACATGGCACAGAGAAAGAGGAAGAAACACAGAATGGCAGGGAATGGGAACCGGAAGAATCCTGCAGATTCTGCTGGTACTGATGGTGCAATAGAAGGTCAAAGTCCAGCGGAAAATTCTACAAACAGGGTATCCCATGCTACACGAGCTGCAGAAAAAGCCAAACAGAAACAAATAGCTGCCACCAAACAAGCAGAGACAGCCCTAGTTCTTGCAACACCTTCCACAGTACTACCAGCTGCACGAGTTACTCGTGCGTCAACTGAGCTAGCAGCACGTTCCCAAGCTCCCTTGCCACCTGACACTACTTCCCAAGCACTCTTGACACAAGACGAGTTGGCAAGATCAGATGAACCTTGTGAGCTTCAACAGCAAGAAGGTAGTTGCTGGAGTCAAGTTACAGTTGCATGCTTCTTTATATGTAGTCTCACAGTTTGATGTACACTAACACTTCCTATGTTCGTTGTTGGACTAGCACCTAGGCGCAAGAGGAAACAAACATCAGGGATAATGCTCGATAGGTTAACTAAATCTAGAGGAGGAAGAATGGAGATCCGTTTTGAGGCAGGTTTAAAAAGGCCACGTGATGCTACAGAGTCAGCCAAGTTAGTATCAGAGGCAGCGGTTGCCGTTAGGTGTCATGTACGTATCCTCCCAACATGGATTCAGTACAGGAATGACAAAGACGAAACCCAGTTCAACACCTTCCTCGACCATTTATCTGTAAGTATGGTTATGTATGGAAACTAGTAATATCGTCTTGCTCTGTCCCATACTTTCTAGGTTGCTGATAATGAGACTCCCATAATTTTCAACAGATGAGGTTCAAGTTGGATAGCCAAGATGATGCAACCAGACAAGCTTGCACCCATGTTTTCAAGTCTGCTCTGCGACAGTATCGGTATAACTTGAGGAAAACTCACTTTGAAGGCAAGGCTAACAGTGAACTTTCCCAAACATCTCCAGTGGAAAATATATCGGATGAAGACTGGAGGGGCCTCGTTAAACACTGGTCTGATCCGAAGTATCAGGTACATTATATATATATGTGATCAGATCACATGTTGAAGTCCTATTTACGCATGTGCCACACAAATCTATCTTCTTGTAGGTGAACTGTTCAAAGAACAAGGCCAACCGTACGAAAGTGAAATTCCAACAGACGACAGGATCTCGTAGCTATATTGCACACTGCGAGGCTCTTGTAATTAGCTGTTGTTTCACTCTTTTCGCTGTACCATATTATCAGATCTATATTGACTTGTTCCAAATGCAGAGGAAAGCCCGCAAGGACCAAAAAGTACCTGAACCAAATGCTGTGGAAATCTTCAAGGACTGTCACACCAGCAAGAAGAAGGGCATGACTACACCAGTCAAAGCCGCTGTTGTAAGTCCTTAATCCTCATGCCTTTTAACTACTACTTACTCTGACTTGTGCCTTGAACTGCATGGTTTGCAGCCAATGTCTATTACTCTTTTCAATTTTATACACAATTGTCTTAGCGTATCATTGCACCTTACAAGGTTTAAAAGAGAGGAGTGATGTTCCTTTGATCTTGACCTGTAATCTAGTTCCGTGCTGGACTTGCCCACACAACGTTACAATTGCCTGTTTGTCTGTTCTCAGTTGTTTTGTGATATGAATGATGTCATACTATGCTTACCGTATTATAAACTTCGTCTCTTTATCCTTAGCCCTCAATACAATGTGAAGAAATAGACAATACATTAGCGATGGTACATGGTCATATGTTTGGAACCTGGTTTTATTATGTACTTTGCAATAAAATACAACTAATATTTTACATGGGTTCACCAGAATAAGTTCTGTATATAGACCAAAGCTATTTTGTTTGGTTTTGCTGCCTCCTTAATATCTTCTGTTCTGGTACTACTAATGTAAAACCTCAACTTTTCAGCGAGCTATGGAAAAAATGGTGGAACCGCCACCTTCTGAAGGTGGCGAGGCAACTATAACCGCAATGTCAGCTCTTGCTGCAGTGGGTCAGTACCTGTCCACTAACAGTGCCAAAAGCACGTTCCTGCGTAATACTGGGTTGGTTGTTAAGGCAATCTCGTCCAAACTGCCTCATGATCAAGATATGCAAGCTCAAAACAATGTTGTATCTGCGCTCCAGACACAAGTCCATTCCCTAACAGAGACCCTTTGTGAAACAAGGAGAGACATTGTTCGATGTTGTCAAGATATGCATGGTTTTGAAACCAGACTATCAGACATTTGCTATGTTGTTCAGGAGCCTAGGAGAACTGAAGGCGAAGGTTATGGTGCTCCATCGGACAATACAGCATGAAAACGTAACAGTCAGGTCAAATGAACTGAGCTTCTGAACTTCTGGTGGTGCATTTATCTGCTAGACTGTTAACTTTTATGCCAACCTTCCTTTTGTTTTATAGTTGTAATTTGTTTTGGTGCGATACAAAATTTGTTCTTAACGTGCACCCACCGGCTGAAAAAAACAGCAAGCCATTTTTGTATAGTGTAGGATGTTCCCTATATTTGCACTGGTGGCGAACTTTGATGCCCAGTGGATGTAATATGTGTAATAGCCGTGATAGCCTAGCGTAAGTTGCTTGCTTATTTATTTCCTTATTGTCTTGTTTATTTGTTTTCTTGTAGTCAGTGCAGTTCTTTTTCCGCGGTTTGCTAGTGGCCGCAATAACCTATTTTTTAAAACTAAGCCACAATAACCATGGGCTACATATTTACTGTAGTTAACATGGGCCTCCTACGGGTCGTAGAAACAATGGGCCTTCTAAGGGCCATAGAAACAATGGGCCTTCTACGGGGCGTAGAAACAATGGGCCTTATACGGGCCGTAGACACAATGGGACTTATATGGGCTGTATCATCAATGGGCCTTCTACGGGCCGTATGATCGGTTGGCCAAACATGGGCCAATAACAAACCACATTATGGCCGTAATGGGCTAGAGTTGAAATCGTCCGTTCATGGGCCGACCATAACGGGCCGTCGTTAATCGGCCGTATTTGATGACGCTATGAAAACGGCCCAATGTATTAATGGGCCGCAAACAGGCCGACTGTAACCACGGGCTAAATTTGGCCCACAAGCAGAAAATGACAGTAACGGGCCGTAAGTAAACGAATGCTGGAAATGAGCCCAAGAATAAATGGGCCCTGAGAAGGCTGAAAGATAACATGGGCTGGAAACGGCCCAACGGAATAATGGGACGTTAATGGGTATAAAGTGATACACTGTTCATTACGGGCCAGTTTCACCACGTGTCGTTAATGGGTATAAAGTGATACAGTGTTCACTACGGGCCATTTTTACCACGGGCCGTTAATGGGCCGAGAGTTACTAAGGGCCACATATGGGCCGAAAGACATCATGGGCCATACATGGGCCGGAAGTTAAAATGGGCTGGAATTATATTGGACGGCCCAGATGACGCTACTGGGCCTAATTTGGATAGGCCGTAAACGGGCCCTGGGTTAGCGGGCTGTAAATGGGCTATATGCGAACAGGCCGTTAACAGGCTTGCCGTGGGCCAGCCCGCCACCTTTTGGCCAAGTCAAACGGGCCGGCCTTTTCACAGGAATGGGCCTCTGTTGGGCCGTGCCACGTGTCGACATATCATAGGCGCTTTGGGTCCAATGAGTGGATGACATCTGTCCCAACGGTGAGCCGACACGTGTTTCCTCCAGCCAATGATGATTTTACACATGGAAAATCCCCATTGCTCGGGGCTGTTAACGGGTTATCGGATCCAAAACCGGACCCGATAGCTTAACGGCGTTCCGTTACGGTGGATGCCACGTGTCGGTCACCCTTGACGAAAGCACTTCTGTGACGCGCGATTTATCGTCATGGAAGTGGACACTTCCGTGATGATAATTTTGGTAATGTCATGGAACACTTCTACGACAACACAGGTATGACTATCTTGATTCTATCTGTCATGGATGTACATGCATGACAGAAAACGTGACCTACTGTGACAAACACGTATCATCACGGAAGTGTATTTTTTTGTAGTGAGATATAAGTGAAGCACAATGAGTAGTTGAATAATTATGTAACTATGTGAAGATTCCTTCTCATAAATAAAATTTCAGATCTTAAGTACTTTATTCAAACAGCAAGCAAAACAAAATAAAAATGACATTGCAAGGATATCACATATCATCTGAAGAAGCAAAAACTTAGGTTCAACCAAAACTGACCGATCATTGTTGAAGAAGAAAGGTGGGATGCCAACCGGGGCATCCCCAAGCTTAGATGCTTGAGATTTCTTGAAATATTAATTAGGGATGGCTTGGTCATCCCCAATCTTGACCTTTTGTGGCTCCTTAATTCCTTTCATATCGCGGTTTCCCTAAATCTTAAAAACTTCATCCGCACAAAACTCAACAAGAACTCATGAGATAGGTTAGTATAAATCCATGCAAAACCTTATCATTCTCCACTGTAGAAAATCACTAAAATTATTATTTGATATTGCATACTAAATGCCTCTACATATTTAATACTCCTATCCTCAAATAGAATCATTAAATAAGCAAACATATGCAAACAATGCAATCATAACAGCAATCTGTCTAAACAGGACAGTCTGTAAAGAATGCAAGAGGAATCATACTTCCCTGACTCCAAAAATTCTAAAAAAATTACCACACTGTAGATAATTTGTTGTTACTCATTGTGTAAAAATTTCAAGATTTTATCATGTTCTGACTATTTACAAATATTCAAAACATAACAGCAAACTTTATGTTTTTAAAACAGCAACATATGGACTTGAAAAATAAGCATGGTAAAGGCTATACATGACCTTTTTATTGAAATAAAAGATGAAAAACATTACTCTAAATAGCAGCAAGCAAATCTAAACAAAATAAAATGACGCTCCAAGCAAAACACATATTATGTGGTGAATAAAAATATAGCTCCAAGTAAAGTTACCATTGAACGAAGACGAAAGGGGGGATGCCTTCCGGGGCATCCCCAAGCTTAGGCTCTTGGTTGTCCTTGAATATTACCTTGGGGTGCCTTGGGCATCCCAAGGCTTAGGCTCTTGCCACTCCTTATTCCGTAGTCCATCAAAACTTTACCCAAAACTTGAATACTTCACAACACAAAACTTAACCGAAAACTCGTGAGCTCCGTCAGTATATTAAAACAAATCATTCACTCTGGTACTGTCAAGACAAGATTCATATTTTTTTCTCACATGTTGCCTACTGTACCCTATCATTTCTACAATTTATATTAATTAATATAAGCCACAGAAACTAGAAAACAAGCAAACTATGCATCAAAAATAGAATCTGTCAAAAACAGAATAGTTTGTAAAGATCTGAATTGAAATCATACTTCTGTAACTCCAAAAATTCTGAAAAATTAAAACAATCTATACAATTTGTATATAAATCTTGTGTAAAAAATTCAGATCAAAATCACGTTCTAGTGAATTTCCAAAATTCATGGACTGGGAGCAAATGTTTCTGTTTTTGCACAGAATCAAGTCAACTATCATCCATACTATCCCAAAGGATTTAGCTAGCACTTTATTGAAACAAAAGCTATAAAAATGAGTACTACAGTATCTTAATCATGTGAACACACAAAAACAGTAGGTAAAGGTGTTGGGATGTCTCCCAACAAGCGCTTTTCTTTAATGCCTTTCTAGCTAGGCATGATGATTTCAATGATGCTCACATAAAAGATAAGAATTGAAACACAAAGAGAGCATCATGAAACCTATGTGGAAAGCACATTTAAGCCTAACCCACTTCCTATGCATAGGGATTTTGTGAGCAAACAACTTATGGGAGCAACAATCAACTAGCATAGGAAGGCAAAACAAGCATAACTTCAAAAATTTCAACACATATAGAGGAAGCTTGATATTATTGCAACTCCTACAAGCATATATTCCTCCCTTATAATAATTTTCAGTAGCATCATGAATAAATTCAGCAATATAACCATCACTCAAAGCATTATTTTCATGATGCATAAGCATAGAAATTTTACTACTCACCACATAAGCAAATTTATTCTCATCAATAGTAGTGGGAGCATGCTCAACAAAATAACTATTATGTGAGGCATAATCCAATTGAAAATTAAAATCATGATGACAGGTTTCATGGTTATCATTATTCTTTATAGCATACATGTCATCACAATAATCATCATATATAGGAACTTTTATCTCATAATCAATTGGAACCTCTTCCAAAATAGTGGAATCGTCATTAAATAAAGTCATGACCTCTCGAAATCCACTTTCATAAATATTATAAGAGTTGACACCCTCCAAAACAATGGGATAATTATTATCTAAAGTTGAGACTCTTCCAAAACCACTTTCATCACTATAATCATCATAAATAGGAGGCATGCTATCATCAAAACTTGGGGGACAAAAAATATCATCTTCATCAAACATAACATCCCCAAGCTTGTGGCTTTGCATATCATTAGCATCATGGATATTCAAGGAATTCATACTAACAACATTGCAATCATGCTCATCATACAAATATTTCGTGCCAGACATTTTATTGACTTATTCTTCTAACACTTGAGCACAATTTTCCTTTCCATCATTCTCACGAAAGACATTATACAGATAAAGCATATGAGGCAACCTCAATTCCATTTTTTTGCAGTTTTATTTTATGTACTAAACTAGTGATAAAAAAAGAAACTAAAAGATTCAATTGCAAGATCTAAAGATATACCTTCAAGCACTCACCTCCCCGGCAACGGCGCCAAAAAAGAGCTTAGTTGACGGGGTGTTAGTGGCGCTTACCTAGCCTCCCCGGCAACGGTGCCAGAAAAGAGCTTGATGTCTACTACGCAACCTTCTTCTTGTAGACGTTGTTGGGCCTCCAAGTGAAGAGGTTTGTAGGACAACAGCAAATTTCCTTCAAGTGGATGACCTAAGGTTTATCAATCCGTGGGAGGTGTAGGTTGAATATGGTCGCTGTCGAACAACCCTGCAACCAAATAACAAAGAGTCTCTTGTGTCCCCAACACACCCAATACAATGGTAAATTGTATAGGTGTACTAGTTCGGCGAAGAGATGGTGATACAAGTGCAATATGGATAGTAGATATATGTATTTGTAGTCTGAAAATATAAAAACAGCAAGGTAACAAGTAACAAAAGTGAGCGAAAACGGTATCGCAATGCTTAGAAACAAGGCCTAGGGTTCATAGTTTCACTAGTGCAAGTTCTCTCAACAATGATAACATAATTAGATCATATAACAATCCCTCGACGTGCAACAAAGCGTCACTCCAAAGTCACTAATAGCGGAGAACAAACGAAGAGATTATTGTAGGGTACGAAACCACCTCAAAGTTATTCTTTCTGATCGATATGTTGGGCTATTCCTATAAGTGTCACAAATAGCCCTAGAGTTCGTACTAAAATAACACCATAAGAGGCACATCAACCAAAACCCTAATGTCACCTAGATACTCCAATGTCACCACAAGTATCTGCGGGTTTGATTATACGATATGCATATCACAATTTCAGATTCATCTACTCAGACCAACACAAAGAACTTCAAAGAGGGCCCCAAAGTTTCTACCGGAGAGTCAAGACGAAAACGTGTGCCAACCCCTATGCATAAGTTCACAAGGTCACAGAACCCACAAGTTGATCACCAAAACATACATCAAGTGGATCACGTGAATATCCCATTGTCACCACAGATAAGCGCATGTAAGACATACATCAAGTGTTCTCAAATCCTTAAAGACTCAATCTGATAAGATAACTTCAAAGGGAAAACTCAATCCATTACAAGAAGGTAGAGGGGGAGAAACATCATAAGATCCAACTATAATAGCAAAGCTCGCGGTACATCAAGATCGTGCGAAATCAAGAACACGAGAGAGAGAGAGATCAAAGACATAGCTACTGGTACATACCCTCAGCCTCGAGGGTGAACTACTCCCTCCTCATCATGGACAGCGCCGGGATGATGAAGATGGCCACCGATGATTTCCCCCTCTGGAGGGGTGCCGGAAAAGGGTCCCGATTAGTTTTTGGTGGCTACAGAGGCTTGCGGCGGTGGAACTCCCGATGTAGGTTCTGTTCTGGAAGTTTGGGGATATATAACAGGTGTTGGCGTCGAGAACAAGTCAGGGGAGTCCACAAGGGGCCCGCAAGGTAGGGGGCACGCCCTAGGGGGGCGCCCCCACCCTTGTGGTGACCTCGGGACTCCTCTGGAGCATCTCCGGTACTCCGTGGGATTCTTTTGGTCCATAAAACATCGTCGTAAAGTTTCAAGTCAATTGGACTCCGTTTGGTATTCCTTTCCCGCGAAAGTCAAAAACAAGGAAAAAACAAAAACTGGCACTCGTCTCTAGGTTAATAGGTTAGTCCCAAAAGTCATATAAAATAGCATATGAATGCATATAAAACATCCAAGATAGATAATATAATAGCATGGAATGTTAAAAAATTATAGATACGTTGGAGACGTATCAACTGTTCACTCTGAACTAAACTGTCGAAACTTAAATTTACTATGGAATCTGAATGTTACTGTCCAAACTGAACACAATAGTAGCAGAGAGGCACTTCAGATGTAGTTTAGGGAGGGTCTGTAGTTCATATTCAACCTCCACCCCCTGAGCCCCCAGCCACCACCGGTCGAACCACCGGCCCCCGCCGCCCGAGCGCCGCCTCGCCGCCACGGAACAACTCCCCACCACCGGTCCGCCGCCGCCCCGGCCAGCCCTCTAGCCCCCCCCGCGCCGAGCTTTTTCTCCGGCGATCCCCATGCCACCGCCCTACCGCCGGCAACCACCACCCCCACATTGAACCCTAAGATAGATAGTGGGGTACATCTCCGGCGAGCCCCCCCCCCCGAAAATCGACTAAACCAAAGGGGTGTCGGTGTCAAAACCGGCAGATCTCATGTAGGGGGTCCTGAACTATGTGTCTAGGTTGATGGTAACAAGAGACGGGGGACACAATGTTTACCCAAGTTTGGGCCCTCTCTATGGAGGTAATACCCTACTTCCTGCTTGATTGATCTGGATGAATATGAGTATTACAAGAGTTGATCTACCACGAGATCGTAATGGCTAAAACCCTAGAAGTCTAGCATGTATGACTACGATTATGATTATTCGCTTCTACAGACCTAACCCTCCGGCTTATATAGACACCGGAGGGAACTAGGGTTACATAAAGTCGGTTACAGAGAAAGGAATCTTCATACTTGGTTGCCAAGCTTGCCTTCCGCGCCAAGGAGAGTCCCATCTGGACATGGATAGAGTCTTCGGTCTTTGTATCTTCACGGCCCATCAGTCCGGCCCATGGCTAATAGGCCGGACGCCCGAGGATCCCTTAGTCTAGGACTCCCTCAGTAGCCCCCGAACCAGACTTCAATGACGAGGTGTCCGTCACGCAGGTAGTCTTCGGCATTGCAAGGCGGGTTCCTCCTCCGATGATTTCAAAGTGATGTATTCGGCTTTCCATTTAATGTCGTACCGCTCGGCTTCTGTGTATCAACAACTTCAGCTTCCACGTGTCGAGCGAATGCGAGAGGTCAGGGTGTTTTTACAAATAACACCCCGGCCTTGTAGGGAGGAGTGTCTATTTAAAGAGATTGGATCTCAGATCCATCCAGCACCACGCGGAAGAAATCCTCAGAGTTTGCTAGAAAAGACCACTCCAACATGGCTAGCGCTCCCAGCTCCTCCTCCCGCCCCTACGGCCCAGAAAAAGGCGATTGGGAGAGATGTTCCGTATCCCATGGTCAGCTGGTGAAGCTGCAAACACAGGGATTTCTTCCCCCCGGAGATCTGGTCCCTGTTTGGGCAGGATTGACGTCCTTCAATGACGGGGCCCAGGCGGAGAACTTCCCCAATCCATCTGGGGTGGAACGAGTGTGCTTTGTCCCCTATTTGCTAAGAGGTGTCGGATTTCCAATTCATCCGTTCCCCCGAGGGCTTCTGGAGTATTATGGCCTCCAAATACACAACTTCACTCCCGCCTCCATCCTGCATATCATGGGTTACGTCGCTTTTTGCGAGCTATTCTTGGGTTGTGAAGCCCATTTTGAATTGTGGAGAAAGCTATTCTGTCTTGTCCCGCGTAACCACAAGGGATCCATATTTGAAGTGGGCGGAGCCGAGGTATGGCGCATCGCCGAGACCGGATACCTATCCAGCACACCAAAGAAAGCATCCTAAGAATGGCCTTCTAAATGGTTCTATATCGAGGACGTCGCACTTCCTGACCCAGTTCGGAGGGGTCTTCCCGAGTTTACAAGAGTTCCTTTAAAGAAACGCCACAGCTGGCGCCCTCGGAGCCTCGAGGAGGAAGATAGTGCGGAAGTTCGTCAACTAATGAGCAAGACAAAGACACTCGCCTAGTCCGGATTATCAATTGTCGAGGTAATGGCGACTTCCATAGTGCGGGGGGTTCAGCTACTCAAATACAGAGGGCTTCCCATGTGGCACTACAATGGGGAGGATGACGCCTCCCGCTATGGCCGGAAGGGTTCGGACAACCCCGCCGCTCTGGCCAAAATATTGGCTGAACTGTTCAAAGGGGAGGAAGAGGAATTTCTTCGTATCAAGTGAAGAGATGGATTTTCCATGTACAATCCTCCTAGCTGGGTAAGTCCCAACCCCTCTGCTCTACTCACTCCACTCCCTGAGCCACTTCCAATGAATATTGATCCGTCCATTTATAACAGCACTGGCGAAAGATCTCCGAGGGGCTTCACAGCCCCGCCCCACAGCCAGAGGGCCACAATCGGGACCTTGACCCCGGATTCAAAGAGGATCTGGATATATTCGTGGTGCTCGAGGACGGGGTGTTTTACTAGGCGAGCTATGGCGACACGGAAGTGGCCATCACCGCCAATTATCCCGGTCTTCTCCCTGCTTCACATGTAAGTAATCCGGAGACATATCCTCCGAAAGAGTTCCCTTGCTCTGCCTCACCCACCGCACTGTCTCGTGCTCAAAAGGGGTGGCGTTCGGCACGCCATGCTACTCAAGAGGCAACTCCAAAGAGAGCGGCCCCCACGCCGGGCAAGCCTTCAAAGAGGAAGGCGAACGAAGGCACGACTGAGCCTTCATCGAAGAGGTATGGATTTGTAAATATTCCCCTTGGCAATCGCATCCAACTGTGACTTTTTTGTTTGTCCTATATCAGGAAACGAGTTCACAGGACTATGTCCGGGGGTCCGGCCGGTCATACTCCCAACAGCCACGATCCAGATCCTGCTGCGAAGACAGGGGCTGATACGGGGGCAAGGCCGGATTGTCCCTCAACAGAGGATTCAGATGATGTATCCGTCACGAACTCGGAAGTGGAGAGCACCATGAATCATCGGCGCTGGAGGCATTTAATGCCTTCAGCTTTTCAGAAGAGACCCCAGCTTTTGAGAAGAGGCATTTAATGCCTTCAGCTCGCCTGATGCATACATCCGAGCTGCTCGAGATGGGCTTACAAGAGCCACAAATCAACACTTAAAAGATGTGCAGGTAAGTTTACATTGTTCCAATATGATAATCATATACTAGTAGCCCCCGAGACTTGAATCAGTTGATATAACTAATTTAAGGATCATTATACAACTAGGTGCTTACGAAGAAGAACAACCTGTTGTCTCAAGAGCTAGAAAGGTGTCGAACACAGCTAACTGATGTTACCGCCGAACTGGAGAAATCCAAGAAGGCGTCACCTGGTAATATTCCCCTCCATTGAGGAATGATAATTATATGCCAGCTGTGCTAATACTGTTGCTTATCACATGACAGGATCGTCAGATCAACTGGAGGAGCAACTGAAAGCCGCTCAAGCGGGAGAGAAGGAGTCCAAAAGGCTACTCGCCGCGGGCGAACATGTGCTGACCCGAGCCAGGGAGGAGAAAAAACAAGCTCCAGGATTCCAACACCCAGCTGGGCGAAGAACTGAAAGATGTGCGGGCCCAGCTGGCTGACTCCGTGAAGGAAAATAAAAGGCTACGAGGCGGCATATTCAGTGTGTGGTCAAACTTACCTTCGAGTAATTAGGAGATGAAAGGAACTGATAGAGTTATGTTTGTAGGTATGCTGACGGGCCATCCTGAAGAGGAGATGTCCGGATCGTCGGGCGATCTACTGCAAGAGCTGTCGCAAATGCATGAGCAAGCTCGGCAGGCGATGCGAAGTGTTGCCAAGGCCTTATGGCCACCCGCCTCCCCTCAAGGAAGTATGGAGGAGCTTGTACAGCTATTCAAGGGAGCGCGGCGGCGTTTCCGATTATGTAAAATATCGGCCTGCCAGGAAGGTGCACGAGAGGCCTGAGCCATGGTGAAAACACGGTATACCAAGCTTGATCCAAATCATATGGCCCGGGTCGGACCTCTAGGGTCAGATGGGAAAGAAGTTCCCGTTAATTTAGTATATGACCAAGTAGAAGTAGCCGCCAAGTATTCCCAGCAGGATTGTAAGTTAGACAGCCTACTGGACGGTATAGAGGAGGAAATTTTTGAGTCCAAGTGACTATGTACTTTCCTTGACATATGTAACTCTAGCTGAATTGTAAAACAATTGTCATGGCAGACCTTTTCGCGTCGACCTCTAGACCCGAAGGTGCGGAGTGTTTCCGAATACCTGAGCGGTAAAATAGACTGGGGTATGCGTGGAAACCAGGCGTAGGGGTCATAGTTGCTTGAACAGACAAGTTGTATCCGTCTAGTTATGTTATATTACATTATGATTGTAAGAAAAATCTTCCAGAGAGAATAGTTGCGTTAAGGGTTCCTTTCCCTGGGTGTGCATGCGTTAAAATGCATGTCCGAACTATGATTGGAAAAATCGCAGTATACATAACATCCAGGGGTTCACAATGGGGTGAATGCAAAAATTTCTTTAATCCACCGACCGAATATTCCCTTAAGAACGCTAGCTTTCGGCTTCACCCAGTCTGAGGTACACATCCGGATGACCCGGCAGTAACAGTCGCAGAGGTGCTCCCTTTATGCCCTAGCCGAACTAACGGGAACGTAGGGCATACGCACAGGAGCCAGGCAACCCAGCTTGGCCAAAACTTAAGTCATATCGATGCATATAATGGCGAAGAAAAGGTACATATGGGAAAAACTCATATGTGATGAGCTTGATGGTCGGAAAATAATAATAAGCTTCTGTCCGGGAAGCCCCCAAGTACAATGGACGTACATGTTCGAGGGTATGTACGTCACAGGTGCACGGTTTAGCCGCGTGAAAGCTTTAATTAAGGCTAGAAAAAAAGGAAAAACAAAAAGAGAGGAAAAAAATAATGGAAACAATAGGGAGAAGGAGACGAACAAATAGTTTGGCGCTAGGCATAGAATCTTCGGAGTCTGGCCGCGTTCCAGGGGTTCGGCTCTAGGCGATAGTCTGATGCATCCAACAGGCGGTACGCTCCTCAAGTGAGAACTTCGTCAATGATGAAGGGACCCTCCCATTTGGGCTTGAGTTTGTCGTTTTTCTTCTCCGGCAAGCGTAGAACGAGTTCGCGAACATTATAAGTCTTGGCCCGTACTTCTCTGCTTTGATATCTGCGGGCCTGTTGTTGATAAAATGCGGAACAGGCTTTTGCAATATTGCGTTCCTCCTCCAGGGCATCTAGGTTGTCCTACCGATCAAGCTCGGCCTCTCTCTCTTCGTACATGCGCACTCGAGGTGAGTCATGAATAATATCGCAGGGCAACACAGCCTCCGCGCCGTACACCATGAAGAAAGGTGTGTATCCAGTAGTGCGGTTGGGCGTGGTCTGCAGCCCCCAGAGTACGGAGTCGAGCTCCTCAAACCAGTGCTTGTCTGGGTTTAATGCCGCTCATAATAAGACCATTGGCCCGTTCGACTTGGCCGTTTGTTTGCGAGTGATAGACAGAGGCGTAATCAAACTTAATGCCCAGATTAGCACACCAGGTTTTTACCTCATCGGCTGTGAAATTGGAGCCGTTATCGGTGATGATGCTGTGTGGAACACCATAATGGTGCACAACACCGGATATGAATTCTATCACTGGCCCGGCCTCGACCATTTTAACTGGTTTGGCCTCTATCCACTTAGTGAATTTATCCACCATGACCAATAGATACTTTTTCTTATGGCTTCCTCCTTTAAGGGTCCGACCATATCGAGCCCCCAGACCGCGAAAGGCCAAGTGATGGGGATCATTTGTAGAGCGGTGGGGGGCATATGGCTTTGGTTGGCGAAGAGCTGGCATCCAACACAACGTTGGACAAGGTCCTGTGCATCTGCTCGGGTCGTCGGCCAATAAAAACTTGTACGGAAGTCCTTGCTAACAAGGGCCCGAGCTGCGGCGTGATGACCGCCGAGACCGGCATGAATTTATCCAGGAGCTGCCACCCCTCTTCCTCGGAGATACATCTTTGAAGGACTCCGGTAGCGCTTTTCTTGTAGAGCTCTCCGTCGTGAACCTTGTAGGCCTTCGAATGCCGGACAATGCGGCGAGCCTCATTCTGATCCTCAGGGAGTTCTCTCCTATTAAGGTAGGCCAAGAAGGGTTCGATCCATGTGGCAATGACTTCCATGATGAGATGGGCCGACGGTGTTATTTCGGTGGCTGAACCCTCAATGATATCGGTGTGTTCGGAGTCTGGGGCTGCGTTCAGATCCGGACTGGTATTGCCGCTCTCCCTTTGCCACACCATGGACGGCTTAAAAAGCCTTTCTAGAAAGATGTTAGGTGGGACGGGGGTGCGCTTGGCACCGATGCGAGCAAGGACGTCCGCCGCTTGATTATTTTCTCGAGCCACGTGATGAAACTGGAGCCCCTCGAACCGAGCCGACATTTTCAGGACGGCGTTACGATAAGCCGCATCTTCGGAGCTTTGGCATCGAAATCTTCATTTATTTGAGATATTGCAAGGTTTGAGTCCCCGCGCTCTTCCAGGCGTTGTATGCCCATGGAGACAGCCATCCGAAGACCATGCAATAAGGCCTTGTATTCGGCTGTGTTATTGGAGTCTGTGTATAATATTTGGAGTACGTACTGGACTATGTCTCCAGTGGGGGACGTTAAAATGACGCCCGCTCCTAATCCTGCCAGCATTTTGGAACCATCGAAATACATAACCCAGTTGGAGTATGTGCCATATTCTTTAGGGAGTTCGGCCTCTGTCCATTCGGCGATGAAGTCCGCCAGTACTTGGGATTTAATGGCTCGACGTGGTTTGTATGTTATGTCGAATGGAAGGAGCTCAATGGCCCATTAGCAATCCGGCCCGTAGCATCGCGGTTGATTATTATGTCATTGAGTGATACTTCGGAAGCCACCATGATCGAACACTCTTGGAAGTAGTGTCGTAGCTTCCAGGATACCATGAAGACCGCATATGCTATCTTTTGATGATGAGGGTACCGGGATTTGCATGGTGTGAGGACAGTGGATACGTAGTATACCGGCTTCTGAAGCGGGAATTTGTGTCCGCCCTGCTCTCGCTCGACAACGAGCACGGCGCTCACCACCTGGTGTGTTGTCGATATGTATAATAACATGGGTTCACCGACGTTCAGTGCGACCAGGATTGGGTTGCTCGCTAGAAGGGCTTTTGTTTCTTCCAGTCCGGCCGCTGCCGCATCCGTCCACTCGAAGTGATCGGTGTGCCGGAGAAGGCGGTAGAGTGGCAATGCCTTTTTTCCCAATCTGGAGATAAAGCGGCTTAAAGCTGCCATGCATCCGGCAAGTTTTCGGACCTATTTAAGGTCCGTTGGCATAGCCAATTGTGACAAAGCTCGGATTTTGGCTGGATTTGCTTCAATTCCTCTATTGGAAACGATGAAGCCCAGCTGTTTCCAGCGGGGACGCCGAAAACACACTTTTCCGGATTGAGCTTGATGTCATATGCACGAAGGTTGTCGAATGTGAGACGTAAATCGTCTATTAGTGACTCGACATGCTTAGTTTTGATGATGATGTCGTCCATGTATGCTTCAACTGTCTTGCCGATCTGTTTCTCCAGGCATGTTTGAATCATGCGTTGATAGGTTGCCCCAGCATTTTTCAGCCCGAAGGGCATTGTGTTGAAGCAGAATGGTCCATATGGGGTAATGAATGCCGTTGCGGCTTGATCGGACTCCTTCATTTTGATTTGATGGTATCCAGAGTATGCGTCGAGGAAGCACAGTGAGTCGTGTCCTGCGGTAGCATCAATGATCTGGTCGATACAGGGGAGGGGGAAAGGGATCCTTAGGGCAAGCCTTATTGAGGTCTTTGAAATCGACGCACATGCGCCAGGATTTATCCTTCTTTGGTACCATCACCAGGTTTGCTAGCCAGTCCGGGTGTTTTATTTCTCTAATGAATTCGTCTTCGATTAGCTTGGCTAGCTCCTCCCCCATTGCTTGATGTTTGGGTTTGGAAAAGCGTCGCAGTGTTTGCTTGACCGATTTATATCCCTTCAATATATTGAGGCTGTGTTCGGCCAACCTGCGTGGGATTCCTCGCATATCAGAAGGGTGCCAGGCGAATATATCCTAGTTTTTGCGCAGGAACTCTCATAGCGCGGCGTCGACCGTTGGGTGTAGTTGTGCCCCGATAGATGCTGTCTTCTTGGGGTCTGCTGGATGGACTTGGAATTTGATTATTTCTTCTGCTGGTTTGAAGGATTTGGATTTGGGTCGTTTGTCCAGGATTACGTCATCCCTATCCATCGGGGAGCGCAATGCGCTTAATTCTTCGGCTGCGAGGGCTTCAGATAATGCCCCAAGGGCCAGGGATGCGGTTTTATTT
This sequence comes from Triticum aestivum, assembly GCF_018294505.1. Taxonomy (NCBI): domain Eukaryota; kingdom Viridiplantae; phylum Streptophyta; class Magnoliopsida; order Poales; family Poaceae; genus Triticum; species Triticum aestivum. The sequence goes on from NC_057796.1 coordinate 306,750,330, forward strand.
TCGGCGCGGAGTGCTATGTCCGGATCACTGGCAAGAGTGATTATGCCGTTGGGCCCGGGCATCTTGAGCTTCATATACCCGTAGTGAGGTATAGCTTGGAAGCGTGTAAATGCATCTCGCCCCAATAGGGCATGATATCCACTGTTGAAAGGGGCCACTTGGAAGGTTAATTCTTCGGACCGATAGTTCTCCGGTGTGCCGAATACCACGTCGAGCATGATTTTTCCCGCGCATCGCGCCTCCCGACTGGGAATAATTCCTCGGAAGGTCGTGCTACTTTGCTCGATGCGGCTCCTGTCTATTTCCATTTTGCTGAGTGTATCCTCGTAAATGAGGTTTAGTCCGCTGCCACCGTCCATGAGGACCTTAGTGAGCCGAAAGCCGTCCACGATCGGACTGAGGACCAAGGCGGCTGGTGCCCGGACTGTCTTGAATTTTGGTTCGTCACCGGCATTAAAAGTTATAGCCGTGTCGTTCGAAGGGTTTATTGTTGCGATTTGGCAGACTTCGGCGAGGTCGCGGAGTGCCCTTTTGCGCTTATTGTTTGAAGCGAAGGTCTCGAAGACCGTCAATACTCTGAGGTCGTCGTCTTCGGGGGGGTGTTGCTCTGGGGTGTTTTTGGCGAGGATATCCTCGCCGCTCTTGGCCACTTGCCGGAGTATCCAACATGCTCTAAGGCTGTGAGTTGACATGGTATCCGGTGTTGTGTGTATTTTGCATGGACCATCGAGCCATCCCTCCAAAACGGTTCCATGCCCTGTAATGGGCTTATATTTCTTTACTATTGGGCCGGGCGTGCCACGAGGGTGCGTCCTTTTCGCCTGAACAAGGGGTTGGGTGGAAACCGGTGGTTCCCAGCGGGCTGCCTGAGTTTTCCAGGCGCTTTCCATTGCGCAGTATTTGTGTACTATGGTTGCCAAGTCTGCGAAGGGTGATACGCGATGACAGTTGATGGCGTTAAGAATTCCTTCATCCATGAAATTGTTGCGGAACGCTGAGATCGCGTCTCCGTCGCGGCAATCTTTAATCTTGTCTTTGACAAGGAGGAATCTGGCCCAGAAGTGATGGACCGTTTCCTGATACTGCTGTCGTATGCCCATGAGAGAGCTTATATCTGGGTGGGTGGGTGGATTTAAATCCGAATCCTGGCCCAATTTGGGATCCGGAGTCTGAAGAACTTCCGAACTTAATAGTTCAGGCTCCGGGATGTGGACTGATTTTTAGGCTTGTCTACCGATTCTATGTTCGGAGGACAAGGAGTGTCATTCTGCTGGCAGGTGTCCGATTCTTCAAGATCGGAGATCCGAACATAGTTCGTCCTCAGTATAGAGGAAGAGTTGTCGTCTTGCTCCTCTACTACCGCTATCTGATGGGTGATCGGTGGAGTTTTAATTTCTCTCTGGTCGGGTTTAAGCCCAATTCGATCATAGTCTATAGCCACCCCCAGGGCGGCGATGCGATCTAGGAGCTCGTTTAAAGACGACAACTCTGCCGGATCCATCCGCTTGGAGCATTTGGAGTCAACATGGAAGGGATTTTCGATGATCCGAGAAGTCATCGTCGGCTTAATGGCCGAACGGGCGGTCATGGTAAAGCCGCCCAGTCGGAGGGTTTGGCCTGGGGCCAGTGCTCCTCTGGAGGTGACATTGTCCTTGAGAACAAGGCGAGCCATCGATCCTATCTTTTGACGTCACAGCGGAACTCTCAATGAAAGCACCAATGTCGGTGTCAAAATTGGCGGTTCTGGGGTAGGGGGTCCCGAACTGTGGTCTAGGTTGATGGTAACACGAGACGGGGGAAACAATGTTTACCCAGGTTCGGGCCCTCTCTATGGAGGTAATACCCTACTTCTTGCTTGATTGATCTTGATGAATATGAGTATTACAAGAGTTGATCTACCACGAGATCGTAATGGCTAAAACCCTAGAAGTCTAGCCTGTACGACTACGATTATGATTATTCGCTTCTACAGACCTAACCCTCCGGTTTATATAAACACCGGAGGGAACTAGGGTTACATAAAGTCGGTTACAGAGAAAGGAATCTTCATATTTGGTCACCAAGCTTGCCTTCCACGCTAAGGAGAGTCCCATCCGGACACGGGTAGAGTCTTCGGTCTTCGTATCTTCACAGACCATCAGTTTGGCCCATGGCTAACAGGCCGGACGCCTGAGGACCCCTTAGTCCAGGACTCCCTCAAGGGGGAGAGCAGCAGCAACAGCGCGAGCGAGCAAGCGAGAGCCGAAGCAGCAGTAGCAGCGCGAGCGATCGAGCGAGAGCCGGAGCAGCAGCAGCAGATCTGGCTGGTATGGACGCCACCGCCGAAGGGGCCTCACACTGGGGAGAGCCGCCATGGAGATGTCGCCCGCGGCGAAAGCTTTGAGGTAGCCGCGCTATGGGGGTGCGGGATGGAGCATCATCGGCGCCTGGAGGTCGAGTTAAGGAGAAGGTGCAATGCGATGAGTGTACAACCTCTTTGGTGGCGCCGAGGAGTCGGTGAGGATGCTTCGGTTCCGGTGGAGCAGGTTAAGGTCGCACTATGGGGATGGAGCAGCCGCGATAGACGAGGCCATCATCGGAGCAGCTCCTTGGAGGTGGAGGATGGGGCAGCTGAACCGGTGGGACGATGAGATGGATGACGGATCCTCATCCGGGGAGGTGGATGAGGGACGTCGAGCTGTTGCGGTGGACGACATCGTCGGGGAAGAGGCTTCAGCTGGGCAGCGGTGAGGTGGCAGACGAAGGAGGGTGGGGTTTCGTGGCTGGAGCAGAGAGGTTATGGCAGCCTGGGATTTCGAATGGCGAAAATGAGACGATGGGAGGGGGAACCATGACTTAGGGACACACTTGCACAAAAAGTAGGGTGTGTTACAAAAGTACCCCCACCGATTTGAACTAGCGGACCTTTCGGCTCAGGGTAGAAGGGGGATTTCGCGTGTCGGGATTGTGCAGCTGGAGGGAGTTTTCGCGCGCGTTGTTATTTCGGGATAGCAAGGCGCGGGTTGTGAAGGTGCGAGTTTTGGAGCACGATATCTGAATTTTCGGGATATAACAAAGGCGCGGGTTGAATTTTAGGGACAAGCCTAACGTGTAATATTGTACTTGTACGTACCAAATCAATTCACACTTCCCTCAATGAAAAAACTAAAAAATAAAACTATTCGCACCACACAAAGAGATAGTCTTGTCCCGATACTATACAAATGCTATTCGAAGCTATGAATCCATGTTATGTCCAATTAATTTTTTTCGCTGGCTGTAGAATGCATGTAACCTACTCATACCAACATTTTAGTGCATTCCAAATGTCTATACTACTGCTGTAATTCGAACTAAATTTGAATTCGTTTCTCTATTTGAATAAGAATCTACAATCATGATTGTTGCCAACTTCAACCATCATTCGTGTATTACCTTAACAACACACCACATGATTACTATAGAGATAGATATGAACTATGTGTACTACATGAACTCGAATTCAATTTTTTGAATACACTTGATGTTGATTCCAAATAATAGTACATTTGATGTACTAACTAGATATTCATAATATAAACCATGTTCCATAGGTACACCGTGTTTATCACACAATGTATAGTGCCCCACCCCCTACATTATGACAAGTATTTAGCCCTGAGCTACAAAAGCCACACATTATCACAAATTATAATCAATGTTCTATATATTATATGTAGTACTAGCAAGAAGCCCATGCGTTGCATGAAACATCAAGATGATCGAGGGAAGGCCTTATTTGCAAATGTGGAGAGGGGTGAGGGTATCTTTTTTCAAAATTGCCATAGCTTCCTTCCTATCCGTTAGATATAAATCGGAAAGCCTATATTGTAGGATGGCAGGCACACCATCATCACCAACTCTGTTTTTTATCTATATAAATATATATTATATGTAGTATAACATGTTCATAACCACACCATGCGTATCACCGTTATATATATTCACGCATGTGTCGGCTTAAGAAACTATGATAAATTCTTCAAATATCTGAATTCACTTTTTATAATGAATTATGATCTATATTCATCTTTTACACCCACACAATCCTCTTATCTTTGTAGCTAGCGCTAACTTTCTCTCGTGCATGCACACGCCCGCCTCCCTCTCACCCTCCCTCGGCATTCTCTAGCTCCATCGCGCAAATTCGTCTTTTCACTTTAGGTCGTTCACCCACGGTGTGTGTAGGCCCCCCAGATCCTTTACGGCACACATCGATCGATATGCCTCTCTAGCCAGGTGAGCCTACCACAAACACAAGCTTTCCCTCTTCTCTTCTCACCATCCATGCCTCACTCCCACCCCTCGTTTCATCGATCTCGTACTCGCACACTCCTTCCCCTCGATATAGTATGCCTCTCGCACCACCTCCTAGCTGCATCCCTCTCTCTTTATCCTTCTCTCTGGGCCTTATTTGCTTCTGACGCATACATGGATGTATAAGATCGATCTCCCTACATATACCTAGGTTAACTTTAACTATTTTTCCCCAGATCGATCACTGTACCTCAGAAGTTATGTCTCTCCTTTCTTCGACAAAGAACGATTGATCTTCCTATGTAGTTATGTCTGCTTACCACAGCCATATCGTCCCCCCTCATCATCCGTGCATGCCTCCTGACCTGTCTCTCACACGCACGTGCACAGACAGGCAGACATCCCCTCACGTATTGATATTGCAGGCATGCCCTCCGTTTGTCTAGCAAGCCTCTCCCGCCATTTGTTAGAAGCAACTCCACCACCAACCCCTCCGACACTCTAGCTCTGTCTCTCCCCCAACCTTATTTCTCTCCTACACATATGCATGGATGCCAATCGATCTCCTTCAATACATAAGGCAGATCTCTATCCTCCTCCACACATATACCAGCCATTGTACCTCTATAACTAGGTCTCCCCCCATCCCGCACACACCGATAGTCGAGCGTTGTAGGTAGGTATCCATGCCACAGAGACAAACTACACATGTCCCCTCTCATGTTCCAGTAGGCCAGCCACCCTATATATTTGACGAGGGCACACACAAATTCCATGGCACTCTTTACCAATCGCGCGCGCGCGCACACACACACATCATCATCATCATCCCTCTCTTTGATTTTATGGATACTGAAGGAAATATGCCCTAGAGGCAATAATAAAGTTACTATTTATTTCCTTATATCATGATAAATGTTTATTATTCATGCTAGAATTGTATTAACCGGAAACATAATACATGTGTGAATACATAGACAAACAGAGTGTCACTAGTATGCCCCTACTTGACTAGCTCGTTGATCAAAGATGGTTACGTTTCCTAGCCATAGACATGAGTTGTCATTTGATTAACGGGATCACATCATTAGGAGAATGATGTGATTGACTTGACCCATTCCGTTAGCTTAGCACTCGATCGTTTAGTATGTTGCTATTGCTTTCTTCATGACTTATACATGTTCCTATGACTATGAGATTATGCAACTCCCGTTTACCGGAGGAACACTTTGTGTGCTACCAAACGTCACAACGTAACTGGGTGATTATAAAGGTGCTCTACAGGTGTCTCCAAAGGTACTTGTTGGGTTGGCGTATTTCGAGATTAGGATTTTTCACTCCGATTGTCGGAGAGGTATCTCTGGGCCCACTCAGTAATACACATCACTATAAGCCTTGCAAGCATTGTGACTAATGAGTTAGTTGCGGGATGATGTATTACGGAACGAGTAAAGAGACTTGCCGGTAACGAGATTGAACTAGGTATAGAGATACCGACGATCGAATCTCGGGCAAGTAACATACCGATGACAAAGGGAACAACGTATGTTGTTATGCGATCTGACCGATAAAGATCTTCATAGAATATGTGGGAACCAATATGAGCATCCAGGTTCCGCTATTGGTTATTGACCGGAGAGGTGTCTCGGTCATGTCTACATAGTTCTCGAACCCGTAGGGTCCGCACGCTTAACGTTACGATGACAGTTATATTATGAGTTTATATGTTTTGATGTACCGAAGGTTGTTCGGAGTCCCGGATGTGATCACGGACATGACGAGGAGTCTCGAAATGGTCGAGACATAAAGATTGATATATTGGAAGCCTATGTTTGGACATCGGAAGTGTTCTGGGTGAAATCGGGATTTTTCCGGAGTACCGGGAGGTTACCGGAACCCCCCGGTAACTTAATGGGCCTTATTGGGCCTAGGTGGAAGAGAGGAGAGGAGGCCAGGGCAGGGCCGCGCACCCCTTCCCCCCCAGTCCGAATGGGACAAGGAGAGGGGGGGGCGCCCCCCCTTCCTTCCTCCCCTCCACCTCTTCCCCCAACATGGAAAAGGGAGGGGAGTCCTACTCCCGGTAGGAGTAGGACTCCTCCTAGGCGCGCCTCTCCTCCTTGGCCGGCGGCCTCCCCCTTGCACCTTTATATACGGGGGCAGGGGGGCACCTCTAGACACACAATTGATCAACGATCTTTTAGCCGTGTGCGGTGCCCCCCCTCCACCATATTACACCTCGATAATATCGTAGCGGTGCTTAGGCGAAGCCCTGCGTCGGTAGAACATCATCATCGTCACCACTCCGTCGTGCTGACAAAACTTTCCCTCAACACTCGGCTGGATCGGAGTTCGAGGGACGTCATCGAGCTGAACGTGTGTTGAACTCGGAGGTGTGTGCGTTTGGTACTTGATCGGTCGGATCGTGAAGACTTACGACTACATCAACCACGTTGTGTTAACGCTTCCGCTTTCGGTCTATGAGGGTACATAGACAACACTCTCCCCTCTCGTTGCTATGCATCACCATGATCTTGCGTGTGCGTAGAATTTTTTTGAAATTACTACGTTCCCCAACAGTGGTATCAGAGCCTGGTTTTATGCGTTGATGTTATGCACGAGTAGAACACAAGTGAGTTGTGGGTGATATAAGTCATACTGCTTACCAGCATGTCATACTTTGGTTCAGCGGTATTGTGAGATGAAGCGGCCCGGACCGACATTACGCGTACGCTTACGCGAGACTGGTTTCACCGTTGCGAGCACTCGTTGCTTAAAGGTGACTGGCGGGTGTCTGTCTCTCTCACTTTAGTTGAACCGAGTGTGGCTACGCCCGGTCCTTGCGAAGGTTAAAACAGCACCAACTTGACAAACTATCATTGTGGTTATGATGCGTAGGTAAGAACGGTTCTTGCTAAGCCCGTAGCAGCCACATAAAACTTGCAACAACAAAGTAGAGGACGTCTAACTTGTTTTTGCAGGGCATGTTGTGATGTGATATGGTCAAGACATGATGCTATATTTTATTGTATGAGACGATCATGTTTTGTAACCGAGTTATGGGCAACTGGCAGGAGCCATATGGTTGTCGCTTTATTGTATGCAATGCAATCGCCATGTAATTGTTTTACTTTATCACTAAGCGGTAGCGATAGTCGTAAAAGCAATAGTTGGCGAAACGACAACGATGCTACGATGCAGATCAAGGTGTCAAGCCGGTGATGATGGTGATCATGACGGTGCTTCGGAGATGGAGATCACAAGCACAAGATGATGATGGCCATATCATATCACTATATTGATTGCATGTGATGTTTATCTTTTATGCATCTTATCTTGCTTTGATTGACGGTAGCATTATAAGATGATCCCTCACTAAAATTTCAAGATAAAAGTGTTCTCCCTGAGTATGCACCGTTGCCAAAGTTCGTCGTGCCCAGACACCACGTGATGATCGGGTGTGATAAGCTCTACGTCCATCTACAACGGGTGCAAGCCAGTTTTTGCACACGCAGAATACTCAGGTTAAACTTGACGAGCCTAGCATATGCAGATATGGCCTCGGAACACTGAGACCGAAAGGTCGAGCGTGAATCATATAGTAGATATGATCAACATAGTGATGTTCACCATTGAAAACTACTCCATTTCACGTGATGATCGGTTATGGTTTAGTTGATTTGGATCACGTAATCACTTAGATGATTAGAGAGATGTGTATCTAAGTGGGAGTTCTTAAGTAATATGATTAATAGAACTTAAATTTATCATGAACTTAGTACCTGATAGTATCTTGCTTGTCTATGTCAATTGTAGATAGATGGCCCATGCTGTTGTTCCGTTGAATTTTAGTGCGTTCCTTGAGAAAGCAAAGTTGAAAGATGATGGTAGCAATTACACGGACTGGGTCCGTAACTTGAGGATTATCCTCATTGCTGCACAGAAGAATTACATACTGGAAGCACCGCTGGGTGCCAGGCCGCCTGCAAGAGCAACACCAGAAGTTATGAACGTCTGGCAGAGCAAAGCTGATGACTACTCAATAGTTCAGTGTGCCATGCTTTACGGCTTAGAACCGGGTGTTCAATGACGTTTTGAACGTCATAGAGCATATGAGATGTTCCAGGAGTTGAAGTTAATATTTCAAACAAATGCCCAGATTGAGAGATATGAAGTCTCCAATAAGTTCTACAGCTGCAAGATGGAAGAGAATAGTTCTGTCAGTGAGCATATACTCAAAATGTCTGGGTATAATAATCACTTGATTCAACTGGGAGTTAATCTTCCGGATGATAGCGTCATTGACAAAATTCTTCAATCACTACCACCAAGCTACAAGAGCTTCGTGATGAACTATAACATGCAAGGGATGAATAAGACAATTCCCGAGCTCTTCGCAATGCTAAAGGCAGCGGCGGTAGAAATCAAAAAGGAGCATCAAGTGTTGATGGTCAATAAGACCACTAGTTTCAAGAAAAAGGGCAAAGGGAAGAAGAAGGGGAACTTCAAGAAGAACAGCAAGCAAGTTGCTATTCAGGAGAAGAAACCCAAGTCTGGACCTAAGCCTGAAACTGAGTGCTTCTACTGCAAGCAGACTGGTCACTGGAAGCGGAACTGCCCCAAGTATTTGGCAGATAAGAAGGATGGCAAGGTTAACAAAGGTATATGTGATATACATGTTATTGATGTGTACCTTACCAGAGCTCGCAGTAGCACCTGGGTATTTGATACTGGTTCTGTTGCTAATATTTGCAACTCGAAACAGGGACTACGGATTAAGTGAACACTGGCTAAGGACGAGGTGACGATGCACGTGGGAAATGGTTCCAAAGTCGATGTGATCGCCGTCAGCACGCTACCTCTACATCTACCTTCATGATTAGTATTAGACCTAAATAATTGTTATTTGGTGCCAGCGTTGAGCATGAACATTATATCTGGATCTTGTTTGATGCGAGACGGTTATTCGTTTAAATCAGAGAATAATGGTTGTTCTATTTATATGAATAATATCTTTTATGGTCATGCACCCTTGAAGAGTGGTCTATTTTTAATGAATCTCGGTAGTAGTGACACACATATTCATAATGTCGAAGCCAAAAGATGCAGAGTTGATAATGATAGTGCAACTTATTTGTGGCACTGCCGTTTAGGTCATATCGGTGTAAAGCGCATGAAGAAACTCCATACTGATGGACTTTTGGAATCACTTGATTATGAATCACTTGGTACTTGCGAACCGTGTCTCATGGGCAAGATGACTAAAACACCGTTCTCCGGAACTATGGAGAGAGCAACTGATTTGTTGGAAATCATACATACAGATGTATGTGGTCCGATGAATATTGAGGCTCGTGGCGGATATCGTTATTTTCTCACCTTCACAGATGATTTGAGCAGATATGGGTATATCTACTTAATGAAACATAAGTCTGAAACATTTCAAAAGTTCAAAGAATTTCAGAGCAAAGTTGAAAATCATCGTAACAAGAAAATAAAGTTTCTAGGATCAGATCGGGGAGGAGAATATTTGAGTTACGAGTTTGGCCTACATTTGAAACAATGCGGAATAGTTTCGCAACTCACGCCACCCGGAACACCACAGCGTAATGGTGTGTCCGAACGTCGTAATCGTACTTTACTAGATATGGTGCGATCTATGATGTCTCTTACTGATTTACCGCTATCGTTTTGGGGTATGCTTTAGAGACGGCTGCATTCACTCTAAATAGGACACCATCGAAATCCGTTGAGACGACGCCTTATGAACTATGGTTTGGCAAGAACCAAAGTTGTCGTTTCTTAAAGTTTGGGGCTGCGATGCTTATGTGAAGAAACTTCAACCTGATAAGCTCGAACCTAAATCGGAGAAATGTGTCTTCATAGGATACCCAAAGGAGACTGTTGGGTACACCTTCTATCACAGATCCGAAGGCAAGACATTCGTTGCTAAGAATGGATCCTTTCTAGAGAAGGAGTTTCTCTCGAAAGAAGTGAGTGGGAGGAAAGTAGAACTTGATGAGGTAACTGTACCTGCTCCCTTATTGGAAAGTAGATCATCACAGAAACCAGTTTCTGCGACACCTACACCAATTAGTGGGGAAGTTAATGATAATGATCATGAAACTTCAGATCAAGTTATTACTGAACCTCGTAGGTCAACCATAAGTTCCGCACCAGAGTGGTACGGTAATCCTATTCTGGAGGTTATGTTACTAGACCACTACGAACCTACGAACTATGAAGACGCGATCATGAGCCCAGATTCCGCAAAATGGCTTGAAGCCATGAAATCCGAGATGGGATCCATGTATGAGAACAAAGTATGGACTTTGGTTGACTTGCCCGATGATCGGCAGGCCATTGAAAATAAATGGATCTTCAAGAAGAAGACTGATGCTGACGGTAATGTTACTGTCTATAAAGCTCGACTTGTTGCGAAAGGTTTTCGACAAGTTCAAGGGATTGACTACGATGAGACCTTCTCACCCGTAGCGATGCTTAAGTCTGTCCGAATCATGTTAGCAATTGCTGCATTTTATGATTATGAAATTTGGCAAATGGATGTAAAAACTGCATTCCTATATGGATTTCTGGAAGAAGAGTTGTATATGATGCAACCGGAAGGTTTTGTCGATCCAAAGGGAGCTAACAAAGTGTGCAAGCTCCAGCGATCCATTTATGGACTGGTGCAAGCCTCTCGGAGTTCGAATAAACGCTTTGATAGTGTGATCAAAGCATTTGGTTTTATACAGACTTTTGGAGAAGCCTGTATTTACAAGAAAGTGAGTGGGAGCTCAGTAGCATTTCTGATATTATATGTGGATGACATATTACTGATTGGAAACGATATAGAATTTCTGGATAGCATAAAGGGATACTTGAATAAGAGTTTTTCAATGAAAGACCTCAGTGAAGCTGCATATATATTAGGCATCAAGATCTATAGAGATAGATCAAGAAGCTTAATTGGACTTTCACAGAGCACATACCTTGACAAAGTTTTGAAGAAGTTCAAAATGGATCAAGCAAAGAAAGGGTTCTTGCCTGTACTACAAGGTGTGAGATTGAGTAAGACTCAATGCCCGACCACTGCAGAAGATAGAGAGAAGATGAAAGATGTTCCCTATGCTTCAGCCATAGGCTCTATCATGTATGCAATGCTGTGTACCAGACCTGATGTGCGCCTTGCTATAAGTTTAGCAGGGAGGTACCAAAGTAATCTAGGAGTGGATCACTGGACAGCGGTCAAGAACATCCTGAAATACCTGAAAAGGACTAAGGATATGTTTCTCGTTTATGGAGGTGATAAAGAGCTCATCGTAAATGGTTACGTTGATGCAATCTTTGACACTGATCCGGACGATTCTAAATCACAAACCGGATACGTGTTTACATTGAACGGTGGAGCTTTCAGTTGGTGTAGTTCTAAGCAAAGTGTCGTGGCGGGATCTACGTGTGAAGCAGAGTACATAGCTGCTTCGGAAGCAGCAAATGAAGGAGTCTGGATGAAGGAGTTCATATCCGATCTAGGTGTCATACCTAGTGCATCGGGACCAATGAAAATCTTTTGTGACAATACTGGTTCAATTGCCTTAGCAAAGGAATCTAGATTTCACAAGAGCACCAAGCACATCAAAAGACGCTTCAATTCCATCCGGGATTTAGTCCAAGTGGGAGACATAGAAATTTGCAACATACATACGGATCTGAATGTTGCAGACCCATTAACTAAGCCTCTTCCACGAGCAACCATGATCAGCACCAAGACTCCATGGGTGTAAGAATCATTACTGTGTAATCTAGATTATTGACTCTAGTGCAAGTGGGAGACTGAAGGAAATATGCCCTAGAGGCAATAATAAAGTTATTATTTATTTCCTTATATCATGATAAATGTTTATTATTCATGCTAGAATTGTATTAACCGGAAACATAATACATGTGTGAATACATAGACAAACAGAGTGTCACTAGTATGCCTCTACTTGACTAGCTCGTTGATCAAAGATGGTTATGTTTCCTAGCCATAGACATGAGTTGTCATTTGATTAACGGGATCACATCATTAGGAGAATGATGTGATTGACTTGACCCATTCCGTTAGCTTAGCACTCGATCGTTTAGTATGTTGCTATTGCTTTCTTCATGACTTATACATGTTCCTATGACTATGAGATTATGCAACTCCCGTTTACCGGAGGAACACTTTGTGTGCTACCAAACGTCACAACGTAACTGGGTGATTATAAAGGTGCTCTACAGGTGTCTCCAAAGGTACTTGTTGGGTTGGCGTATTTCGAGATTAGGATTTGTCACTCCGATTGTCGGAGAGGTATCTCCGGGCCCACTCAGTAATACACATCACTATAAGCCTTGCAAGCATTGTGACTAATGAGTTAGTTGCGGGATGATGTATTACGGAACGAGTAAAGAGACTTGCCGGTAACGAGATTGAACTAGGTATAGAGATACCGACGATCGAATCTCGGGCAAGTAACATACCGATGACAAAGGGAACAACGTATGTTGTTATGCGGTCTGACCGATAAAGATCTTCGTAGAATATGTGGGGACCAATATGAGCATCCAGGTTCCGCTATTGGTTATTGACCGGAGAGATGTCTCGGTCATGTCTACATAGTTCTCGAACCCGTAGGGTCCGCACGCTTAACGTTACGATGACAATTATATTATGAGTTTATATGTTTTGATGTACCGAAGGTTGTTTGGAGTCCCGGATGTGATCACGGAGATGACGAGGAGTCTTGAAATGGTCGAGACATAAAGATTGATATATTCGAAGCCTATGTTTGGACATCGGAAGTGTTTCGGGTGAAATCGGGATTTTTCCGGAGTACCGGGAGGTTACTGGAACCCCCTGGTAACTTAATGGGCCTTATTGGGCCTAGGTGGAAGAGAAGAGAGGAGGCCAGGGCAGGGCCGCGCGCCCCTTCCCCCCCAGTCCGAATAGGACAAGGAGAGGGGGGCGGCGCCCCCCCTTCCTTCCTCCCCTCCACCTCTTCCCCCTCTCTCCTAGTTCAACATGGAAAAGGGAGGGGAGTCCTACTCCCGGTAGGAGTAGGACTCCTCCTAGGCGCGCCTCTCCTCCTTGGCCGGCGGCCTCCCCCTTGCACCTTTATATACGGGGGCAGGGGGGCACCTCTAGACACACAATTGATCAACGATCTTTTAGCCGTGTGCGGTGCCCCCTCCACCATATTACACCTCGATAATATCGTAGCGGTGCTTAGGCGAAGCCCTGCGTCGGTAGAACATCATCATCGTCACACGCCGTCGTGCTGACAAAACTCTCCCTCAACACTCGGCTGGATCCGAGTTCGAGGGACGTCATCGAGCTAAACGTGTGCTGAACTCGGAGGTGCCGTGCGTTCGGTACTTGATCGGTCGGATCGTGAAGACGTACGACTACATCAACCGCATTGTGTTAACGCTTCCGCTTTCGGTCTACGAGGGTACGTAGACAACACTCTCCCCTCTTGTTGCTATGCATCACCATGATCTTGCGTGTGCGTAGAATTTTTTTGAAATTACTACGTTCCCCAACAGATACCTCACGCCGATGATACCTCCACTCTCTTCTCGTGGATCGCCTCATATATATATGATATATCCAGGCCTCTATTTCACACACATTGCATATGTTACATTTTTTGATTGAAATATCATCGACACACATTCCCTGTCTGTCTCTCACCTCCCCCCCCCAAAACACTCACGAACCCACACACTATATCTCTCAACGTTTGTGTCTCTCTCACACAACCCCACGTAGGTGGTGTACGTACACGAAGAGAATAGGTGCACGTACTCATGCTTCGTGCCCAGCAACACCCGCGCGGGTACACGTTGGAGCTCATTTATGTACGAAATGGCAGCCCACGTGCTAATTTGAGCGCGTGTAGTTGTTGTTTACCTACGGAGGTCGTGTACCACGCATGCGCGAAACAAAGTTCGACTTGATGTGTTGGTGCATTATTTTTAAATAAAGTTATATCGCTCAATGGCACGTACACAGAATATAAAATGATTTTTATGGAGAAAAAGGTAGTCCGCTCCACTATACAAATGGAGCCTGCCTGCCGGGGTTTGTCTCTCTTCAGAGTATCTCACACAAGGCGGTGGTGGCCTCTCTCTCACCATTGGTCACTGATCCGGTCGCATCCCGTTCACCGGCGGAAAGGGAGGATATGCATCGTTTCTCCATTCGGCGGCGCAGAGGCAGCACATCCCGATATGCGGTATCCACCATTCTCTCTGACCAAGCTCCTGCACGGTAGGGCCTATGCCACTTGCTCGTTGCCGCAGTATGGGCAGATCCCACCCGCCGCCGCTCTCCTAGTTACATCCCGATGACCCCCAGGTTTCCCCTCCAGCCTTGCTCCACTGCCTGTCTTCCCACGTCGCTGCATGTGGAAAATCTTGCATGTGGATCTTCCATAGTTCTTTGCCCAAAACGTAGCACGTCCAGCGTACTTTCCATATTGCAACCTCGTCCTCACACCATTTTAGACAGACACAACCGTGTTGTTATCTTCCCTTAGGACAAGGAATATGCTTCTTCTTTGTCGTCGTATGTGTCATCAACTGTTATTGGCCAGTAATTGTTTCCTTTCTACCTCTTTTTTGCAAACAGGGCTATCCATTTCACATAGTTGCTATCGCGACCTTTTGGTGAACTGCACAAATCACTTTTTTCTTAAGAGTGTTTTGTGCAGTTGTACTAAAATCTTACACGGGCAACGTCTCTACATTTCAGTGTGACTGCACAAAGGGAGATTGGTTTTGCTCTATCCTCCTCATCCAACTCCGAGCCTAATCTTCTGCAACTATTTGCTTAATCTTCTCCAACTAGTTAGTCTTAAGAGAGACTACAAAGGTGACCGACTTCTATTTGTGTGTTTATTGTTTCATCAACAGTCCTCTATTATTGTAATCACACTTAATATCTTTGGAACAGTGACGCTCAGCTCTATTTTAGTGGAACTGCACAAAATGATCGGAATGTTGCATGCTCCATGCATCTACTTTTTTCCCAACATGCCTTGTTGATTTAGACAGAGCTGGGGGGAAGTTGCTGCCAATGAAAGCATGGATCAATTTTAATTTAACACCTTCTCACAACTTTGTCTTCAGTTGTGATGTAAATATTCGCTCTGATCTGCTAATCATTGAGATGCATTAGCAAGGAAGTTAGTTTTTTATTTTTTCTGAAAGAGCATGGATGGCAAGACAAACGAAACAAAAACTGAAAGCTCAGAGCATTGTGCAATTTCATGTCACTGGAAAATTATTTGTATAGTACGTCAATTATGTAAACAAATGTTGGAAGCTTGATAGCATTGCCAGAAGCCTCTTTAGCATTCGGGTCCATGTGCCATGCACAAAATTATACTCCCTCCGTTCCTAAATATTGATCTTTTTAGAAATTTCAAATGGACATATTTTACAGTGTAGATTCACTCATTTTGCTTCATATGTAGTCACTCGTTGAAATCTCTAGAAAGAAAATTAGTATTTAAGAACGGAGGGAGTAGTGCACAACCGCATTGGAGACTCAGCCCGGTCGTTGCGCCGCACTAATATTGAGTAATGAGTAGTCAAATCATAAGCCCCACCTTTCAAACTGTAAGCTGCTCAGAAGAAGCAACCATCAATACGCTCTTCTTTGAATCCGCTCATACTACTCCCTCTGTCACTGTTTATAGAGCGTGCTCCAACAATCTCTGGGACCAAGGCGACTAGCGATCGGCCTGAAAAATAGCTTTGGTAGTTATAGCACGGCGTCTATTACTAGAGGAAATAATGTGTACACATATGCATGCAGTGCTTCCACCCCGGGTACACACATGCATGCACTTTACTCCACTCCATGTACACACCTAGTACATCGAGAGAAAATTGTGGACTTGATTGCGCTTACCACGCCCTAATAAATTGAGCATTAAACCGAATGCGTCTAAAGTCTCTCTGGTGGTGGAAATGCACGGAGAGAAATGCATGAGAATGAAGCGCGCCCTGTAAACTGTGACAGAGGGAGGAGTGGTATGAAGGTGCAAAACCAAGTACGTGTATGGCTAGTCGGTCAACGCACTTCCTCTTGGCATATCACTGACATGTGGGACCGGAGTGTGAGCAAACCGGTCTCAATTGACGGCAAAATGGCTAACCTGCCGTTCCTTGAGAGAGATGAGGAGCGAGAACACACAGACGGGCTCGCAAGGAGGTCAAGATATATTCGAGCATGGTTGATCGATATCATCATTACATGTTTGATGTTTTTTAATAGTACTATTGGGCTGCCGTTTTCCGCACTTCTCCCGAATAAATGTGTACTTTATCAGAGATTAAAATAAAATAAGAGTACAGACGCTCCACCATGCAGTTCCTAGTACCTGTATACTAGTAGTAGTACTAATCGTACTACTAAACCTTGCGCTTGGCTCTTGGCCTCTTCGTGAAGTCGAACAATGATGGTACTACAGTGTATGCCTCTGGCTATCTGACAACGAATGAACTGCTGCACGTCCACCGCCTGGGCGAGGGTTGGTTGCATTAGTCAATAGCTTCTCCTCGTCCTGCGAGCCACCAGGCTTGAGGTAGACGAAGAGGGCGTAAGCAAGCTTCACCTAGTCCTGCAAGCTTCTCCTCGTTCTGCGAGTTGACGGGACACAGCAAAAAGTAGTGCTAGTCCATACTCCCTCCTTTCCGGTCAATATGGCTTAATCTTTTTTTGGTAAATAAGAGAGCTTTATTCATATATAAGCATTCTTAGGATGATCAGCCAAGAGACTGGTCACTAGGAAGCGAGGTACCCCGCAAAAAAGAAGAAGGAAGCGAGGTGTTTCATCAAGCCAGCTCTCGGTCACATTCAAAGTGCAGCAAGCACGGTTCGCACGGCGCCGCAAGGTTTGCTGGCCTGTTTACATGCCGAATAACAAAAAAAGAGAAAATATTACCGAGCGCTGCTATATGTAACAGGATAGGAGCCAAAATTAAGCGAGAATTGTGGCGAGTGTTCCATGCAATCAACTTCCATTATCACATGCGAGAACCCTCGAAGGGAACCAAATGTGTTAAAGATTGCTTTATCACATTTTAAAATAAAATAAGAGTGCAGACGCTCCACCATCCGGTTCCTAGTAGTACATACCTCTATAGTAGTAATACTAGTAGTAAACTTTGCGCTTGGTTGTTTGCCTCTTCGGGAAGTCGAACAATAATGGTACTAGTACAGTGTATGCTTCTAGCAATCTGACACCAAATTAACTGTTGCACGTCCACCGCCTGAGCGAGGGAGAGCTTGCATTAGTCAAAAGTTTCTCCTTGTCCTGCGAGCCACTGCACGCAAGCTTCCCCCGTCCTGCAAGCTTCTCCTCGTTCGGCAAGTTGACGGGACAAAGCAAAGTAATGCTAGTCCATACTGCCTCCTGTCCAGTTAATATGGCTTAATTCAAAACGAGATAAATACACTGTCTATCACTATATATTTGTAAAAATACAGTCAGTGGACTTCACAATACGCTCATTGCGCTCAATATATACATTTTTCGGTGTTTATACAGTCACTAGCTCACCCTGGCTGAGTATGTGTGTGCATGCACGTGTAGGTTGAGCACTTGAGCGTGACTGTGTGTGTTTTCTCGTGTGCTTGGACATGCATGCATTAGGACGTCACGCGCTGATACATCTCCAACGTATCTATAATTTGTTATTGTTCCATGCTGTTATATTATCAATCTTGGATGCTTTACAATCATTTATAGTCATTTTATATCATTTTGTGGTACTAACCTATTGACAAAGTGCCAAGTGCCAGTTGCTCTTTTTCCATGTTTTTTACATCGCAGAAAATTTACGGAGAATTTTTATGAGCCAGAAGGAACACAACGGGCCCTAGCTGCGCCTAGGGGGTGCCCCGAGGGGGGCACAACCCACCAGGGCACGCCAGGAGGCCCAGGCGCGCCCTGGTGGGTTGTGCCCACCTCGGGTGCCCCCAGACCGCCTCTTTGCTCTATAAATACCCCAATATTCCAGAAACCCTAAAGGCATCAACGAAATATTCATCCAGCCGCCGCAGAGTGCAGAACCACCAGATCCAATCTAGACACCATCTCGGATGGAGTTCACCACCTCCATTGGTGCCTCTCCGATGATGCGTGAGTAGTTCTTTGTAGACCTTTGGGTCCGTAGTTAGTAGCTAGATGGATTTCTCTCTCTGTTGCTGGATTCTCAACCAATGGTCTCTTGGAGATCCATATGATGTAACTCTTTTTGCGATGTGTTTGTTGGGATCTGATGAACTTTGAGTTTATGACCAGTTATATCTTTTTATATCCATGAAAGTTATTTGAGTTTTTTTATCTCTTATATGCATGATTGCTTATAGCCTCGTATTTCTTTTCCAATATTTGGGTTTTGTTTGGTTAACTTGATCTATTTATCTTGCAATGGGAAGAGGTGCTTTGTAGTGGGTTTGATCTTACGATGCTTGATCCCAGTGACAGAAAGGGAACCGACATGTATGTATCGTTGCTACTAAGGATAAAACGATGGGGTCTATCTCTACATAGATAGATCTTGTCTACATCATGTCATCGTTTTTATTGCATTACTCCATTTTTCCATGAACTTAATACACTAGATGCATGCTGGATAGCGGTCGATGTGTGGAGTAATACCAGTAGATGCAGGCAGGTGTCCGTCTACTCATCTTGGACGTGATGCCTATATAATGATCATTTCCTGGATATCGTCATGATTATTCAAAGTTCTATGAATTGCCCGACAGTAAATTTTTTACCCACCTTTGCTATTTTTCTCGAGAGAAGCCACTAGTGAAACCTACGGCCCCCTGGTCTTCTTTCTCATATATTTGCCTTTGCGATCTACTTTTCTCTTGCATTTATTTTCAGATCTATTAAACCAAAAATACAAAAATACTTTGCTGCACTTTATTTTATTTGCGATCTATTTATTTAATCTATTAGAACTTTCTCCCGTCCATGCACCATTTCTGGCGTCGTTGCCCGAAAGGGATTGACAACCCCTTTAACACGTCGGGATGCGAGTGGTTGTTATTTGTGTGCACGGGTTGTTTACGTTCTGTTGCTTGGTTCTCCTACTGGTTTCGTAACCTTATTTTCATATCTAAGGGAAATACCTACCGCCGCTGTGCTGCATCATCCCTTCCTCTTTGGGGAAATACCAACGTAGCTTCAAGTGACATCAAAAGGAATTTCTGGCGCCGTTGCCGGGGAGGATCTTCAACATATACCAGGTTCCTAATCACAAATCTCATCTCCTTGCAATTTAGATTATTTGCCATTTGCCTCCCATTTCCGTCTCCCCCACTTCACAAAAAATTTCCATTTTATTTGCCCTCTTTTTTGTTCGCCTTTTTTCTCATTGGATCTTTTGTTTGCTTGTGTTGACATGTGTCTTCTATTTGCTTGCATCTTCGCTTGCTAAAATTTTATTGCTATGGATCCCCATCCACTTGCTAATATTTTTGAAAGATCCAATCATGATGAACGAATTGCTAGTGAGTTGAGTTCACTAGATTATCTTTATGAAGTTTTGCTTGAGACTCGTGAATCTGAAAATTGTGATGAAGAAATTTATGAAGTGATTCATGATAGCTCCTTAATGAAAAGCATGATTGCAATAATTTTACTATAAATTCTATAAATGTCAGTTGTGCTAATAATATGCAAAACCCCAAGCTTGGGGATGCTTGTTTTGTCATGTCCGCTACTTATTGCAATGATCATGATTGGGGTGATAATGTTTCTTATGATCTTGAAAATTTATTTAAGCCTCATGATGAATATGTTTGTGATAATATTGAAAGTGGGTTTGGAAGAGTGTCAACTTTAGCTAAAAATAATCCCACATATTTGGAGAGTGTTCAATCTTATGAAATTTTTGATGAAAGTGGGTTTGGAGAGGTCATGACTTTATTTGATGATAATCCCACTATTTTGGAAGAGTGTCAACTTTGCATGCATGTGGATCATAAAGAGAAAATTATATATGATAGTTATATTATTGAATTTGATTATGATCCTACATATAATTATTATGAGAGAGGAAAACATGGTTGTAGAAATTTTCATGTTATTAAATTTCCTCTCGTTGTATTGAGAATGTTAATGTTTTATTCCTCTCCTTTGCATATGGTAGATATTTCTTGTCTTGATAATTTGTTTTCCTATAAAATTCCTATGCATAGGAAGTATGTTAGACTTAAATGTGTTTGTCACAAGTTTGATGGTGCTCTCTTCGTGTATCAACTACTATCTTTCTTGTGAGCATCATTGAAATATTATGCCTAGCTAAGGGCGTAAAACTATAGCGCTTGTTGGGAGGCAACCCAATGAATATAATTTATTGTTGCTTTTTGCTTTCTGTTCTTGAGTGTTAGCACAATTATGATACTGTTATGATTGTGTTTTTTGTGTTTTAATTATTGTTTGTGCCAAGTAAAGCCTTTAGGATCTTCTTGGGTGATAGCTGTTTGATCTTGCTAAAAAACATAAACCTTTGCGCTCACGAAAACAATTCTCATTTTTTACAATTATTTTCATAGAAGATTAATATACAAATTTCTCAAGTCGTCCTAATTTTTCAGAATTTTTAGAGTTCCAGAAGTTTTCGAAATGGTCACATTGCTACAGACTGTTCTGTTTTGACAGATTCTGTTTTCTTTGTGTTGTGTGCTTATTTTGATGGCTCTATGGTTTTCTTTGATGAGTTTTTGCCATAAAAAAGTTGGAATACAGTAGATATAATACAAAAACAAAATATGAATTGGTTTGATACAGTACTTATAGTAGTGGTTTGCTTTCTTACACTAACGGATGTCACGGAAATTTTGTTGAGTTTTGTGTGATTGAAGTTTTCAAGTTTTGGGTTATATTATGATGGATGAAGGAAGGATAGAAGAGCCTAAGCTTGGGGATGCCCTGGCATCCCAAGCTATTATCTAAAAATGAGCAACCAGCTAAGAGCAACTCTAGCAGACCCCGCATCCTCCCGGCCCACAAAACATTTTTGCAGTTCACGGAAAAACGCCTTTGCAGACCCCGCATAATGGACCCGTAAAAAGGATATTCCCGGAATATGCTTTTTTACGGGTCGGCTTTGCGGCATCTGATCTGGCGCAGCTCCTCCCGGCCCTCAAAACTTAAATGTGTACCTTAATTTGATCTAGCATATTGCATTGCTTTGCTTTATCAACAACATTGGATACAAAAGACATCATCGAATCTTTGCTAGAATAGCAAGACCAAAGAAAACAAGAACCACAAGTATCCATTTTAGAAGATTTCCATCTTCCATAACTGCTCCCACTAGTTGGACTAATTTCTTCTCCATGCATTCGTTGTTGATCTGTGGATTCTTGATTTTGCATTCTTCTTTCTTCATCTTTGGTTCGAAAGAAGTCGACGTTGCTTCCCCTCTAGTTGCACATGCAGCCGCATCATTGCCTTCGATTGTACTAAGGAGTGCACTAACATCTATTAAGTTTCTTTCTATCAACAAATCAACGTATTGGCCTTCCCAAAACCAAAATGAGCATCCATCGTCCTACACAAAATAATGAGTAAGCTCGAAGTGAGCTACCGCAGTTGAACTAAAGAATGAACTATGAAACGAGCTACCGCAAATGCACGTACCCCGTCGTTTTCGCATTTGAAGAACACCCATCCGGGGTGCTTCGGCGTGCCCGAAGTGAGCCGCGGCACTTTCCGCATGCAGTCGTCGCACTCTATGAGCGGCATCGGCAAGCCACAAAGACGTTGCGCGAGCGCCGAGCCTGGTGGACGGCCAGACGAATCCATGCCCGCAAACCATCAGCGGCGGCGGGTGGACGAACCCGTACCTGCATGCGGTGATGCGCCCTTTCCTGGGCTGCGGGAGAGGCTCCCCGGCCACTCCATCGCTTGGGGCAGCAACCGGCGGCCGGAAAAAACCAAATCCGGTGGCTCGCAATGAAGTGCCGCAGATCTGCAAATCCAGCGGCCCGCCGACGTAGGGGGGAAGGCAGGGGAGGCCTCGTGCGCGTGGCGGCCTTCCGGCGTGCTCCTGTCGGCTGCTTTCGTCGGAATCTTGGGCGGCGGCCGGCGGCGGCGCGAGGGGGGAGAGGAGAGGTGGTTGGTGGGAGAAAGCGCGGGATGAAATGTCCCCCCACCAACCGCTTTCGCTTATATGCAGGGCACCACAGCCGCGAGGTGGAAACCCGCGTTTTCCCGGGTTAGGGTCGGGATTTTGCCGCGCCCCCTAAAACTTTTTGCGGGCCGGGGCGGGATGCGGGTTCTGATCGGACTGGTTTTTCCGCCCCGGCCCGCATTTTGGCGGTTATTTTACGGGTCGGGGCGGGATGCGGGGTTTGCTAGACTTACTCTAAGCTTGGGGATGCCCCCGAGTGGCATCCCCGCTTTCTTCCAACGACCATCAGTATTTTAGTCGAAACTATATTTTTATTCGTCACATGATATGTGTTTTGCTTGGAGCGTCTTGTATGATATGAGTCTTTGCTTCTTTTATTTTCTGTTTTAAGTCATCAATCCTTGCTGGACATACCTATTTGAGAGAGCCAAAATTATGTCATGACTTGTTAGAATTGCTCTCTACGCTTCACTTAAATTCTTATGAGCTATGGACTTGCTCTAGTGCTTCACTTATATCTTTTTTAGCACGGTGTGCTTTAGTATTTGTAAAGAAATGCTCTCTTGCTTAACTTAGATTTATTTGAGAGTTAGTAAAATTTTCAAGAAATTATCTCTTGCTTCACTTAAATTAATTTGAGAGAAAGAAAAAATTTATGCTCATGATCTTCACTTATATTTGTTTAAGCTTATGAAAAGCAACACATGAAAATTAGTCCCAAAGTGATAGATATCCAAGAAGGATATAATACAAACTTTCATGAAGATCATTGGACAAAATAAACTTGATTCTTAGTAATAGTTTTGAGATATGATGATGTGATATGTGAGTTATGTTGGTGAGTAATTATGCTTTAGTAAGACTATTGGCGTTAAGGTTTGTGATTCCCTATGCAAGTACGAAAGTCAATAGTCATGCAACGAAATTATATCCTACTTGTGGTGCATTATTCGGTGTTATTTATGCTTAATGCTTGCTTATGACATTATCCGTTTCTTGGTTGGTCACTTCTCAATCTTTTGCTAGCCTTCATTTTGCACTAAGTATGATCTCTAGTACTTGTGCATCCAAAAACCTTTAAACCAGTTTTGCCACATGAGTCGACTATATCTACCTATATGTGGTATTCTTTTGCCGTTCTAAGCAAATTTGCATGTGCGATCTCTAATTTTCAAAATAAACTTCTCTTTTGTGTGTTTGTTTCGCTTCCGGAGCGGTGAGGGTGGCTAATATTTTCCATGCTAGATGTGTTCTTCTCACGGTGAGTGTTTATTCACTTGTCATTGCACGAGAGTAAGGCAAAGGTATTAAGGATGCCCAGTCCCAAAATGCAAAAAAAATGAATTTACTTTATGTTATCAAATAATAAATTCCTTGGAAAGTGTTGGTATGGAGGGTACCCGTGGATACGGTTAGCCATGGAAAGTGAAAGTATGGTGGAAAAAGGAATAAACTTTATTTTCTGTTTGGGAACCGCCTATGATATATCAAGCATGAAAAGTGTTGGGAACTCTAAGTCATTTTCGTTGGTGGGATGGATACACCTCCCAAAATATTTTTATCTCTAAGTTTTTCGCTTTGAGCTCTGGCACCTCTACAAATCCTTACTTCCCTCTATGAAGGGCCCTTCTTTTACTTTATGCAATTTTTATTTTGAGTCTCCATCTTCTCTTATAAAAGCACCAACTAGGAGGCAATATTATCGTACTTAAGTATTAGGTGTAGTTAATATTTGAGTGTGTTTCATGAATGGATCAATGGTTGAGCATGATGGGCTAGGGATAGCTTATTTTAGCGTCGATGTTTTGAAAGACATGGTTGCTTGTTGATATGCTTGAGTATCTAAATTATCATGCCAAAACTAGACTATTGCTTTGAACAAAATGTTTTATCTCAAATTTTTCGCTTTGAGCTCTGGCACCTCTACAAATCCATACTTCCCTCTGCGAAGGGCCTTTCTTTTACTTTATGCAATTTTTATTTTGAATTTGAGTCTCCATCCTCTCTTACAAAAGCACCAACTAAGAGGCAATATGATCGTACTCAAGTATTGGGTGTAGCTAATATTCGAATGTGTTTTATGAATGGATCAATGTTTGAGCATGATGGGCTAGGGATAACTTATTTTAGCGTTGATTTTTTGAAAGACATGGTTGCTTGTTGATATGCTTGAGTATCTAAATTATTATGTCAAAACTAGACTATTGATTTGAATCACATAAAAGTCCAAATGTCCATGCTATAAAGAAAAGAAATATGATATGACATGTTAGGCAGCATTCCACATCAAAAATTCTGTTTTATCACTTACCTACTCGAGGACAAGTAGGAGTTAAGCTTGGGGATGCTGATATGTCTCCAATGTATCTATAATTTTTTATTGTTCCATGCTGCTATATTATCAATCTTGGATGTTTTACAATCATTTATAGTCAATTTATATCATTTTGTGGTACTAACCTATTGACATAGTGCCAAGTGCCAGTTGCTGTTTTTTCCATGTTTTTTACATCGCGGAAAATCAATATCAGACGGAGTCCAAGTGCCCCGAAACTTTACGGAGAATTTTTATGTGCCAGAAGGAACACAACGGGCCCTTGCTGCGCCTGGGGGTGCCCTGAGGGGGGCACAACCCACCAAGGCGCGCGAGGAGGCCCAGGCGCGCCTTGGTGGGATGTGCCCACCTCGGGTGCCCCCCGGACCACGTCTTTGCTCTATAAATACCCCAATATTCCAAAACCCTAAAGGCATTGACGAAATATTCATCCAGCTGCCATAGAGTCCAGAACCACCAGATCCAATCTAGACACCATCTCGGATGGGGTTCACCACCTCCATTGGTGCCTCTTCGATGATGCGTGGGTAGTTCTTTGTAGACCTTCGGGTCCGTAGTTAGTAGCTAGATGGCTTTCTCTCTCTCGCTGGATTCTCAATACAATGGTCTCTTGGAGATCCATATGATGTAACTCTTTTTGCGGTGTGTTTGTTCGGATCTGATGAACTTTGAGTTTATGATCGGTTATATCTTTTTATATCCATGAAAGTTATTTGAGTTTCTTTGATCTCTTATATGCATGATTTCTTATAGCCTCGTATTTCTTCTCTGATATTTGGGTTTTGTTTGGCCAACTTGATCTATTTATCTTGCAATGGGAAGAGGTGCTTTGTAGTGGGTTCGATCTTATGGTGCTTGATCCCAGTGACAGAAAGGGAACCGACACGTATGTATCGTTGCTCCTAAGGATAAAACGATGGGGTCTATCTCTATATAGATAGATCTTGTATACATCATGTCATCGTTCTTATTGCATTACTCTGTTTCTCCATGAACTTAATACACTAGATGCATGCTGGATAGCGGTCGATGTGTGGAGTAATAGTAGTAGATGCTGGCAGGAGTCGGTCTACTAATCTTGGACGTGATGCCTTTATAATGATCATTGCCTAGATATCGTCATGATTATTCAAAGCTCTATCAATTGCCCAACAGTAATTTGTTTACCCACCATTTGCTATTTTTCTCGAGAGAACCCACTAGTGAAACCTACGGCCCCCGGGTCTTCTTTCTCATATATTTGCCTTTGCGATCTACTTTTCTCTTGCATTTATTTTCAGATCTATTAAACCAAAAATACAATAATATTTTGCTGCACTTTGTTTTATTTGCGATCTATTTATTTAATCTATTACAACTTTCTCCTGTCCGCGCACCATTTCTGGCGCCGTTGCCCGAAAGGGATTGACAACCCCTTTAACACGTCGGGTTGCAAGTGGTTGTTATTTGTGTGCAGGGGCTGTTTACGTTGTGTTGCTTGGTTCTCCTACTGGTTCGATAACCTTGGTTTCATATCTGAGGGAAATACCTACCGCCGCTGTGCTGCATCATCCCTTGCTCTTTGGGGAAATAC
Organism: Triticum aestivum; assembly: GCF_018294505.1. NCBI lineage: Eukaryota > Viridiplantae > Streptophyta > Magnoliopsida > Poales > Poaceae > Triticum > Triticum aestivum. The sequence continues at coordinate 306,776,705 of NC_057796.1, forward strand.
CGACGTAGCTTCAAGCGACATCACGTGCGTTTTCGCGTCCATGTGTACGTGTGACTGTTGCATCCATGCATGAGGTTGTAGTCCCTCACATTCACATGTTCATAAGTCAATGCTTTGTCAAAATGTTGCATGCATTCCCGATATTAATACGTTGGTAAAGACAATTTCTTGAGGAAAACGAGCCCATGAATTGAGTACAAAGGGGACCAACAAGTTAGGACGGGGGGAGTACTAGTAGTGAACCGGAAGGAGGGAGTACGTACTTGTAGTACTACGTAACAATGTGCAGTAACAAAATTCCTCTATGCGCATCATGTCTACGTGTCATGCAAGAAAATAGAGATAAGTACAAGTGAGACTCAGGAACAGTCATACACGTAGGGGGAGTACATGTGGGGGCCACTCAGGAGCAGTCAAATCACACAGTAAGTTAGTCGGAAGAAGCAACCATCATTTCACTCTTCAATGACACGTACGCAATATAAAATGGTTGATATGGAGAGAAAAAGAAAACCGCTCCACTATATATACACTAGCAGGAGCCTAAGCTACAAGCCTGCTTGCTTGGGTTGCTCTCTTCACAAGCATAGAACGACGGTGGCCACACCGCTGGTCACAGATCTGGCCTGATCCCGCCGCTGGGGGGAAGTGGACGATGTTCTACGTAGACGCTGTCAACAGCGGCGAGGGAGAAAACCCACTGTCGATGTTTCCCGATCAGGGGTCCTCGTGGTATGGGCTGATGCCACCTCCCAACCGCCCTTCTAGCTACAACCCGACGTCCCAGGTACATCTTCCTTTTGGAGCCGGCTTGCTCCACAGCCGTAGCTCCCCACGTAGCTCCATCTCGATGTGGATCTTTCTCTACTTCTACCGGCTTCTATTTGTGCTGAGTTTATGTCGAACTAGTGCTAGTACTATTATTCTAATCACACTTCAATATATTTGCCAACAGGGATGCTCAGCTCAATTTTAGTGGAACTGCACAAAAGCATCGTATGATCCAAGGGTACCAGCCGTCTTTCCTTCGATAGGTTCTACCTAGCAAGGAAAGTAAATCCTATTTAGGGTTCAGGGTTTACGTCGTAGGGACCCCATCAGTAGTTTTTTTTGTACACACTCTCACAACTTTTGTCTTTAGTTGTGAAGTAAATATTGGCTATGATCTGTGAATCATTGAGATGCATCAGCATCCGTGTTAGTTTTCCTTTGTATTTGATGGAATGTTGTAACGGGGCAACCTTGGAGTAGGAATGAAAATGGAGTGCAAAGTTTCCGTTTTTCTGGAGAAAAAATGGAAACCGAGAGAAACAAACATTTCGTTTCGTTGGATCGCACCATCGAGCAAAACCAACATTTAAATCATGCTTGTTACGTTCGTGTCTCGCCTTTCTCCACGGCTCCACCCCACATGGTCGCTCGGCATGCCACTCACCGCAAACCGAGTATACGATAACTTTCCCGCCTGCTTGTCTATAGATCGCGCCATGGAGTACTATCACTAGTGGAAGAGATTGACGAGGAGGGGGGACAGCTAGCTGTAGCACAGACTCCCAAGAACTTTTTACATGCATGTTGTGGCCGACTATTGCGACCTTTGAACGCGGAGTAGTCGCGTGCACCGGGAAGCGGCCCAGCCGACGCTCTCTCGGTCGGCGCACCACTTCAATGCTGGCGCCAGTGAGAGGTCGTGACCGCTCTAGACGGGCATGAATGCGGCACTGACCGTTTCCGTCGGGAAGCACGCGCGGGTGATGAAGAGGGTTCAGGTTGGTCAGGAGCGGGCGTGGCAGCGGTCCGGACGCCCGCAAACAAGAGATGTTGTACGCAAATATTGTTGCATATATAATTAACAACGTAAATAATGTGCCAGTTGGACAAATATGATTGGAGATGGAGATGGAATTTTACGTAAACACGGGTATGCATGTCTATGTCTATGTGTGTGTGCGCGACGACTCTCGCGACTACTCGTACACACCATCGATGTCTCGTTCTCCCTACACACACAAACTTAGTACCGCCTCATTTTGTTCCTAGGATAGGAATATCATAGGAGTGGGAAACAATATGAAGTAAGATAAATGGAGTACGGCGTACAAGAAGAAATGTACACGCACTCACTCTGCCTCTGAGATACCCGCGAGTACACAATGGAGCGCATTTGTACACGAAGAGGCAGCTTACGTACGTAATAATTCGACCCTTTAATTTGTTCACTTAATAATGGAGGGTTGGGGACCACACTTGAGTGATACAAACTGCGACCTGGAAACGGGGGCGTGTTTTTGATCGAGTTTTCTTTCTTGGTACGTTGAAAAAATTGTCCACCAGTTTTCGTTACTTTTTTCGGGAACGCGCGTATTCTATGTAAAACCACTGCTATGGAGAGAATTTTTTTACTCCACTGTATATATATCCTCTTGTTTGATAGGGTTTCTCGCGTCTTGCTCTCTCACCCTCTCCATATTTAAACAAGATGACAATGTCCACTCTATCTCTCTCCTCACCGGTGGTCACAGATCCGGCCGAATCCCGTCCGCTGCGGGAGGTGAGGAGGTGCAGCGTTGACGTTGTCGCTGTCGGCGATGGAGGATGCTGATGCGCACTGTCCTCTCTAAGCTGGCGCTGGCGTGGACGAAGGTCCTCCGCGCCCTTGTTCGTTGTCGTCGTGTGGGCAGATCCCGCCCGCCTGCCTAAGCGACATCTCGCCCACCTGAGGTATAACTTCTTTTGGATTTCATGCTTCATTGTACAGGTCCAGCTCCCCAGGTCATTGCATGCGGGTTTTCTTCTACTCCCTCCTTTCCGGTTTATAGGGCTCAATTCAAAAATCTCACCAACCAAGGTAGATGGTGAGTGGTGGAATATTTTTTGTAGTTTGCAAAAGCACCCAATTAATGCTTCTGTTTGTTGGTGTACTTTTCATTCATTCTTATTGACAATTGAGATGTCGCTGTTAATCTTGTACCACTGCCAAAACAAAGTAACAACACTATATCCCTTTTTATATTTTTGCAAACAACGATGCGTATCTCCATACCCGGTCATGTCTTCCTCGATTTTAGTGGAACTGCACAAAATTGGATGGGCATTGTTGTTCTGCCTCACTGTGCTCTGCCACGTGGTTCTTTCTTCCTCGAGCTTGATTACCGAGAAGAAACAAACCACAGTGAGGATTTGTCAAACTTCATTGGTGCCTCACCCAAACTTGATGCCAAATGGATGATGCATCACCACGATGACCTATTGATGCTCATGGTTGCATCGGCTGGTGAACCTGATCGATTTTCAATGAAAAACAAGCTGTCTTCCATCAGTGCTCTTTGCTTGTTAACCACAAAGATGATATCCTTCATCAGTTCACCTTGGTTGCGTTGGAGACGCGGTCGTCTTTCACGTTGGTGCAATTTTATCACACAATTGGCTATGAACCAAATGTTTCCTCGAAGAAGGGTGGACGTTGGTACTAAGAGCATAAGTTTTGTATTGATTTCTAAGCCTTCCCACAACTTTTCTTCAGCTCCCCTACAATTTTATTTGTCCAGCTATTAACTAAATATGTGGTCCGACTTCGATTAAAAAAATGGTGCGGACTAAAAACTCGGATGGACGTAGTAGCCCTCCATTTTTATTTACTCTCCATATTAGATTTGACTGAAGTCAAACTTTCTAAAGTTTAACCAAGTTTAGGCCGAACACAACAAACCATAATTATTGAGAGAGGGCAAACTGTACATACTCTCAAACCTTTCCGATATAATTGAAATTAAAATTCTTTATTTGTACACACTCTCTCACACGTTTCTGATAATTTGGCGCATGTGTGGTTGTTCACTTAACGGAGGGTAGTGTATCGCACGTGAAGGACTGGAAGTGCGACCAGGACGCGTGGATCGTTAGTTGATCGTTAGTAGTTTTCTTCACTGGTACGTTAAATAAAGAGTTTCGTTTCGTACTTACACAATTTAAAACGATTGTTATGGAGAGAAAAAGAAAACCACTCCACTATATATTAGTAGTATACATGAGTACTATATAAGTACTATATAAGCTGGAGCCTCAGCGCTTGTTCGCTAGGTTTTGCACTCTCCACACTCTCACCGCACTACATATATATACACGCTGGAGGCTCAGCGTTCCTTTGCTAGGGTTTGCTATATTCACAGTCTCTCACCCTCTTCACTAGATCTAAACAAGACTGCATTGGCCTCTGTCTCTCTCTCTCTCCCCCCTCACAGCTGGTGAAGGAGCCATCCGGATCCCATCGCACCGGGAAGGGGAGGAGGTGCAGCGTTCACTCTATCGCCTTCGACGAGGGAGACAATCCACTGCCGGTTGCGCTGTTCTCTTTCACCCATCCCCTATGCGGGAGGGCCACCGACCCCTTCTTCCTCGCTGTCGTACGTAGTGTGGGCAGATCCGGCCTCCGGCCGCACGCCTAGCCACATCCCGACGACCCTAAGGTATAACTTTCTTTGAAACTGTCATTGCTCTAGCTGCATGCGGATATTTTTCGATTCTGTAGTCGAATCTAGGTCTTGGTTCAAAGAGGAAAGAAGGGTGGGGTGGGGTGGAGCATGAATCTAGGATGTGGTTCAATGAGGAAAGGACGGAGGGAAAGTAGTATAGACTAGCTGTCCAGCCGCTTTGTTGGTCGAAAAGGGAAAAAGTGGGTAACCCAGTACACACATATGTAAGGAACCTATCTCTTTGTTGAAAAAGGAAAGAAACTGGGGGGGTCGGTAGTTTCTGCAGGACTAGATTTGCTGCCCTCACATAGTAAAAAGGTTCAAAGAGAACAAATATGGGACCAACGCAGATATGCTGCTTGGCAACATACTCTGCATCACCCATTTATACGTGTGCACGCACATGGTGCTGGCATGTCCCATGTCCCATACAACTATTTTGCTGTTGTTAATCTAAGAATGCCGCTGGAAAATTGAAGCAATGCCACTGTTAAAATTAAATAACATTTTTAACGAATGTTGTTTTAAGAGAATGTCTCTGTTAATATGAATCAATGCAACCATTTTAGAAATGCTACTGTCCTACTTTGTTTTCCATCAAGATAAGTTAGATGCTTCTTTTTGTCGCCGTATGTTTCATCCTCCTTTATTGGCCAGTAATTGTTTCCTTTTTTGCCTCTGTTAAAACAGGGATATCTATTCAACTTGTTGCTATAGCAAACTTAAATGTCACACCGGCGACTTTGCTTGATTTAGTTGAACTACACAAAACGAGATTGGATTTCCTATTCGTGTTGGCAGATTCGTAGGTGATCTTGTCTGCGTCATGAAAGTTCAGTACCTGCCTTCATCCACATGATCCTGTAGTGTGCTTTGAGATGTTGTGCTACTTGTATTGGTACTGTTTTAAATAAATGTTGAATTGAAGCTATTGAATTGCTGTCTTTTCCCATTAAGTAGTGAAGAAAAATGGGACCATCCCAGACATGATGCTTGTTGCTTTGTTACAACAAACTCTACATCACCCCCTTTATAAGTAGATGGAAGCACATGGTGTTGTTGCGCCCACTCTCCCTGGAACTGCTTATGCTTTTTGTTAATCTAATGCCGCTGGTAAAATTAAGCAATGCCACTCTCGGAATTAACTACTAAATCTTAGTTCAAAACTGCAACACTTGTTAGGGATCGACGGGAGTACCATTTTTGTTAGGGATCAGCCAGAGTACATGTTTAAGAAATGTATTGTTGAGATAATGTCTCTGTTATTATATATTGGTTATAGTGTTTTACAAATGGTACTATCCTACTTTGTAGTTCTATCTACATGTTTAACCAAGGTATTGTTAAGATAATGTCATGTTAATATGAATCAGTCGCATTGTTTTAGGAATGGTACTTTTCTGCTTTCTCGTTTTTTATACCTGTTGAAACAAGGCATTGTTAAGATAATGTCTTAGTTAATATGAATGAATCACACTGATTGAGAATTGCTACTCTCATGCTTTGTTTCCTATTAAGATAAGGTAGATCAGTAGATGTTTTTTCTTCTGGGAGTATAAGTCATCAACTGTTACTTCTCAGTAATTGTTTCCCTTATACCTATTGTTGCATATAGGGATATCAAAACTTCTGCTCGGTTTTATTTCGACTTTGATTTTAGTTGAACTGCACAAAAGGAGCCAATGTGTTTAAGGCAAATTGTTGCATTAGTGGGTCCAGTTGGTCTTACCACTTGGTAGAAAGAAGCAGTCACTGTTTGCGCTACATTACAGAAGGAATGATCGAGAAGCTTTAGAGTATTATAGACGCTAGTGACATGAATAGTCTGCAGACCAAGGAAAACTCAAGTCAACAACACGTGGGGTGCAAAATTCACTCCACAAGGAAAGGTATGACCAAGTCAGTCGTCGTCGCAGCTATAACAAATGAGGTCAGTATCGGCCTTCATCCACATGACCGTGCTTTGTCATGTTGTTCTGATTATATTGTTGTATTGTTTTGAATAAATGTTTAATTCAAGTTATTGTATTGCTATCTTTTCCTGTTAGGATAACGAAGATGATTATAGTTGTAAGTGTAAGTTTAATCAACTAGTACCACTAATATATTCATCATGCTTTTTCTGTATTTATGCAGACAGGGATGCTCAGCTTGATTTTAGTGGAACTGCACAAAATGTTCAGATGGTTCGTGTCCTCCACAATACTTCATCATGCACAATACATCGAATGGTTCCCTAATCATTCATCGTCACCTTGAGCCACCGGACTATCTACTTGAATGGAGCTGCCAACATGTTTAATGCTTTACAACATATAAATACAAAATCCACCATGCTACTCAAGACATTGTTTGATTTCAGTGGAACTGCACAAAAAGATACGCTCGTTAATCCGGCTCCATGTGCCATTTCAATGTGCAAACTGATGACAAACCATGCCCGTCTGAATGGAGCTACCAATGTCTTCAAGGCAGAAGAATTCCCACAAGTTCAAGGGAAAGAACTCTGTCCAGTAGAATACTACCTTTAAGAAGGGTAAGAAGAAAGACAAAAAGAGAAATGGCTGCTTTACTTGTGGTTCAGAGGAACACTGGGCAAACAAGTGCCCAAACATGTACAGGAAGCCAGGACAGGACTCCAAGTCTCTCAATGTCACTCTAAGCAACAATGATGGGGCATCTGGGTATGGTATCTATTTACCGTACTTTCAGTTTGTCAGTCCACCGATTGGTGGTTTGACACTGGGGGCAATATTCATGTGTGTGCTGATGTGTCTTTGTTTTCTTGCAGCATATAAATACGAAATCCACAGGGATGCTCAGCTCGATTTTAGTGGAACTGCACAAAATGTTCAGATGGTTCGTGTCCTCCATAATACTTCATCATGCACAATACATCGAATGGTTCTCTAATCATTCATCACCACCTTGAGCCACCGGACTATCTGATGACAAACTGATGACAAACCCTGCTCGTTCCACAATCATAGGCATTACATATTTTGAATGGGAAAAGCTTGTCAAAGTTTAATCATTGATGTTAGCAAGAAGACATTAGTTTAATATATTGGAATTGGAAAACCTTATCAAATTTTTCTCATTGATGTTAGCCAGAAGACATGCATTTGATATTTTTGAGTGGGACGCCCTTTGCTATGAGTAGTGTCGATCGTTTTTTCCTATTCCTATCTTCAGTTCAGAAGTAAATATTTACTCTGCTGAGATGCATAGTCACATGAATGTTGGTATTTTAAGAGTTTGTTCTAAATGTTGTCTATGTAATGCCAAGCCTTGTGAGTTTGATTGCAAAGTTGAGCTTGGAATGTTGTGCCATGCGACATCACAAGCTGTTCACCGTGCCTCCTGAGATTAATGCTTCATATTGTTTTGCATGTTGATCTAATGTCTGTGATTTGCATGTTAAGAAGATCATCCTCTTCTGTTGTTTCTGTGCTTAAGAAGTTCATTGTCTTATGTTTCATTCATAGCCTATACGACAACTTGGGTAGGTTAGAGCTGAAACCATATGATCTTCCGACCAATGATACGTCTCCAACGTATCTATAATTTTTAATTGCTCCATGCTATTATATTATTTGTTTTGGATGTTTAATAGGCTTTATTATACACTTTTATATTATTTTTGGGACTAACCTACTAACCAAAGGCCCAGTGCAAATTGCTGTTTTTTTGCCTATTTTAGTGTTTCGCAGAAAAGGAATATCAAACGGAATCCAAACGGAATTAAACCTTCAGGAGAGTTATTTTTGGAACAAACGCAATCCAGGAGACTTGGAGTGGATGTCAAGGAAGCAACGAGGCGGCCACGAGGCAGGGAGGCGCGCCCAAGGGGGTAAGCGCGCCCCCACCCTCGTGGGCCCCTCGTGGCTCCACCGGCCTCCTTCCTTCGCCTATATATACTCATATACCCCGAAAACATCTGAGAGCACCACGAAACCCTATTTCCATCACCGCAACCTTATGTACCCATGAGATCCCATCTTGGGGCCTTTTCCGGCGCTCTGCCGGAGGGGGAATCAATCACGGAGGGCTTCTACATCAACACCATAGCCTCTCCGATGATGTGTGAGTAGTTTACCACAGACCTTCGGGTCCATAGTTATTAGCTAGATGGCTTCTTCTCTCTCTTTGGATCTCAATACAAAGTTCTCCTTGATTCTCTTGGAGATCTATTCGATGTAATTCTTTTTGTGGTGTGTTTGTCGAGATCCGATGAATTGCGGGTTTATGATCAAGATTATCTATGAACAATATTTGGTTCTTCTCTGAATTCTTATATGTATGAGTTGTTATCTTTGCAAGTCTCTTCAAATTATCAGTTTGGTTTGGCCTACTATATTGATCTTTCTTGCAATGGGAGAAGTGCTTAGCTTTCGGTTCAATCTTGAGGTGTCCTTTCCCAGTGATAGCAGGGGTAGCAAGGCACGTATTGTATTGTGGCCATCGAGGATAAAAAGATGGGGTTTATACCATATTGCTTGAGTTTATCCCTCTACATCATGTCATCGTGCCTAATGCGTTACTCTGTTCTTATGAACTTAATACTCTACATGCATGCTAATAGTAGTAGATGCAGAATCGTTTGGGTCTACTTGTCGCGGACGTGATGCCTATATACATGATCATGCCTAGATATTCTCTTAACTATGCGCTTTTCTATCAATTGCTCGACGGTAATTTGTTCACCCACCGTATAATTTGCTATCTTGAGAGAGGCCACTAGTGAAACCTATGGCCCCCGGGTCTATCTTCCATCATATTATTTTCCTATCAATTTACTATTTCTTCTACCGTTTATTTTGCAATCTTTACTTTCCAATCTATATCATAAAAATACCAAAAATATTTATCTTATTATCTCTATTAGATCTCACTTTTGCAAGTGGCCGTGAAGGGATTGACAACCCCTTTATCGCGTTGGTTGCAAGGTTCTTATTTGTTTGTGTAGGTACAAGGCGACTTGCGTGTAACCTCCTACTGGATTAATACCTTGGTTCTCAAAAACTGAGGAAAATACTTACACTACTTTCCTGCATCACCCTTTCCTCTTCAAGGGAAAACCAACGCATGCTCAAGAGGTAGCACCAACTCATCATCTTAGGTCGTGATTGGATCGTCGTTTTCCAACCAAAACCGCTTGTAAAACTTACGCTTGTAAATAAAAGCAGATGGTCTTGGGCGAAACACTTGGTTGGTCAATTTCGACTAGTAAAATATACACTGGTCTCTCAAATTACATGCGCAAATCGCTGGTTTTCGTTACAGACCTCGGGCCCTCGGTTTCATTATGCATGTATTTTACGCGTTGTTTTCGATGACGAGTAAGTTACACTTGTATCTTAATGCAGGTGTGAAACAATCTAGAGCTCCCAAGCGCGGCCTTACTGTTTCATGCCGTCTCAGTCTCTCGAAGGTGCTCATAGGTATCTGATGATCCTGGCTTCCTGAATGAGCAGCGGGCGTTGTATCAGACCATCCGTAGGGCCCGCAAGGCCCTCTTCGTCGCCCTTCGAGTTGTTGCGCTCGTCGTAGCGTCGAGCATTGTCAACATGGTCAACGAACATGAGGAATCAGGAGATGTCTTTATTTGGAGAGGATGACACTAGGGGCCCACTAGGGCCATAGCCGTACATACGCAAGTTACTCATTATATACAACCTATATAGTCAATAAGCGAGAGAATTACACAAGGAGCGGCCGATAGTTGGGACCCAGTAGCTCGAGCAGTATTTGGTTTTTTAGGTGTAAGGGGAGTTTTTCTTGAGCAATGTTTTGTTGTTATTCAGAGGAGCAGGGTATCAACTAGGCGGGCTGTGGCCCATCTAGCCCAGGCTATTATTTTATGTCGACCAAATATCCAGCCCAGATATTATATTTTCAAGGTGAAAATGGCTAGCCCAGCTATACTTTTTGCGGAATACCCAACGCAGGTCAACTTGTTATTCTCCGCCCCGCTGGGCTGTAAATCATTCCTATGAGGGATGCATTAGGCCTAACAAGAAAATGGGTTTTACGAAATAATAAATCGGATGTAATTATAAAAACTGGGTTGTAAATATACAAAAATGCACCAAATAGGTAATTAGTTTCAAAAATATTATTGTTTGAATTTGGAAATTTTAATTTCATTACTTATTGCGCCCGCAATATTTCTTTAGATTTTTACCTAATATAAATTCATTTTGAAATTATATTTAATCTCACTCGAAATTTCTGGATAAAAATATTTCGGATCCCATTAAAATGTGGGATTTTTGGTAGAATTCTGTTTTGAGAGGTTGGTTGAAATTATTAATCGTTGTCCTGGCTAGAAAATGGGTTGTAATTGTAACAGGCTATAAATGGGTTGTCGTAAATTCCATTAGAATTCAAAACTGGGTTGTACATTATTACAAATCGCAAATGGGCTATATGTTCTCTGTCACAGATGTGATGCTCACTTGTGGGCCTACTAATTTTTTTTGAGAATTATAGTCAGTGACGCGTACGGAAGGTTTGTGGGCTTACTAAGGCGTACGTGAAGGCTTTGTAAACTTATAGTCAAGACACGATTCGCAGAAGTGGTCGTTGGATCACCATCCAGTGGTTGTAGTGCTTCTTCAGACTCGGATATTCTTGCTTCAGCCGCCCAAACCACTGTAACGCCCACGATGCGGCTATATCTCTCACGTGTCGAGGCACGACTTAGAGGCATAACTGCATTGTAGGCATTACAAGTTGGTAATAAGAGCCATCCCCGACTTAGGGGCCCCCTGCTTGATCGAATCGCTGACGTTGTTGAGTCTAGAACAAAAACCTTTTGAGTCTTAGGATTATATATATCGGAGAGTAGGATTCTGTTTACTCCTCTGCCCCTTCGTCACTCTGGTGAGGCCTCCTGACGTAGATGTTTTGTCTTTCCTCTCCTCAAATTTCACTAAATTTTTTTTAGGATCACGTGGGTATCTTAGGATCGTTTCGATATTCTTATGACGACAACATTGTTCTTGGTGCCTCCTGACATTTAGGGGTTGTGGCAGTGTCCCGGGGAGTTGAGCTCCGAGGTGTTGTCGTCACAATTTTATCGTTGCAGTTCTGGAATACCTGAGTTTCGCCGACATCGAAAATCTCTTTTATGCAGTTTGTTGGTGAGATCACCTCGACGCCACCCAGTACTGGGGCGGGAGTTCGGGAGTATTGCCATAACTCGTATAACGGATGCTTTTCGAAGGTTGAGGTATACGATTTCTGAAGTTTTCTTGGTTATGTGTTGACGGATGGATACAGCTGGATCTAAGTATTGTTAGTTTGGGTGAGATATATTGCGTCCCCTGTATCCCCAACACCAGATTGCATAACCAGAAAAATTCGGGAGTTTATAGGTGGGAATTCAAGTAGCTCCTAGAATATCTTTTCGACAGATGTATGATTTGAGATTGGGGTCCAACGTCTAGTGGTTCGCTTTTCACGGTCGATTTACAGTGGTCGCGAGGCGTCTTAAAGAATCCTTGGCTATGCCGATTTGGGGACGTCTTGTTTGTCATTCATGACGTCCGCTGTACGTCGTGCCCGTGGGGCCTCATCACGAACACTTTGGGCGAAATCTCTATCATATGTTTGTTTCTGGCTTATTTTGCAAGCCAATCCTTTGTTTTGTTTTAAGTTGTGGTATTCGAGTTGCATTGTCAGGTGTTGATTCCCTACCTTTTCTAAGTGGTGTTCTCATATTCCTATGTGGATACTAATCCTTCTTGATCATCGAGATTGTCATCTTAATTCTATTTCCAACTGGTGTGTTTCTCTTCGAGATGATCCCATCATTCTCCCAATCCGGAATATCAATTATAAGTTCTCTCAACGGTGTTTATTCCATATGCCCCAAGTTGCCTTTGTTTTTCTCGCCCTCCCACCCTCTTTCTTCAAGGACTCAGATTTCTTAATCATGTATCCATCTTATGGATGTGAAGTTTCTCCATTCTTTCCATCAATGTTCTTATCTGGTGATTCTCAGGAAGATGCTCAGGAAGCTTCAAGTTTATCATTCTTCATTCTTGTATTCTTTTCCGGTGGATTCAATTGAAGCTTTCAGTGTTGATTATAGCCCTTTCCTCCTTTCAAATGCTTTCTCATGCCGGTATATCTCTTAATCATTCCCCGCTTGCTATTCAATTGTTCTGGAGTGCTGAAGATATCTCTAAAGATTCGTGTTTCCACTCCGCATCAATTCTAACTATTTCGAGGTTGTTACCTCATTCAAGCCATTTAATACAACCGGTGCAATCTCCTTTTCAAGCAATCGTTCAACGGTGTTTTCTTTTGAGTGGGCCCAAACCCACAGGTCTTTTCAGGATCTTACCTGACTCTTCTATTTTTCCGGAGTTATTCTCGAATTCATTTAAAAGTTTGATGTAAGAGTGAATTATCATCAGGCCAATGTCCTTCTCCAAGATCTTTCAAAAAAATTTCATTGTTAGTTCAATCTTTCTAATTTTCATCTCGGAGTATCTCAACAATTCATGGTGGTGTTTCTCGTCATCATTCTCAACATTTGAAGAACGAAGAAGAATTTCTCTTCAATCTTGGTCCGTTCTCTTGAAGATTCATGGTTCTAGCTTGTAGCCATCCTCTCATAATTATTTTCGATTGCGAGAATTCTTTTCATACGTATCCGGAGCATTTCATGAGTTGTTTCCATTTCTTTCCTCCGAAGGCCATCATGTCATAATTCTTCATTCACAGCATGTAACTATCGTTCTTCAAATCTTTTGATGCATTGTTCAAATATCTTTTAATCAGTTCATGATCTCTTCGTTCTCATGTATCTAAATCCCCTCAAGTATCTTCATTCGTTTTCCAATTCTTCCCGGTGAATTATGCCTTTGCTACTTTCATTTCCAATTCTTACGGTGGTTCGTTCAAGAGTTCTATTTTCTTGGTTATCATATCAATTCATTCGTTCTTTCCAATCCTACCGGCGGATCGTTGAAGAATTTTCTCAAGTTTGCGCTATATCTCTCTTAATCCTTTCTACAAGAATAAGTAGTATGCCAAATCCGTTGCTTGTCATCAATTTAAATTGGTGAAGGATATGCATAACGTAATTCTTATTATGGTTTCATCCAAGTGATCTAGTTTCTTCTTTCCAGAGTTGTTCATCATGTCACATTTCTCGGTTCGAGAGGCTTCATCTTTTTCTTTTCCGGAGTTCCAAGCTTTCTGCATTATCTCGTCGCGAAGCTCCAACTAAATCATTGCAAGGCTTCACCTTGTGTTTTCAACTTTTCTTTCTTTTTATCATCCTTTATTACCGGAGTTCTTCATGGAGGCTCTACATGGTGGTTCGTCAAGGGTTCCTTTCATTCTTCAAGTGTTATTCAAGAATTCTCTCGAAGCTAAGATCCGCCAAGCTATACTCTAAAATAAACATGGTGTTCAACACATGTTTTGTCTTGAGGAGTTCAAGCATTCTTCATCTCGCATTCCGAAGTGCAATTCTTTCTACCTTATCTTTTGAGGTGGTGCTATGTCATTCTGGATAATTTCCCTTCGGGTTCATGATTCACAAAGTTTTCAAGAGTGACATATTTAAATCCATCATTTTATCTTCGTTCAAGAGATCTTTTCGACCAATCAATATTTTTGTTGGAGTTGTATTGGGTTATATTTCACCTACAACCTTCCCTAAGGAATGTAGCTATTTGTTGTGTTTATCAATGATCAAATTTTCTCCTTCTCAACTTGGTGAAGAAGTTTTCATATCCTTGTTGATCTCAATCCAATCAACTGTTTCCGTTAGTGGCGGGTTGTCACCTCATAATTTTGAGATGTGTTCCATAAGCCCACAACAAGCTTGTTCTTTTCGTTGTTGATTTCCCAACAACTCCGTTATAACCTTCTTGGAAGGATGCTTTCCAAGCTCATTTGTGGCAGAAGTTGTCATTTTCTTCTCCATTCTTTATTCCAAGGATCTATCTTCTATTCTTTCTTCCGGAGGCATTGTGATGTTGCTCTCTTCACTCATCATCTCGAATCGTGAAGATCGTGTTCTTTTCGTGCTTATCCATTTAACGGAGTGTTGTGTTCTTTTCATCAAGTTTTGCTCCCCTTTTCAATCGAACTGCTGCCCAAATTCGTTCTTTCGCATTCCTTGCTTCTATTTTCGACCGGAGTGGTTTTAAATTCTTTTGTGACCCTTGAGTTCTTGTTCCATGTCATTCGACCTATAAGGTTCCCGTAATGTTCCTTGCCCAACGGAGTGTTTTCATTTCGTTCATCTCCATGGTATTCTTTCTTTCAATTTTGCCAACCTCTCTAGGTTCATTGGTTTCACTCTTTTGTCAAAGAAGCAACTTTGTTTTACCTCTTCCCCTTCCGTTTTTCTCCGGTGCCATCCTAGATCTCGGGACGAGATCCTCTTGTAGTGGTGGAGTGTTGTAATGCCCCAAGACCGACGCTTGAGACGCCTTCCTTGTTTTTCGTTATCGTCGTGTGTATTTATTTGTTTGTTGCATTTCATCATGGCATCATCCGCATTGCATCGGCACTGGTTGTCGTCATTGTTTTTAAAACTTGCATCCCCTCGTAGTTGTCGCGTCCCCCCTTGTTTTCGTTGACCGTTCCGAGACCAACATTGTTCTTCGTTTTCCCTCTTGCCTAAACCGGAGTCTCTTTGCACAGTGCGTCGACCCCTCACCCCGTGTCCGAAACTTTCCCGAACTCGAATCGGACTATCATTACCGTTGGGTCCGGATCATCCCCAAACATCTATAAAATATCTGCGTTTCTCCATTGGACTCCCCTAACCTTCTATTCTTGACCGTTCGATTTAAACGGAGGGTCCAAAATCCGCCCCCTACCTATATAAACAGTCAAACCCTAGCCTAGGCAGCCCCATCCATCCAATCCCTCCTCCGCCGCCAGTCTCTCGCATCTTCATCGGGATCCTCCCAGATCCATCTCCCTCCAACCAGCGCCCGAGCCTCCATCTCTCGATCCCCTCCCGATCCAACCACCAACCACAGTCGCCACCGCAGCCTCCGACCACCTCCCGCAATTTTCGCGCCGGCCAACCCAATCCCTCCACCTCCCTCACCGACTCTGGACGCGCCCGCGGATCCGGCCGTCTCTCGCTATGCCCGCGCCATCCCCATCTCCGGCGTCGTTCACGCCCAAAGCCTCGCTCCCAGCCTCCCGCAAGCAGAGGCCCCGCGAACCTCTCGCTCCCTCGTGCTCGCTGCTCCTCCCGTTCCCACTGCACAGTCAGCCCAGCCTCTCCCCGAGCCGGCCTGATGGCCCATGGTGAGCCCCCACGGATCCAGCGCCCAGCCAGTTTCAGCCCACTTCATGTTTTTTTCCAGTTATGCGAATTTGTCTAATTTCCAGAGAAACCTGTTTTGTAGAAAAACCCCTAGAGTTCATGCATTAAGATCTCACAAACCATGCATCGGAATTAAACAAACTTGACATGTAGAATGTTTTGAATTTCATCTAGTTTCATAATATGCTGTTTTCATCCATGTTAAAAAAAATTAAATGTTGTTTGATTAAATTTGCTAGATGGCATGTTAAAATGATTTATTTCATAACTAATTAATCGTAGCTCCGAATTTAATAAAATTTATATGTAAATGGGGTAGAAAAATTCCTAGTTTAACATGATGCACTCATCTTGCATGTTTAACAACTCTTAAATATGGTATAGGGCAGAACAGTACCAAATCTAAAATATGCACATGAGGATTTTCCGGAATTGTTGTTTGTTCTTCCGGCCTCATTTAAACTTGCCTAAATAGTTAGTTTCATTATGTTTCACCTCTTGCCATGTTTAACAACATTTAATATTGTTGGGTACATAAACGAGAGAGAACTAAATAATTGATGTGGTGTTTCGTCAATATGCAACCCGTTGCATATTGAGCTCAACTTAACTTGTAGTATTGTTTGTTGCACTTTTCCATGCCATGGCTCATTAAATCGGACATGCATCATACTTGATTGTGCATTATGCCATGTGTATGAGATGGTTGTTTACTATGTTGTTTGCTTCTTTCCGGTTTGCTTCTCTCGTTAGCTTCGGTTTCGTTCTGGAGTTGTGAGGATTCGTTCGACTACGTCTGCTTGTCTTCTTCACGGACTCGTTCTTCTTCCTTGCGGGATCTCAGGCAAGATGACCATACCCTCGAAATCACTTCTATCTTTGCTTGCTAGCTGTTCGCTCTATTGCTATGCCGCGCTAACTACCACTTGCTATATCATGCCTCCCATATTGCCATGTCAAGCCTCTAACCCACCTTCCTAGCAAACCGTTGTTTGGCTATGTTACCGCTTTTGCTCAGCCCCTCTTATAGTGTTGTTAGTTGCAGGTGAAGTTGAAGATTGCTCCATGTTGGAACATAATTATGTTGGGATATCACAATATCTTTTATTTTAATTAATGCATCTATATACTTGGTAAAGGGTGGAAGGCTCGGCCTTATGCCTGGTGTTTTGTTCCACTCTTGCCGCCCTAGTTTCCGTCACACCGGTGTTATGTTCCTTGATTTTGCGTTCCTTACGCGGTTGGGGATTTATGGGACCCCCTTGATAGTTCGCTTTGAATAAAACTCCTCCAGCAAGGCCCAACCTTGGTTTTAACATTTGCCACCTAAGCTTTTTTTCCTTGGGTTCTGCAGACTCAAGGGTCATCTTTATTTTAACCCCCCCCCCCCCGGGCCAGTGTTCCTCTGAGTGCTGGTCCAAACCGGGCGATGTCCGGCACCCCCTGGGCAACCAGGGTCTATGCCAACCCGACGTCTGGCCCATCCGGTGTGCCCTGAGAACGAGATACGTGCGACTCCTATCGGGATTTGTCGGCACATCGGGCGGCTTTGCTGGTCTTGTTTTACCATTGTCGAAAAGTCTTGTTACCGGGATTCCGAGACTGATCGGGTCTTCCCGGGAGAAGGAATATCCTTCGTTGACCGTGAGAGCTTGTGATGGGCTAAGTTGGGACACCCCTGCAGGGTATAAACTTTCGAGAGCCGTGCCCGCGGTTATGTGGCAGATGGGAATTTGTTAATGTCCGGTTGTAGAGAACTTGACACTTGATTTAATTAAAATGCATCAACCGTGTGTGTAGCCGTGATGGTCTCTTTTCGGCGGAGTCCGGGAAGTGAACACGGTTCTTGTGTTATGGTTGTGCGTAAGTAGTTTCCGGATCACTTCTAGCTTCACGATTGTTGCGTTGCTTCTCTTCTCGCTCTTATTTGCGTATGTTAGCCACCATACATGCTAGTGCTTGCTGCAGCTCCACCTCACTACCCCTTTCCTACCCTTAAGCTTAAATAGTCTTGATCTCGCGGGTGTGAGATTGCTGAGTCCTCGTGACTCACACATACTTCCAAACAGTTGCAGGTGCCGATGAGACCAGTGCAGGTGATGCTACCGAACTCAAGTGGGAGTTCGACGAGGAACTTGGTCGTTACTACGTTTCGTTTCCGGATGATCAGTAGTGGTGCCCAGTTGGGACGATCGGGGATCTAGCATTTGGGGTTATCTTCTTTTCATTTGGATTTGACCGTAGTCGGTCTATGTGTGTATCTTGAATGATGTATGAATTTATTTATGAATTGTGTGAAGTGGCGATTGTAAGCCAACTCTCTTTATCCCATTCTTGTTCATTACATGGGATTGTGTGAAGATGACCCTTCTTGCGACAAAACCACCATGCGGTTATGCTTCCAAGTCGTGCCTCGACACGTGGGAGATATAGCCGCATCGTGGGTGTTACAACCACCACCGGCGGTACCGCCTACTACCGCCTCTCGTGGCCAGTTGTGCTGCCGCGCAGGCTTCACCGGCCCACTCTACTCCCAAACGCCGTCCATGCCATTCCTCTACTCATCAACACCTCTTGTTCTTCTCCGGCGATGGCAGCCTCACACCGCAGCCGAACCAGTGAACCCTCGTACTCCCCTCCGCGTGGGCATCCACTGCTGTGTCTTCGCCAGCTCCGGGTCGCTCCCTTCGTAATACTCGCCATCATTCACTGCGTTGGTTCTCTCAGCGTAGCATGGTCAACTTTGTCAACAAACGATAGCCATCGGATGAGGCATGTACGTGGATTGGCTGACAGTAGGGACCCACATGGCCCATGGCCGCACGTAGCAAGTGCCCCGTATTATGCGAAAACAAATAATTTCTCCCCCTGATAGGTTTGACCTACCAGCTACATCTTCGTACGCAAGGAAGTGCTTCCTTTATTACACGGAAATAAAAAGATTCCTCTCCTTGACAGCTGGGACCCACCAGCTTTATTATGATCCTTTTCGTGAAAATATAGATTGTACTGAAGATGCTAAATTGTTTTCTTTTTATTCTAACTCGAAAGAGAAGAAATAAAAAACCCGAAAACATCTTCGTATGCAAGGAAGTGCCACCTTATTACGCGAAAAAATTGATTCGCCCTGCTAGCTGGGACCCACCAGATTTGGAGGCTGACTTGGGGGCCTACTAAGTTAACACGTACGCAGGGCTTTGTCAACTTAGTCAATAAACGATTCTAGCTGCACTGACCATTGGATGTTAATCCAACGGCCAAGCCGCGTTTTCAACCTCTGGCCTTGTTGCTCCAGCCGCCCAAACCTGCGCCCGCCGTACCGCCTGCTCCAGCCTCCAGTGGCCGGTTGTGCTGCCGCGCGGGATTCACCGCCCGACCATACTACTACTGGCCAGGCCTTCCATCTACTCACCCACACTCCTGTTATTCTCCAGAGACGGCAGCCTCAAACCGCAGCCGAAGCAGTCAACCCTCGTACTCCCCTTCGCGTGGGCATCCACTGCAGCGTATTCCCCAGCTCCGGGTCGTTCCCTTCCTGATACGTCTCAAGCGTATCTATAATTTTTTATTGTTCCATGCTATTATATTATCCATCTAGGATGTTTTATATGCATTTATATGTTATTTTATATAATTTTTGGGACTAACCTATTAACCTAGAGCCCAGTGCCGGTTTCTGTTTTTCCCTTCTTTTTGAGTCTTGCAGAAAAGGAAAACCAAACGGAGTCCAATTGAGCTGAAATTTCACGGAGATCATTTTTGGACCCGAAGAAGCCCACGAAGTACCGAAGGTGGGCCAGAAGAGTCCCGAGGCCACCACGAGGGTGGGGGCGCGCCCCCTGCCTCGTGGCCGCCTCGGGGACCCCCTGACTTGTTCCCGACGCCAACACCTCTTATATATACCCAAACTTCCAGAAAGAAACCTAGATCGGGAGTTCCTCCTCCCCAAGCCTCTGTAGCCACCGAAAACCAATATAGACCCATTCCGGCACCCTGTCGGAGCGGGGAACCCTCACCGGTGGCCATCTTCATCATCCCAGCGCTCTCCATGACGAGGAGGGAGTAGTTCACCCTCGGGGCTGAGGGTATGTACCAGTAACTACGCGTTTGATCTCTCTCTCTCTCTCTCTAGTGTTCTTGATTTGGCACGATCTTGATGTATCGCGAGCTTTGCTATTATAGTTGGATCTTATGATGTTTCTCCCCCTCTACTCTCTTGTAATGGATTGAGTTTTACCTTTGAAGTTATCTTATCGGATTGAGTCTTTAAGGATTTGAGAACACTTGATGTATGTATTGCATGTGCTTATCTGTGGTGACAATGGGATATCACGTGATTCACTTGATGTATGTTTTGGTGATCAATTTGCGGGTTCAGTTGAACTTATGCATAGGGGTTGGCACACGTTTTCGTCTTGACTCACCGGTAGAAACTTTGGGGCACTCTTTGAAGTACTTTGTGTTGGTTGAATAGATGAATCTGAGATTGTGTGATGCATATCGTATAATCATACCCACGGATACTTGAGGTGACATTGGAGTATCTAGGTGACATTAGGGTTTTGATTGATTTGTGTCTTAAGGTGTTATTCTAGTATGAACTCTAGGATAGATCGAACGGAAAGAATAGCTTCGTGTTATTTTACTATGGACTCTTGAATAGATCGATCAGAAAGAATAACCTTGAGGTGGTTTCGTACCCTACAATAATCTCTTCGTTTGTTCTCCGCTATTAGTGACTTTGGAGTGACTCTTTGTTGCATGTTGAGGGATAGTTATGTGATCCAATTATGTTATTATTGTTGAGAGAACTTGCACTAGTGAAAATATGAACCCTAGGCCTTATTTCCTATCATTGCAATACTGTTTACGCTCACTTTTATCATTAGTTACCTTGCTGTTTTTATATTTACATATTACAAAAACCTATATCTACCATCCATATTGCACTTGTATCACCATCTCTTCGCCGAACTAGTGCACCTATACAATTTACCATTGTATTGGGTGTGTTGGGGACACAAGAGACTCTTTATCATTTGGTTGTAGGGTTGTTTGAGAGAGACCATCTTCAACCTACGCCTCCCACGGATTGATAAACCTTAGGTCATCCACTTGAGGGAAATTTTCTACTGTCCTACAAACCTCTGCACTTGGAGGCCCAACAACGTCTACAAGAAGATGGTTGCGTAGTAGACATCAAGCAGTTTCTGGCGCCGTTGCCGGAGTGGCGAGTGCTTGAAGGTATATCTTTAGATCTTGCAATTGAATCTTTTAGTTTCTTGTTTTACACTAGTTTAGTTTATAAAAGAAAACTACAAAAAAATGGAATTAAGGGTGCCTCATATGCTTCATCTTTTTAATGTCTTTCGTGAAAATGATGGGAAGGAAAATATGTGAATTCTTGGGATAAAATATGTGAATGATGAGCATGATTGCAATGTTGTTAGTATGAATTCTTTGAATACCCATGATGCAAATGATATGCAAAGCCACAAGCTTGGGGATGCTATGTTTGATGAAGATGATATGTTTAGTCCCCCAAGTATTGATGAGCAAATTTATTATGATGAAAGCATGCCTCCTATTTATGATGATTATTGTGATGACACGTATGCTATAAAGAATAAAGATAAACATGAAACTTGTCATCATGATTTTAACTTTCAATTGAATTATGCTTCACATGATAGTTATTTTGTTGAGTTTGCTCCCACTACTATTCATGAGAACAAATTTTCTTACGTGGAGAGTAATAAAAATTCTATGCTTGTAGATCATGAAAAGAATGCTTTATGTGATGTTTATATTGTTGAATTCATTCATGATGCTACTGAAAATTATTATGAGGGAGGAACATATGCTTCTACATATTTCAATAATATTAAGTTTCCTCTCTATGTGCTTAAAATTTTAAAGTTATGCTTGTTTTGCCGTCCTATTGTCGGATGTGGGGTTCCAGCAAACCCTTAAGGTTCGAACACTGGGGTGCGCGCGAAGTCTCTCCCTCCTACCGATCTACGCTCTAGCTCGCTATGATCTCGCGGATGAACTCGACGAACTCGCAACACAGAAAGACACGAGGTTTATACTGGTTCGGGCCACCGTTGTGGTGTAATACCCTACTCCAGTGTGGTGGTGGTGGATTGCCTCTCGGGCTGATGATGAATAGTACAAGGGAAGAACAGCCTCCTGAGGTTGAGGTGTTCTTGTGCTTGTGAACTTGTGGCATGAGGATTCGATGCCTCTACTGTGGTGGCTAGCTCTACTTATATAGGCCCTAGTCCTCTTCCCAAATGTCGAGCGGGAAGGGAGACAACAACGGCGGGCAAATTTGAAGGGGGACAGCTAGTACAAGCTATCCTGACAAAAGCGGTCTTCGCCTGCGAAAAGCACTGGGGCGACGCCGTCTTGGGCTCCACGATGACCTCCGCCTTGCCGTCCTCCTGCTCTTCGTCTCGTTGCACCAATATGGCAACCTTTGCCCGATGCCTCGGTACTCTTCGCCTGCGCTGGCCTCCTTAGCACCAAAGAGGAAATAAGGACGCTGTGCGCACTGGTGCCCGCCTGGCACCCGCCTGGTACCGTTCGTCATGGCTCACGTCACGAGAATCTCGTAGGTTTGCCTTGCCTTGATATCTCCGCTCCTCGTGAGCCTGCCTGGATAGGCCACTCCAGAGGAGGTCTTGCATCGTCCGCCTCGCGAGGCTTGGACCCTCGTGAGGGTCTTGGGTGTCTTGTTGACGAATATGGGCCGTACGGCCCGCTGCCTGGCCTTGCTGTGGGCCGCAGGCAGGCAAGTCTGGGGACCCCCGTTCCTAGAACGCCGACAGTAGCCCCCAGGCCCAAGGTGCGCTTGGGCTTGGCTTCGCGGCGAAGCCAAGGGTCAAGTTCAGAGCACCGCGGGCCCCAAAAGCCTGCGGCCACGGTTGACGTGTGGCGGTTGATTGGACATGGGCGTCTCCGCTTCCCCACGCTGCCTCGGCAACTGCACGACTTGACAAGTCCCTGCGACATGCAAGGAAAACCATCATTACCTCCGATCGTGGGGGACGCCAGTTGGCCTTCTCTTGCCATAAATGGGGAGGGGGCGGAGCCCCCGTTGCCCATCTCTTCCTCGCTTGCTTGCTTCTTATTCCTTGCTCCGCTGCTGACAACATTGGCGCCCATCAGAAGGTTTTCCGCCGAAGAGAAAGGAAAAGCACCCCGTGACGATCCGGGACCACTTCCACCGAAGAAGAGGTCGTTCCATCCTCGTGATGAAGCAGCGATGCAAGTGGTGACGAGGCCCTGGTGCGAGGGGCCTCCTCCGGGGTACCCGCTACCCTTGTACGCCCGAGCCGAGGGCTCGGGAGGTCGGAGCGACGAGCAGCACCGCCAAGGCCGTGTACGGATTCACCGCGCTACGGCAACGCGTGCCGTTGCCCCTGGGGTCCACGCCACTGACTCCTCTCCCGAGTTGGTGCTGTGGGCGCCGATGCCTCCAAGCTCCTGGATCCGCTTCCCGCGGTTCTTCTCTGACGTGATGCCGCCGAGGGGGCCTCTCGAGCTCTGGCTGCAGCACGGCGATTGCAGCGCTCTGGCGACCGGAGCGGAGATCGAAGCGGTCCCCACCGGCAAGATCTTCATGACTCGCGGCTGGGGCAAGATCGTGCGGGTCTGCCGTGCGAGGGGAGCTCTCGTGATCCACTTCGAGTACGACGGCGCCTCCACGCTCTTCTTCAAGATCTTCGACGTCGAGGGCCGCCGCCTGGAGTGCTGTCCTGGGGAGGAGCGCCAGACCGACACGCGCTCCGCCCGCAGCTACTCCAACAGCAGCAGCCCCTGCAAGTCCAGCAGCTCTCCTGAGCTTTACAAGACTCCGGAGACGAGCGACGATAGCTACGTGCCCCCGAGCTCTCGCCGCGCTCGGAGCAGGGCTGCGGCGTCCGGCCGTCGCCGCCATTGATCTGGATAGGGTTGGCGCCGGCCTCCCGTGGCCCACTGTTGATGATGGCGTCTGCCACAGAAGGGTGTAGATAGGATTCCCCTTAGTATCAGATTTTGTTTCCTGCGGAGAATCATGAATCACCCCGTGGGGGCATGTAAGGGTCTGTAATGTCCTTGGTGCTTATCTTCCTTGTTATGAAAACTTGGTGAGTGCATGTCTCGTTAAGGCTTGGCCCCCCTTTCTTTCCTCGCGATGGCTTGTTGCTCTACGCTGACAGGTCCCGGTCCCCAGGCAGGCTACAACCATCGCTTGTATACCAGGTCGCATGTCGTGGTCAAGGCCAGGAGGTGTGCGGCCCGAGGTCCAGTAAGAGCCCCTGAGGCGCGATGCTCAGGAGGTCCCCCTTAGCGCTCAAGCAGCCATGGTAAGGCAAGAAAGGAAGATGACTTGGCCGTAACAGGGCTGCGGCATGGCGCGAGTGGCCATTAGGCCCAGATATTTAGCCGATCCTAGGGCAAAACTTATCTTGCTGACTTCGCGGCGATTCCTGATGTCGCGCTAGGGCTGTGCGCCCAACTCGTGCTCCGTAGCCAGTCGGCCCATACGAGTTCCCCTCCCCTCATGCTCTCCTTAGTGCTCTACGTCCTCAGATCCTGGCCCTCGAGCGAGCTCAGCCGCCGCTGGTATGCCAGGTCGCGATGTTGTGGTCAAGGATAGGGGGTGAGGGCTAGAGAGCCAGTAAGAGCTCCTGAGTCGCGATGCTCAGGTGTAACATCCCAAATTTTCAATTTGGAATGTTATACATAGATCATCATTGCATATCATGTTTTGTTGCATTTTGATAAATCCTCGATAAATCCTAAGCAACTCAAGGACCCTCGGAGAGAGTTGGGGATTTTCTCGAATTTTCAAATTTGATTTTTAAACGAGGAGTGTGGTTTTAATTATTTTTCTCTCCGGAAAAATATTTCATTTTAAATAAACGAGAGGAGAAAATATGACTTCTCCAAAACAATTGAAATACTGGAGGAAAAATGTTAAAATCATTATTTGGAATTTACTTGGATTTTATTTGCAATTTTTATTGCATTAAAATATTGCATGTTTTCAATATATTTATTTTGGATTATAAAAATGTTCACCCTATTCCAGATTTTCTAACTAGACGGGGAAAATTGATTTCATATTTTTCTGATTTTTATTTATTTTTCTACATATTTTTTTCCGCGTAACTTATTTAAAAAAAACGCCCGCACGCCGACTGGGCCAAAGGCCCAGCCGACGGCCCGCCCGCGCCCTCTCCTCTTCCCGCACGGGAGCGCCGCCGCCGCCTTGCCGAGTCCGGCCGCCGCACGCCTCCCCTCGCCGCCCCTTCCCCAAGCCACCTTCGTACCCCCCCGCCTCTCTCCTCACCTCGAGCCACCACCGCCGCCCCTCATCTCGCCGAGCGCCGCCGCCCGCACTTGCCCGCCGCCGCCGCCGGGAGCCGCCGGAGCCGCCGCCCCACGTCGCCCCCCCCCCCCGAGCCCCCGCCCCCCGCGCCCCTCGCCGCCCTCGCCCCGAGCGCCGGAGCCCCGCCGGAACGCCCGCTCCGACGAGGTACTGCCTGCCCCGTTCTTCGCCGGTTTTATTAAAAAAACCCTTCGTTAAAAAAAACCCTAGATCGGTTTTTTTCGGTTTTACTATTTTGTGAGCGTTCACCGAACCGTTCATTTTAACGAACGCGTTCGTCGGTTTTTCTCTGTTAACGAACGTCCATTATTTAACCGTTCGTCCGTTTTTCTTTTTCGTCGGATTTTTCTCGTTATTTTCTCAGATTCGATTTCCGATCGAATCTTCGATTCTGTTTAACTTCTCGCTCGTTTATCGGAATCAGGCGATTCAAGCGCCTAGAGTTTCGTCTCGAAATTCTCTTTCCGTTTAACCTACTCAAACAAGTTTTTGCTACAGTAAAATTTGACCTAGATCCATATTAGCAAACGAAGTTTCTTTCTTTCGCCGTTTGACTTTCGTTGCTTCTTTCGAGTTGATTCTTTTTGCAAACCGGAGTTCTTAAGTTGAACCTTCTGGTTGGATCTTTCATTCGAGTTTTACCTGTGCATTAGACGAGTACTGATTGTATGCTTGTTTGTTTGCGATAGAGTACCCGGAGTGTGCCGCTTGTTACTTCGAATCGCTAGGTTTTGCGGATCATCAGCAAGGCAAGTAACACTTTGATCATATCCCGTTCATACCCAGTTTTACTGCATTAGATCTGTTTCCCTCAAACATTGCATGATTAGCATCTAATTAAAATGTGGGTATTGGGAAGTAGTTGAGGTAGAACCTATTACCTGTTTTCTGTTCAAACCCTTGGGAGTTACTTCTACGTTGCTTTTCCTATTGCCATGCTATGCTCGTAGACGTGGATTGGGTTTGAGTGAAATTCATGACAGATGTGAGATTGTTAATTAATGGTTTACTTAAGGTGGCAACTTAAACTCACATCTGGGTGGATTGAGGTACCTGGGTATTCCAGGATTGCCTGTTTTTCTTTTGGACCGCCACCCAGGTTCAAAGGGATCATGAGATTATTCATGCTAGAAACTTCCGTGTGCAGCCGCAAGCTATTATGGGCTCTAGCATAGTTGACTAAGTTGTGTGAACTCTTACAGTGGTAGACTAGCAGATGTAGGGGAAAGTAGGTGTAACTGTCTACCCATACGTAAGGTGCAAACACTTCTGAAAGACTGTGTCTTGGTCATCCGTTACTCAAACACCATGTAGTGCGAGTAATCCAACGGAGGAGATCAAGTCTTGTGGGGAAAAGTGCACAAACCTCTGCAGAGTGTATAAACTAATCATGGTTAGCCGTGTCCCCGGTTATGGACAACTTGAGTATCTAGTACTTGGATTATCATGTGAATCTCAACACTATGTTACTTCTAATTAATTTTGTTGGGTTATTGATGACTTTTTAATTGGGATTGAGATGCTGTCAACCATCTCAATGTTTCACAACCACCATGATTGTTAAATAAAATTTATTCCTTTGAAGTAGGATAAAATTGGCTTTTCGCAAAACTGTAACCATAGAGCTTTCCACCAGCCATATATGCATGTAGTATAGCATTATTATGTTCATTATTCTCTATGTGTTACTTTGCCAGCATATTCTATGTGCTGACCCGTTTTCGGGCTGCAACGTTTCATGTTGCAGACTTTTCAGACGACGAGTAAGATGCCTTAGGTCGTGGTCTTATACTCAGTGATGCCGCTGGAGTTGATGGACTCACTTATCTTCCAAGTCTTCCGCTGTTATCGTTCTTAGATGGCCTTAAGCCATATTTATCATACTTATCTCTTTGGAGATATTCGATGTAATAAGTGTGTGATTGCTACTCTGTTATAAATCCTCCATTTGTACTGTGCGTGTCAGCATTACTGATCCAGGGATGACACTGGTGCACAGCAGCACATGCCATTTGAGGTCTGGTCGCTAGAAAGTTGGTATCAGAGCACACACTGACTATAGGACACGACCACTAAGCTTAAGCCCTAGAAAGCTTCTCTCTTCTCATTTCTGACCCCTCTCCACTTTCTACTCTTTTAGGAATGGCAAATGCAAGGAGCAAGTTCATGCAACCAGATGAAGGCACGCCGTTTGGACGACATTTGAAGGAAGTCACCAAGTACTTGAACATAGGAATACCAAGCGTCACCGGAACCTACAACGCCACATTACCTGAAGAGGAGAGCTGGAAGATTCAAGTTATCATTCCAGGAAGGACGTTTGTGCCAATTACGGAACCCATGAGATTGGTTTTCGAAGCACCAA
Organism: Triticum aestivum; assembly: GCF_018294505.1. NCBI lineage: Eukaryota > Viridiplantae > Streptophyta > Magnoliopsida > Poales > Poaceae > Triticum > Triticum aestivum. Next base: position 306,804,241 of record NC_057796.1, read on the forward strand.
CTTGGAGTTTAGGGAAGAGCATGGCCGCACACATCGCCATGGGACGCATTGGAGAAGTCTATCACCAGGAGCTTAAGGATACAATTTATCAGATTTGTGGAAGTCGAGACGCGCAATGGGAGATGATCAAGACCAAGAAGGATGGATCAATTGCAGCTTTCATCCAGGAGCAGAACCAACATATTCGACGCCAGGAGAATCAAATGTGCACGGACAAGGAAGAATTGAAGAAGGCATTCACGAAGATCAAGGAACTCCAAGAAGAACTCAAGACTACACGCAAAGATTACTTGGAGGAAATCAACGCGCTAGTAGGGAAGATTGACGACCTGGAGAAGAAGATTGGAACGTTCGTGGGAAATCCAGTGCCAAAAGCAGAAGTCGACGAATGCACTTGTCCGGATAACTACATCATCATCGACGACACCGACTCGGAACCAAGTGAAGACGAATGGATTGATGAAGCTGGAGCAGACATCATGGAGTCTTCAACGGATCAGAATTTCTAGTAGTCCACCATATCAGTAGTAGTTTTTCCCCCATTCAATAGTATAGCTCAAGCACTTTGTAACGCTAGTTAGATCGATTGTTTTGCCTTGTTTGGATTGATTGAGTGATATTGATTGAATTTGTCTCATGAGCATATGGGTAGTGTTTTCTCTCTAGACCTCATTCTATTCTAAACTCTCATCTTTTCTAAACCTATCAGATGCCTCCGAGACGCGACACCGGATTTGTTTTCCCGCCAGAGATCACCCAGTTGATTCAGCAACAGAATGCCCTGATGCAAGTGTTAGTGCAGAACCAAGGCAACAACAACAACAACCCACCGCCACCACCACCTGTTGATCACTTAGCCCGTTTCTTAAGGCTAAACCCGCCGGTGTTTTCCAGTAGCACCGAGCCGATTGTTGCAGATGATTGGCTCCGCAAAGTTGGAAGGGAGTTGACCACTGCAGGATGCACAGATGCGGAAAGAGTGCGTTTTGCCGCACATCAGCTTGATGGACCCGCAGCATCATGGTGGGAGAATTATACAGCCACGCACCCTATTGACACTGTCACATGGGACCAGTTTCAGCAAGCTTTCCGTACAGCCCATGTTTCAGCAGGAGCTATGGCTATGAAGAAGCGTGAGTTTCGCAACCTACGCCAAGGAGGACGTACCGTAGGCCAGTATGTGGAGGAATTCAGTAAGTTAGCACGTTATGCACCAGATGACGTTGCTACAGATGCAGCCAAGCAGGAGAAGTTTCTGGAAGGATTGAATGATGAGCTGAGTATGCAGTTGATGGTAGCAACATTCAACAACTACCAGGAGCTGGTAGATAGAGCTCTCATGATTGAAGGGAAGCAACAACAGATTGAAAACCGTAAGAGGAAGTATGGACAAGGGAAGTACAATTCGGGAGCCCAGCAGAAGCCACGATTTACCCCAAAGCCGGGAGGGCAGTTTCAGCATACCCATGGAGGAGGTAGTTCGCACAACCATAATGGCTCCAAGAATGGTAATGGGAATGGAGGAAGCAACGGACAGAACCGCACCAACCCATCTACCCCAGCCAAGAGGGACCTGAGTCAAGTCACTTGCTTTAAGTGCCAGAAGAATGGACATTATGCAAATGAATGTCCTGAAGCCCAAAATGGAAATGGCAATGGAAGCTCTGGGAAGAAGCCGAACCCGTTCAACAAAGGACATGTGAACCACGTGAGCGTGGAGGAGGTTGAAGCTCAGCCTGATGCAGTAATAGGTAAGTTTTTGGTTAAGTCATTTACTGCAACCGTTCTTTTCGATACTGGTGCATCGCATTCATACATATCAAGGGGATTCGTAAACAAGTTTAAGATGTCCACCAAAGTTCTCAGAAACCCTATGTTAGTAACCTCGCCAGGAGCAGAGTACATGGCCACCCAAGGATGTTTTCAGATACCGTTGGCCATTGGTAGGCATGTTTTCCCCTCAGACCTCATTGTTTTGGAATCGCAAGGTTTGGATGTGATTTTGGGAATGGATTGGCTATCGTTGTATGGTGGAAACATCGATTGTGCCAGCAAGACGATTTTTCTTACCACCCCAGAAGGAAAAAGGATCAAGTATGTATCCCAGCATATGCCGAAGAGGACTCAAGTAAATTCCTTATCAGGAGTTGTACAGGAGGAAGTACCAGTGGTGAAAGATTATCCGGATGTATTTCCAGAAGAGTTGCCAGGCATGCCACCGGATAGAGACATTGAGTTCTTGATTGAACTTTTGCCAGGCACAGGGCCAATATCTAAGAGACCGTACAGGATGCCCGCAAAGGATTTGGAGGAAATTAAGAAGCAGATCAAGGAGTTACTGGATAAAGGCTATATTCGCCCAAGTTCGTCACCTTAGGGATCACCAGTACTTCTAGTGGAGAAGAAAGATGGATCACTAAGGATGGTTGTTGATTACCGAGGATTGAATGAAGTGACCATCAAAAACAAGTACCCACTGCCGATGATCAATGATTTGTTTGACCGCCTGCAAGGAGCTAAAGTATTTTCCAAGATCGATCTACGATCAGGATACCATCAGTTAAAGATTCGAGAGCAGGATATACCTAAGACGGCATTTACCACCAGATATGGATTGTATGAGTATACCGTTATGTCATTTGGACTGACTAACGCACCTGCCTATTTCATGAACCTGATGAACAAAGTGTTTATGGAGTTTTTGGATAAGTTCGTCGTGGTGTTCATTGATGATATTTTAATCTTTTCCAAGGATGAAGAAGAGCATGAGGAGCATTTACGATGGTACTTGAGAAGCTCAGAGAACATCAGTTATACACCAAGTTCAGCAAATGTGAGTTTTGGTTGAAGGAAGTTGGATTCCTTGGACATGTTATTTCCGGAGAAGGAATAGCAGTAGACCCTGCCAAGGTTGACACAGTGACAAGTTGGGAATCACCCACGACAGTTGGAGAAATCCGGTGTTTTCTTGGACTTGCAGGATACTACCGGAGATTCATTGAGAATTTCTCAAGGATTGCTAAGCCCATGACTGAGCTATTGAAGAAGGACACCAAATTCAATTGGACTGAGGAATGTGAAGCTAGTTTCCAAGAGTTGAAGAAACGATTGGTTACATCACCAGTGTTGATTCTGCCAGATCAACGCAAGGATTATGAAGTTTATTGCGACGCTTCACGTCGAGGACTTGGAGCAGTGCTTATGCAGGAAGGAAGAGTTGTGTCGTATGCTTCACGACAACTTAAACCCCATGAGAAGAATTATGCTACGCATGATTTGGAATTAGCAGCCGTGGTGCATGCATTGAAAACATGGAGACATTTTCTCATCGGAAACCATTGTGAAGTGTACACGGATCACAAGAGTTTGAAGTACATTTTCACGCAGAAGGAGTTAAATCTCAGACAGAGGAGATGGTTGGAGCTCATCAAGGATTATGATATGATATTGCATTATCACCCTGGAAAGGCTAACGTAGTAGCAGACGCGTTGAGCCGCAAGAGTCATGTCAACACCCTCATGACAGGAGAGTTACCTCAGGAGTTAGCCGAGGACCTTCGCGAGCTATGTTTGGAGATAGTCCCAAGAGGCTATTTAGCGACATTGGAGATTCAGTCTACCTTGATGGACAGGATCAGAGAAGCTCAGAAGACAGACAAGGAGATTGAGGAGATAAAGGAGAAGATGAGCAAAGGAAAAGCCAAGGGATTTCGTGAGGATGAGCACGATACCTTATGGTTCGAGGACCGTGTATATGTGCCAAATGATCCGGAGATCAGGAAGTTGATTTTGCAGGAAGCCCATGATTCACCGTACTCGATTCACCCAAGAAATACCAAGATGTATTTGGATTTGAAGAATACTTTCTGGTGGAACGGAATGAAGAAGGATATTGCGGAGTATGTAGCAGTTTGTGATGTATGTCAGAGAGTGAAGGCAGAGCATCAGAAGCCAGCAGGATTGCTGCAGCCATTACCGATACCCGAATGGAAGTGGGATAAAATAGGCATGGATTTTATCACGGGATTACCCAAGACTCATTCAGGCTATGACTCGATATGGGTTGTAGTCGACCGTTTGACGAAAGTGGCTCATTTCATTCCAGTGAAGACCACTTACACCAGTGCTAAGTTGGCAAAGATATACATGACCAGGATCGTATGTTTGCATGGAGTTTTGAGGACCATTGTATCAGACAGAGGAACCCAATTTACCTCGAAATTTTGGAAGCAGTTACATGAAACGTTGGGAACCAGGCTGGAATTTAGTACAGCATTTCACCACAGACAGATGGACAGACCGAGAGAGTCAACCAGATTTTGGAGGACATGTTGAGAGCATGTGCACTAGATTATGGATCTAGTTGGGACAACAATTTTCCATATGCGGAGTTTTCGTATAACAACAATTATCAGACCATTTTGAAGATGGCCCCTTTCGAAGCTTTGTACGGAAGGAGGTGTAGAACACCGTTGTTATGGGACTAAGTTGGAGATCATCAGTTGTTTGGACCAGATTTGATTAAGGAGTCTGAACAGAAAGTGAGATTGATTCGCGATAGGCTCAAGGTAGCCCAGTCCAGGCATAAGAGTTATGCCGATTCTAAACGAAAGGAGACAGTTCACGAAGTCGGAGACAGAGTATATCTTCGAGTATCACCACTTCGAGGAGTGAAGCTCTTTGGAGTTAAAGGAAAGTTAACGCCGTGTTTTATCGGACCATACAGAGTGTTGGAACGTATGGGAGAAGTTGCATACAAGTTGGAATTTCCCGAAGGATTGTCTGGAGTACATGATGTATTTCATGTTTCTCAGTTGAAGAAGTGCCACGCAGAAATGGCTGAGATACCACTGAGAGATACTGTGCCACTGGAAGCGATTCAGTTGGAAAGTGATTTGACTTATGAGGAGAAGCCAATTAAGATTCTCGAGTATGCCAGCCGAGTTACCCGCAGCAAGGTTATCAAGTTTTGCAAAGTTCAGTGGAGTCACCACACAGAAGATGAAGCCACCTGGGAGCGAGAGGAAGATCTACGGAAAAACCACTCCCACCTGTTTTCTAGCCAACCCGAATCTCGAGGGCGAGATTCATCTTAAGGGGGGTAGGTTTGTAACATCCCAAATTTTCAATTTGGAATGTTATACATAGATCATCATTGCATATCATGTTTTGTTGCATTTTGATAAATCCTCGATAAATCCTAAGCAACTCAAGGACCCTCGGAGAGAGTTGGGGATTTTCTCGAATTTTCAAATTTGATTTTTAAACGAGGAGTGTGGTTTTAATTATTTTTCTCTCCGGAAAAATATTTCATTTTAAATAAACGAGAGGAGAAAATATGACTTCTCCAAAACAATTGAAATACTGGAGGAAAAATGTTAAAATCATTATTTGGAATTTATTTGGATTTTATTTGCAATTTTTATTGCATTAAAAATATTGCATGTTTTCAAAATATTTATTTTGGATTATAAAAATGTTCACCCTATTCTAGATTTTCTAACTAGACGGGGAAAATTGATTTCATATTTTTCTGATTTTAATTTATTTTTCTACGTATTTTTTTCCGCGGAACTTATTTAAAAAAACGCCCGCGCGCCGACTGGGCCAAAGGCCCAGCCGACGGCCCGCCCGCGCCCTCTCCTCTTCCCGCACGGGAGCGCCGCCGCCGCCTTGCCGAGTCCGGCCGCCGCACGCCTCCCCTCGCCGCCCCTTCCCCAAGCCACCTTCGGACCCCCCCTTTATATACCCCCCTCGCCTCTCTCCTCACCTCGAGCCGCCGCCGCTGCCCCTCATCTCGCCGAGCGCCGCCGCCCGCACTTGCCCGCCGCCGCCGCCGGGAGCCGCCCCTCGTCGCCGGAGTCGCCCCCGCCGAGCCCCCGCACCCCGCGCCCCTCGCCGCCCCTCGCCCCGAGCGCCGGAGCCCCGCCGGAACGCCCGCTCTGACGAGGTACTGCCTGCCCCGTTCTTCGCCGGTTTTATTTAAAAAAAACCCTTCGTTAAAAAACAAAAAACCCTAGATCGGTTTTTTTTCGGTTTTACTATTTTGCGAGCGTTCACCGAACCGTTCGTTTTAACGAACGCGTTCGTCGGTTTTTCTCTGTTAATGAACGTCCGTTATTTAACCGTTCGTCCGTTTTTCTTTTTCATCGGATTTTCTCGTTATTTCTCAGATTCGATTTCTGATCGAATCTTCGATTCTGTTTAACTTCTCGCTCGTTTATCGGAATTAGGCGATTCAAGCGCCTAGAGTTTCGTCTCGAAATTCTCTTTCCGTTTAACCTACTCAAACAAGTTTTTGCTACAGTAAAATTTGACCTAGATCCAGATTAGCAAACGAAGATTCTTTCTTTCGCCGTTTGACTTTCGTTGCTTCTTTCGAGTTGATTCTTTTTGCAAACCGGAGTTCTTAAGTTGAACCTTCTGGTTGGATCTTTCATTCGAGTTTTACCTGTGCATTAGACGAGTACTGATTGTATGCTTGTTTGTTTGCGATAGAGTACCCGGAGTGTGCCGCTTGTTACTTCGAATCGCTAGGTTTTGCGGATCATCAGCAAGGCAAGTAACACTTTGATCATATCCCGTTCATACCCAGTTTTACTGCATTAGATCTGTTTCCCTCAAACATTGCATGATTAGGATCTAATTAAATTGTGGGTATTGGGAAGTAGTTGAGGTAGAACCTATTACCTGTTTTCTGTTCAAACCCTTGGGAGTTACTTCTACGTTGCTTTTACTATTGCCATGCTATGCTCATAGACGTGGATTGGGTTTGAGTGAAATTCATGATAGATGTAAGATTGTTAATTAATGGTTTACTTAAGGTGGCAACTTAAACTCACATCTGGGTGGATTGAGGTACCTGGGTATTCCAGGATTGCCTGTTTTTCTTTTGGACCGCCACCCAGGTTCAAAGGGATCATGAGATTATTCATGCTAGAAACTTCCGTGTCCAGCCGCAAGCTATTATGGGCTCTAGCATAGTTGACTAAGTTGTGTGAACTCTTACAGTGGTAGACTAGCAGATGTAGGGGAAAGTAGGTGTAACTGTCTACCCATACGTAAGGTGCAAACACTTCTGAAAGACTGTGTCTTGGTCATCCGTTACTCAAACACCATGTAGTGCGAGTAATCCAATGGAGGAGATCAAGTCTTGTGGGGAAAAGTGCACAAACCTCTGCAGAGTGTATAAACTAATCATGGTTAGCCGTGTCCCCGGTTATGGACAACTTGAGTATCTAGTACTTGGATTATCATGTGAATCTCAACACTATGTTACTTCTAATTAATTTTGTTGGGTTATTGATGACTTTTTAATTGGGATTGAGATGCTGTCAACCATCTCAATGTTTCACAACCACCATGATAGTTAAATAAAATTTATTCCTTTGAAGTAGGATAAAATTGGCTTTTCGCAAAACTGTAACCATAGAGCTTTCCACCAGCCATATATGCATGTAGTATAGCATTATTATGTTCATTATTCTCTATGTGTTACTTTGCCAGCATATTCTATGTGCTGACCCGTTTTCGGGCTGCAACGTTTCATGTTGCAGACTTTTCAGACGACGAGTAAGATGCCTTAGGTCGTGGTCTTATACTCAGTGATGCCGCTGGAGTTGATGGACTCACTTATCTTCCAAGTCTTCCGCTGTTATCGTTCTTAGATGGCCTTAAGCCATATTTATCATACTTATTCTCTTTGGAGATATTCGATGTAATAAGTGTGTGATTGCTACTCTGTTATAAATCCTCCATTTGTACTGTGCGTGTCAGCATTACTGATCCAGGGATGACACTGGTGCATAGCAGCACAGGCCATTTGAGGTCTGGTCGCTACATCAGGAGCCCCCCTTTTAACGTGCAAGCGAAATGCACGAGAGAAAAAGAGACTCACGGTGCCGCCTGCAATCCTTCCCTCGGGATCCCTGTGAGCAGGCACAAGAAAGAACATGGTTTGCCGTTACAGCTGTCAGCCTGCCGCTGATTGCTCTGGATGAGGTGAAGGCACTAACGGCCTGGTGAGGGGACGTGCGTCGGGCGTGCCGCGAGCCAGAGCTCGGCCGCTCAGATTTGTCGACGTGGCAGGGACGGACCCATGCACCAGCGCCGTGCCTGTGTGAAGGCCCCGGGGGGGCGATGTTTAGGCAGGTGGTAGTAGTTGGCAGGTTAAGCATGAAGAGCAGGTCAACTTGGATAAATGTAGGAAGATACACGCCACCGGGTCTGACCCGAGCGGCTTGGGGATGATGCAGCCCGAGGGGCGCCCCCAGCAAAGTAAGCTAAAGACTTAAGCAAAAGGGATACATGCTACAGGGACGGACCCATGTGGCCTGGAAATAATGCAGCCCGAGGGGCGCTCCCAGCTTAAACGAACTTGGAAGATGTCACCTGGTTCTATAGACAAAGTAGAGTTGGTGCAGCTGAAGCCGCGTATTGAAGGAATGGCTCCTCATGAGCCACCGGGGTCCTGAGCCTCGGGAGGCTCTGGGGGTTCAGGAGGTTCCCTGAAGGCCGTCTCCATCTCCTCCAGGACGGCGTGGAACCTGGCCTCCTGAGCCGCCAGGACTCGCCGCACGTTGCGCTGATAGGCCGATGCCACGCTTGGCAAGCCGAAGGGCATGCGAACGTAGCTGTGTGGTGGGCCCTCGCAGCGGCCCACACGTGATGGCCAGAAGCGCTCCTGAGATGCGGCCCTGTTGAGCCCTGGGACGTCGACGCAGACACGCGGCCCGGCATCCTCACCTGGATGGGGAGCTGTGCCTTGTGAGCGGCTGTGGCCGCGCATGGCTCTTGCTTCTTGCAGTTCCTGGGTAGTCTTGGTGATGAACTCCTGGGTGGTGGGCACTCCTTGCCCTGTGCTCTCCTGAGGAAAGTGTGCCGTGAGGCACACTTCCAAGTGGTGCCCAAGCGCTTCCGTCGTGAGGTTCGCAAGGTCTGAGGCTCTCCAAAAGAGCCCCCGAGCCCTGCTTGAGGAGGGCGCCGGGCGGAGGCGCCCCTGGAGCAGGCGCTGATCCCGACGAGGCTCCTGCCGCGACGCCATCCTCCTGAGGTCCTGCGCGGCGCGGCAGCTTCTTCCTGGGTATGGTCTCTGGAGGTCCTTCACTCCTGCTGTCGGGGTCATCGATGGCTGCGGCTTGAAAGGCGCGCTCAAGGGAGCACACCGCATCCCTCTCTTCACATGGGACCGTGATGATTCCTCCGCTTCCTGGCATCTTGAGAACGTTGTAGCCGTGATGGGTGACTGCCATGAACTTGGCCAGGGCTGGATACCCGAGGATGGCATTGAACGGCAGGCGGATGTGCGCGACGTCGAAGTCGATGAGCTCAGTGCGATAGTTCTTGCGCTCCCCGAAGGTGACAGGCAGGCAGACCTGCCCTATTGGTGTGGTGGAACCGTCGGTCACTCTTGAGAAAGGCTTGGTTGGCTGGAGCTGCTCATATGGCACTTGGAGGTTGTCGAACGTGTCGACGGACAAGACGTTGAGCCCTGCGCCGCCGTCGATGAGAGTCTTGGTGACTTGCACATTGCTGATGACCGGGGAACACAGCATAGGGAGGGCGCCAGCGGTGGCTGCGCACTTGAGCTGGTCTGCCGAGTTGAAGGTGATGGCACATTGGGACCACCTGAGAGGGCGCATGGCCTCGAGCTTGGGGAGCGCCGCGTTCACCTCGCGAGCGAACTGTTTGAAGATGCGCTGAGGGGCTAGGGCCTGGGCACCGCCCAAGATGCAGGCGATCGCACGCGGCTCCTGGAAGCCCCCAGCCCCCTCGTCCTGGTAGTGGTGGTTGTTCCTCCTTGGCGGCGGCAGCGGAGGAAGACCGGCATTTCCCTGGGGGCGATCCTCACGAGGCTGGTCCCTCCAGGCACCCTCGCGAGGTTGGTCCTGCCAGCGGTCCTCACGAGGCCGGTCGCGCCACTCCTGGCACAGGCCACGGTCGTCCCAGCGTCCGCCTCCGCGTCCTCCTCCGCGGCCGTAGCCCCGGTCGTTGCGCTCGGGGCGTCGATCGTAGCGTCCTTCCCGTATGGCTCTGAGCTCTTGGCAGTCGCTGGTGTTGTGGGTGTTCAGGTTGTGGAAGGCGCAGAACGGTCGGCCGTTCTTGGATGACTCGGGCTGATCTCTGCCTCGCTTGGTGTCGGGCTCCGCTGCGAGCACCACTGCCTCTTTGCGCTTCACGTCCTTGGCCTTGGCCTTCTTCTCCTCCGTTCCTACAGCTGGCAGCTCAAGGAGGGAAAGGCGCCCCTCCTCTGCTCTTGCGCACTTGGTCACCAGGTTGAACAGCTCCTGAGATGTGCAAAGCTCCCCGTGGATAGCGAGTTCTTCCTTCATCCTGACGTCACGGATGCCGTCCGAGAACGCGGAGATGATGGTTTCGTCTGTGACCTTGGGGATCTTGAGGCGGGTGTTGTTGAAGCGCTGAATGTACTTCTGGAGGGTCTCTCCTGGTTGTTGCTTGATGGGGCGTAGGTCACCCGTGGCCGGTGGGCGGTCGCGAGTGCCCTGGAAGTTGGCGACGAAATGGTCACGCATCTCGTCCCAGGAGGAGATCGAGCCATGCTGCAGGTTCAGGAGCCAGGAGCGGGCCCCATCCTTGAGAGCCATGGGAAACCAGTTCGCCATGACTTTTTCGTCGCTGTTGGCCGCTTTGATGCTCAGATCATAGAGCTGCAGGAACTCTGCGGGGTTGGCGGTGCCGTCGTAGCGAGGAGGCAGATCTGGTTTGAACTTGCCTGGCCAGGCGACGCTACGCAGCTCGGGGGTGAAGGCGCGGCAGCCGGCCGTGGTCGCCGGGGCCCGCTTCTGAGGTGGAGCTTGGTCTTGGTGAGGTCCACGCTACGCCACTGCAGGCGGCACGCGATCTTGACGAGGTGGCGCGGGGAGCGCCGGCACAGCTTCTCGCGGCCGCGGGATTTCTTGGCAGCTTCTTTCTTCACGAGCGGGTGCCGGGCGCGGTGGATCACGCCGCGGAGGCGCGCGCCTTGGTGCCAAGGCACCATCTTGGGGCTGTTATGGTGGAGGCATGCCATGAGCCCCGTCACCCGCGGCTGGTTGAGGGGGAGGCAGAGAGTGGGACGGCGCCGGAGAGCCCCCTGCGGCACGGACGAGCTCGGTGACGCGGTCGAGCCACTCCTCATAGAGGTCGTCGACGGGGCGGTAACGCAGGAGCTCGTTCGCCGCGATGAGCGCGGCACGTGCCTCCATGGGAGCGCGGTGCGCGTGAGACGAGGAACCGGCAGGAGTAAGTGATGGTGTAGCGGTGCGGCCGTCTTGCCGCACCGAAGGATGCAGCGAGGACGCTTGCTGCTCGTTCCCCACCGGGCCGGTGGCAGCGTTGGCATCGGGAGACGGAGAACAATGGGGTGGCCCGCCTACGGGAGCTGTCTGAGCGACGCGGGCGGATAGGGCAGCCCGACGCTCAGCTCGAGCACGGCGAGCGTCTGCCATGGAAACGACGGAGCGATGGAGCAACAAACTGATGGAAGGGAAACTACGGCGCACCCCTACCTAGCGCGCCAAATGTCGGATGTGGGGTTCCGGCAAACCCTTATGGTTCGAACACTGGGGTGCGCGTGAAGTCTCTCCCTCCTACCGATCTACGCTCTAGCTCGCTATGATCTCGCGGATGAACTCGACGAACTCGCAACACAGAAAGACACGAGGTTTATACTGGTTCGGGCCACCGTTGTGGTGTAATACCCTACTCCAGTGTGGTGGTGGTGGATTGCCCCTCGGGCTCCTGAGGTTGAGGTGTTCTTGTGCTTGTGAACTTGTGGCGTGAGGATTCGATGCCTCTACTGTGGGGGCTAGCTCTACTTATATAGGCCCTGGTCCTCTTCCCAAATATCAAGCGGGAAAGGAGCCAACAACGGCGGGAAAATTTGAAGGGGGAAAGCTAGTACAAGCTATCCTGACTAAAGCGGTCTTCGCCTGCGGAAAGCTCTGGGGTGACGCCGTCTTGGGCTCCACGATGACCTCCGCCTTGCCGTCCTCCTGGTCTTGGTTTCGTTGCACCAATATGGCAACCTTTGCTCGATGCCTTGGTACTCTTCGCCTGCGCTGGCCTCCTTAGCATCAAAGAGGAAATAAGGACGTTGTGCGCACTGACGCCCGCCTGGTACCGTTCGTCATGGCTCACATCACGGGAGCCTCGTGAGGTTTGCCTTGCCTTGATATCTTCGCTCCTCGTGAGCCTGCCTGGCTAGGCCACTCCAGAGGAGGTCTTGCGTCGTCCGCCTCGCGAGGCTTGGACCCTCGCGAGGGTCTTGGGTGTCTTGTTGACGAATATGGGCCGTACGGCCCGCTGCCTGGCCACGCTGTGGGCCGCAGGCAGGCAAGTCTGGGGACCCCCGTTCCCAGAACGCTGACACATATGCTAGTTGATTATTGTTCCCATAAGTTGTTTGCAAAATCCCTATGCATAGGAAGTGAGTTAGACTTAAATGTGCTAGTCATATTCTTCATGATGCTCTCTTTATGTTTCAATTCTTATCCTTTATGTGAGCATCATTGAAATCATCATGCCTAGCTAGGGGCGTTAAACGTTAGCGCTTGTTGGGAGGCAACCCAATTTTATTTTTGTTCTTTACTTTTTGCTCCTGTTTAGTAATAAATAATTCATCTAGCCTCTGGTTAGATGTGGTTTTATGTTTTAATTAGTGTTTGTGCCAAGTAGAACCTTTGGGAAGACTTGGGTGAAGTCTTTATGATCTTGCTGTAAAAAATAGAAACTTTAGTGCTCACTAGATTAGCTGCCATGTTTTACTGGAGAGCACTTTCAGGTTGATTCTTTTTGCAGATGATTAATAGACAAATTCCTCAGGTTCACCAATTTATTTCAGAATTTTTGGAGTTACAGAAGTATTCTAATGATACAGATTACTAAATAATGTTCTGTTTTTGACAAATTCTGTTTTCTATGTGTTGTTTGCTTATTTTGATGAATCTATGAGTAGTATCGGAGGGTATGAACCATAGAGAAGTTGGAATAGAGTAGATATTACACCAATATGAATTTATAATGAGTTCACAACAGTACCTAAGTGGTGATTTATTTTCTTGTACTAACGGAGCTTACGAGTTTTCTGTTGAGTTTTGTGTTGTGAAGATTTCAAGTTTTGGGTAAAGATTCGATGGACTATGGAATAAGGAGTGGCAAGAGCCTAAGATTGGGGATGCCCAAGGCACCCCAAGGTAATATTCAAGGACAACCAAGAGCCTAAGCTTGGGGATTCCCCGGATGGCATCCCCTCTTTCGTCTTCGTTCATCGGTAACTTTACTTGGAACTATATTTTTATTCACCACATGATATGTGTTTTGCTTGGAGCGTCATTTTATTTTCTCTGGTTTTGCTTGCTGTTTGAATAAAATATCAATATCTGAAATTCTTAAATGTTAGAGTCTTCACATAGTTGCATAATTATTCGACTACTCATTGATCTTCACTTATATCTTTCAGAGTAGTTTGTCATTTGCTCTAGTGCTTCACTTATATCTTTTAGAGAACGACGGTGGTTTTATTTTGAAGAAATCGATGAACTCTCATGCTTCACTTATATTATGTTGAGAGTCATAAACAGCATGGTAATTTGCTTTGGTTATGAATTTTGTCCTAATATGATGGGCATCCAAGAGGGATATAATAAAAACTTTCATATAAAGTGCATTGAATACTATGAGAAGTTTGATTCCTTATGATTGTTTTGAGATATGAAGATGGTGATATTAGAGTCATGATAGTTGAGTAGTTGTGAATTTTAGAGATACTTGTGTTAAATTTTGTGATTCCCATAGCATGCACGTATGGTGAACCGTTATGTGATGAAGTCGGAGCATGATTTATTTTTTGATTGTCTTCCTTACGAGTGGCGGTCGGGGACGAGCGATGTTCTTTTCCTACCAATCTATCCCCCTAGGAGCATGCGTGTAGTACTTCGTTTCGATAACTAATAGATTTTTGCAATAAGTATGTGAGTTCTTTATGACTAATGTTGAGTCCATGGATTATACGCACTCTCACCCTTCCACCATTTCTAGCCTCTCTTGTGACGCGCAACTTTCACCGGTACCATAACACCCACCATTACCTTCCTCAAAACAGCCACCATACCTACCTATTATGGCATTTCCATAGCCATTCCGATATATATTGCCATGCAACTTTCCACCGTTTTGTGTATTATGACACGCTTCATCATTGTCATATTGCTTTGCATGATCATGTAGTTGACATTGTATTTGTGGCAAAGCCACCGTTCATAATTCTTTCATACATGTCACTCTTGATTCATTGCACATCCCGGTACACCACCGGAGGCATTCATATAGAGTCATATTTTGTTCTAAGTATTGAGTTGTAAGTAAATAAAAGTGTGATGATCATCATTATTAGAGCATTGCCCCAGTGAGGAAAGGATGATGGATCCTATGATTCCCCCACAAGTCGGGATGAGACCCCGGACGAAAAAAATAAATAAAAGAGGCCAAAGAAGCCCAAATAAAAAAAGAAAAAGAGGCCATAAAAAATAGAAGGCCCAAAAAAACAAAAAAACAAAAAAATGAGAGAAAAAGAGAGAAGGGACAATGCTACTATCCTTTTACCACACTTGTGCTTCAAAGTAGCACCATGATCTTCATGATAGAGAGTCTCCTATGTTGTCAGTTTCATATACTAGTGGGAATCCTTCATTATAGAACTTGGCTTGTATATTCCAGTGATGGGCTTCCTCAAAATGCCTTAGGTCTTCGTGAGCAAGCGAGTTGGATGCATACCCACTTAGTTTCTTTTTGAGCTTTCATACACTTATAGCTCTAGTGCATCTGTTGCATGGCAATCCCTACTCACTCACATTGATATCTATTGATGGGCATCTCCATAGCCCGTCGATACGCCTAGTTGATGTGAGACTATCTTCTCCTTTTTGTCTTCCCCACAACCACCATTCTATTCCACCTATAGTGCTATGTCCATGGCTCACGCTCATGTATTGCGTGAAGATTGAAAAAGTTTGAGAACATCAAAAGTATGAAATAATTGCTTGGCTTGTCATCGGGGTTGTGCATGATTAAATACTTTGTGTGATGAAGATAGAGCATAGCCAGACTATATGATTTTGTAGGGATAAGTTTCTTTGGCCATGTTATTTTGAGAAGACATGATTGCTTTGTTAGTATGCTTGAAGTATTATTATTTTCATGTCAATATTAAACTTTTGTTTTGAATCTTATGGATCTGAATATTCTTGCCACAATAAAGAAGATTACATTGATAAATATGTTAGGTAGCATTCCACATCAGAAATTCTGTTTTTATCATTTACCTACTCGAGGACGAGTAGGAATTAAGCTTGGGGATGCTTGATACGTCTACAACGTATCTATAATTTTTTATTGTTCCATGTTATTATATTATCCATCTAGGATGTTTTATATGCATTTATATGCTATTTTACATAATTTTTGGGACTAACCTATTAACCTAGAGCCCAGTGCCAGTTTCTGTTTTTCCTTGTTTTTGAGTCTTGCAGAAAAGGAAAACCAAACGGAGTCCAATTGAGCTGAAATTTGACGGAGATCATTTTTGGACCAGAAGAACCCCACGGAGTACCGAAGGTGGGCCAGAAGAGTCCCGAGGCCACCACGAGTGTGGGGGCGCGCCCCCTGCCTCATCGCCGCCTCGGGGACCCCCCCTGACTTGTTCCCGACGCCAACACCTCTTATATATACCCAAACTTCCAGAAAGAAACCTAGATCAGGAGTTCCGCCGCTGCAAGCCTCTATAGCCACCAAAAACCAATCTAGACCCATTCCGCACACTGCCGGAGGGGGGAACCCTCACCGGTGGCTATCTTCATCATCCCGGCGCTCTCCATGACGAGGAGGGAGTAGTTCACCCTCGGGGCTGAGGGTATGTACCAGTAGCTATGTGTTTGATCTCTCTCTCTCTCTCGTGTTCTTGATTTGGCACGATCTTGATGTATCGCGAGCTTTGCTATTATAGTTGGATCTTATGATGTTTCTCCCCCTCTACTCTCTTGTAATGGATTGAGTTTTCCCTTTGAAGTTATCTTATTGGATTGAGTCTTTAAGGATTTGAGAACACTTGATGTATGTCTTGCATGTGCTTATCTGTGGTGACAATGGGATATCACGTGATTCACTTGATGTATGTTTTGGTGATCAACTCGCGGGTTCAGTTGAACTTATGCATAGGGGTTGGCACACGTTTTCGTCTTGACTCTCCGGTAGAAACTTTGGGGCACTCTTTGAAGTACTTTGTGTTGGTTGAATAGATGAATCTGAGATTGTGTGATGCATATCGTATAATCATACCCACGGATACTTGAGGTGACATTGGAGTATCTAGGTGACATTAGGGTTTTGATTGATTTGTGTCTTAAGGTGTTATTCTAGTATGAACTCTAGGATAGATCGAACAGAAAGAATAGCTTCATGTTATTTTACTACGGACTCTTGAATAGCTCGATCAGAAAGAATAACTTTGAGGTGGTTTCGTAGCCTACAATATCTCTTCGTTTGTTCTTCGCTATTAGTGACTTTGGAGTGACTCTTTGTTGCATGTTGAGGGATAGTTATGTGATCCAATTATGTTATTATTGTTGAGAGAACTTGCACTAGTGAAAGTATGAACCCTAGGCCTTGCTTCCTATCATTGCAATACCGTTTACGCTCACTTTTATCGTTAGTTACCTTGCTGTTTTTATATTTACATATTACAAAAACCTATATCTACCATCCATATTGCACTTGTATCACCATCTCTTCGCCGATCTAGTGCACCTATACAATTTACCATTGTATTGGGTGTGTTGGGGACACAAGAGACTCTTTGTCATTTGGTTGCAGGGTTGTTTGAGAGAGACCATCTTCAACCTACGCCTCCCACGGATTGATAAACCTTAGGTCATCCACTTGAGGGAAATTTTCTACTGTCCTACAAACCTCTGCACCTGGAGGCCCAACAACGTCTACAAGAAGATGGTTGCGTAGTAGACATCACTTCCTAGGTCGCGCCGTCGTCCACCACCTTGGTGCTCTCGGGCGGTACAGCGTCGTCAACGCGGTCAACAAACAACAGCCATCTGAAGAGGACTGTAAGTGGAGAGGCTGACAGCTGTGTCCATGGCCGCACGCAACAAAGTGCCTCCTTATTACACGCAAAATAATGATTACTCCACCTGACACCTCGGACCTACTGGAAGGGCCTCTGTATTTTGCGAAAAAAACGTCCCCCTGATAGCTGGGACCCACCGTCTTTATTCGCACGGAAGGAACTGCCTTCTTACCCCCTGACAGCTGGGACCCACCAGGTGGAAGCGAAGGTAGCGTTATCTGTCCGGCTACGAACGTGTACGTACATAGCGGTCGATCGGTGTCTCTGCAGTGACGTACCATGGCCGAGTAAGGAGCAGCACGTGTTGAAGTAGAGGCGCCGATGTAGCATGTCACGCAGTCCCGTCTATATCGTGTACACATACGTACGACCACGCTGGAAGATAGTAAATACGACTACGTACGTACATACAGGCGGGGTCACTAATGCGTACAACGACTAATCCTGTTCATCGGAAGCCAGCCAGCAGGGTCAGAACGGAGAAACTGCGTCATGTTCATGGGGAGGCAACATAATGCGTCGTGTTCATCAGGAGGCAACGGAATACGTCGTGTTCATCGGGAGCCCACCGGCTCAAACGGAACAGCCGAAACGAGGTGTGGCGTACCGCAAAACGAAGGAAACGGGCCTTCTGTTCGACCGCGTACGGTCGAAACGGGGTCCTGTTCATCGGGAAGGGTCTGGCGTACCGCAAAACGGAGGAAACAGGCTTGTGTTTGACCGCGTACAGTCGAAACGGGGTGCTGTTGATCTGGAGGCGTGTGGCGTACCACAAAACAGAGGAAACAGACTTGTGTTGGAGTGCCCATGGTCGAAACGAGGTCCTGTTCATCGGGAGGGGTGTGATGTACCGCAAAACGGGACTCCGCGTGCTACTGTTCATCCACTTTCGACTTCCTCCAGCCTCCACCAGCTACTGTTCGTCCAGGGGTCCTGTTCATCCAGCCTCCACCGGTTACTGTTCACCCAGACCTCCACGGGGTCCTGTTCAACAATCCCTCCATGGGGTCCCTCCACCGGCTACTGTTCATCCACCCCACCTCCTCGATCGGGGTCCTGTTCATCCAGCGGCAACGGCCTCTACTACCACGGGACCCTATTCATCCAACCCCCACTAGGAACTATTCATCAAGAGGCAGCTTCGATCGGCTTCAGTTAGCAGCAGTAGCGAAGGAATCACTCGGGTTCAATTAACAGCAAGGGGTCGATCGGGGTTCAGTAACGTAGCTAGTGCAATCGCTCGGGTTCAGTTAGAGCCCAACGCCTCACTCAGATTCAGTTAGAGCGCAATGCCTCGCACACACGCGCGTACGTGTACGAGAGAAACGCGCAAACCTTTGTGCATCGCTCGGCCCATCATAACCGGGAACTCCCCGATACTTTCCTCGCCCTCGCTTCTACCATGTTTTTTTCGTCATGGACGGCCCAAAGAATGTCATGCAGGTGCGTCTCCGGCCCGCGCATGACGAAAAGCCCAACACATCTATGATGATACCGGATTTTGTCACAATTATCGTCATTGAAGTGTCATAAGCATGACAGAAAAAAAATTATTCGGCCCAAAATGTCACGGATGTGTCTTTTTTTGTAGTGCTACCCCCAACCCGCAATATGTCCAAAATTTTAGATGGGGCCAAAGTTTGTAACTTTCCCCAAATTTCAAACAAGCGCGTCCCAAACCAAAACATTGTTCCCCCTTAGTTCCCCCTCCCTCCATTTTTCCATTCATACTCCGTGGGCCGCAAAATGCCCTCTCCACCAGCCGCGAAACCCCAGCCTCCTTTGTCCTCCACCCATCATGCCCAATCCACCGCCGCCCTCCTCCATCACGCCGGAGCCGGTACCCCGACGTCGTCCTCCAATGCAACTGCAACCGCAACGCCCTCAAGGACTTAGCAACTGAAGCCGAGGCAGAGCTGCCTCCATGACACCGACGCCAACGTGTGTCGTACCAGAACCACTTCGACCATGTCATCTTGCGCCTCACCACTGTCGCTCCACTATCGCAACCGTCCACCGCACCGGAGTTGTTCCTGCTACGTTGTCGTTCGCCGCCTTGGATCTGGTTCCCCGCCGCCGACAGACGGCCACCGCACCACATTCAACAACTTAGCCATGGGTTCGTCCAAGGCTCCACCGTCCTCCACAACTTCTCGTTTCCAGCGAACCACAAGAAGATCGTTGGAAAAACAGAAGGAGGACACATCACTGCCAGAAGAAAGAGGTACTCCTCTTCCCTTATTCGTGCAAATCTTACGTCTCTGCTCACATTGTCTTCATCCCACGAAAGAAACTAGCTGAGCGCTTCTTACTGCATCTTCTTCATGATACTAAATGCACAAGGTTTCCTCCCATTTACTAGTTCACCTTGGCTAGAGGTCAGTAGCCTGCCTGGATTTCAATTCAGGGTCAGTTGATTCGCAATTAAAAGAAGCAGCACTCGCTTAGGCGCGTGGAGCACCTAGTCCGCCTGTTCGCCGGGGAAGTGGCGCATCGGTGTCTATCATAGGGGTGTGGGGCTTAGGAGCTGCTTGCGCCCGATCTGGAGGTCGGCGGGGCTTGAAGGGATGGTTGGGGGGCGGTGCAGTGAGGTGAAAGCACAATTGCTCCCTGGCTGATTTTGGTAATTAATGTCAACATATCTCTTGTTGGACTAATACTTTTATCTAGTATATTTCAGATGAGTTCAATAGTGGAGTGGAATGGACTAGAGGATGTGGAACCCCTTCAAGATGCTAAGGACAAACATTGGCAAAAGCTCAAGGTTCTATATTTTCATTTTAGTGATCCAAGATCACATTGAGTCCATAGGAAAAGCCAATACTATTAAAAGGGGATGAGGTGTTGCTTAATGGCTTGCTTGCTCAAAGTGCTTAGTGATATGCTCCAAAGCCCTAACCACGTTTTCATTTCCACATATGTCCTAAACCTAAAGTCAAACTCGGCCCCACCGATTTGATCTATCCGGCACCACCGAGTTCACTTGATGTAGCCACTGCTAGAAACCCTAATCAATTCGGTCTCACCGATGGGATATCGGTCTCACCGAGATGGGCTTGCAAACTCTCTGTTGCCTGTTGCAACTATTTCGGTCTCACTGAGATATGCAGTCGGTCCCACCGAGTTTGCTTGACCAACTCTTTGTTTTGCTTATTACCAAAATCGGTCTCGCCGAGTTTGTGTAATCGGTCAAACCGAGTTCAGGTTTTACCCTAACCCTAGCACATCTGTCTCACCGAGTTGATCATATCGGTCCCACCGAAAAGCCTAACATTCACATTTTGAACTAAATCGGTCTGACCGAGTTTCACTATTCGGTCCCATCGAGTTTGGTAAATTGTGTGTAACGGCTAGATTTTGTGTGGAGGCTATATATACCCCTCCACCCATCCTCCATTCATGGAGAGAGCCATCAAAACGTGCCTACAGTTACAACATTCATTTTCTGAGAAAGAACCACCTACTCATGTGTTGAGACCAAGATATTCCAATCCAACCACAAGAATCTTGATCTCTAGCCTTCTCGAAGTTGCTTTCCACTCAAATCAACTTTTCACCATATCCAAATCTGTGAGAGAGAGTTGAGTGTTGGGGATACTATCATTTCAAGCACAAGAGCAAGGAGTTCATCAACAACACACCATCTATTACCTTTTGGAGTGTGGTGTCTCCTAGATTGGTTAGGTGTCACTTGGGAGCCTCTATCAAGATTGTGGAGTTGAACCAAGGAGTTTGTAAGGGCAAAGAGGTCGCCTACTTCGTGAAGATCTACCCAAGTGAGGCAAGTCCTTCGTGGGCGATGGCCATGGTGGGATAGACAAGGTTGCTTCGTCGTGGACCCTTCGTGGGTGGAGCCCTTCATGGACTCGCACAACCATTACCCTTCGTGGGTTGAAGTCTCCATCAACATGGATGTATGATGGCACCACCTATCAGAACCACGCCAAAAATCTCCATGTCTCCAATTGCTTTTCCACACTCCAATCTCATCCCTTTACTTTCTTGCAACTTGCATCCTTTACTTTCCGCTGCTCATTTACTCTTGCCATGCTTGCTTGAAATGTATTGGAATGTTTAAACTTGTGCTAAAACTCCACCTTAAATTAAAGAAATTAAAAAACTTCTACTTTTCCTTGTTGAGGGTCTAATCACCCCCCATCTAGACACCTCTTCTCGATCCTACAATTGGTATCAGAGCATTGGTCTCCATTGCTTTGGTTTAATCACCATAGGAGGAAGATGGATGAGTCTACGTTGGGGAGTCTTAGACGTAGAGTGCCTATACTTGATGGAGAGTTCTTTCATTAGTGGAAAAATGAGATGCTTGAGATTTTCAATGAATATCACTTGAACAAGTACATTACTAGCCCTTGTGCACCCCTTGTTGACCCCTTGCATTCTACCCCTGAGGAGTCTATTGACATGATCCGCAATCTTAGAACTGCCAATCTTATTACTAGAGGTTTGCCTAGAAATCTGTTTGGTTGCTTGCCTACTCTTGATTGTGGCATTGCAAAACTATTCCTTGCAAAACTTAGATGAGATTCTTCACAAGTCTATTGCTTTGAGTAAGATGAATTCCAATGATCCTAAGTTTGTTGATTGTCTATTTGAGCTTAGTGACCTTATGTGTGCCAAAGGAGATGTTTAATCATTAGCAATATCATCTCCGAGGCCATTAGAATTCACAAAGATGAACATTGTGATGATCACTTATCTAATGAATCACACTCTCTATGAATTGATCAATCACAAGATGATGTTGAACATGGATACTATGATGAGGATGAGGATAGTGACTTCGATCTCGATGAGTCTATGAGACATTTCGGTCTTATGGCTAATCTTCGCGGCTACATGGCTGGAGGAAAGGAATGGGTTCTTGATAGTGGATGTACCGATCACATGACCGGAGACAAGGATATGTTTCGTGAGCTTGCTGAAAACAACGGCCCTCGAAAGTATGTCACCTTTGGTGATAACTCCAAGGGTAAGGTGGTTGGCCTTGGTAAGGTGGCCATCTCACATGATAGCTCCATACAAAATGTTATGCTCGTTGAATCTCTTGGCTATAATTTACTTTCCGTATCTAGACTTGCTAACTTTTGTTTCAATGTCCTTTTTACTGAAGTAGAATGCCAAGTGTTTCGTAGAGAATCATAAAATGGTCTTTACCGGTAGACGTAGAGGTGATCTATACATTGTTGATTTCGCTAAAAAGGCTCAACCTAGAACTTGCTTAATTGCTAAATCTTCTAAAGTTTGGTTGTGGCATAGAAGGTTAGGTCATGTGGGCATGCAAAATCTTGATAAGCTTATTAAAGGTGATCATATCCTTGGAGTAAAACATGTTATATTTGACAAGGATAGATTGTGCAGTGCTTGTCAAGCAGGAAAACAAGTTGGAGGGAGCCACCCCGTGAAGAACATCATGACCACGAGAAGACCGCTCGAGCTACTTCATATGGATCTCTTTGGTCCCAACGCCTATAAAAGTCTCGGTGGAAACTCATTTGGTCTAGTCATAGTCGATGATTTTCAAGATTTACGTGGGTGTTCTTTCTTGATGATGAATCGCAGGTCCAAACGATCATCAAGAAATTCGCTAGGAAGGCCCAAAATCAATTTGAAGTGAAGATCAAGAAGGTTCGCAGCGATAACGGAACAGAGTTCAAGAACGCAAATGTGGGTACCTTTCTTGACGAAGAAGGGATTTCACACGAGTTCTCGGCTACATACACGCCTCAACAAAATGGAGTTGTTGAGAGGAAGAACCAGACTCTTATTGAGATGGCGAGAACGTTGCTTGATGAGTACAAGACGCCAAAACACTTTTGGGCGGAAGCGGTTGAAACAGCTTGTCATGCAACAAATCGCTTATATCTTCACAAGCTACTCGGCAAGACTGCATACGAGCTTCTCACCGGTAACAAACCCCAAGTTGGATACTTTCGAGTATTCGGCTCAAAGTGTTACATTCTTGATAAGCATCATCATTCTAAATTTTCTCCTAAATCTCATGAGGGTTTCCTACTCGGTTATGGCTCAAACTCTCACACTTACCGTGTCTACAACAATTTCACCCGAAAGGTTGAAGAGACAGTAGATGTGAAGTTTGATGAATCTAACAGCTCGCAAGTAGAGCAATTGCCAATTGATGTAGGAGACAAAGACCCTTCGGAAGCAATCCAAGACTTGTCTATTGGCAAGATTTGTCAAACGGAGGTGAAGGAGAGTACCTCGTCTGTCCAAGTGGAAGCTTCTACCCCACGACAAGGTGAACCAAGAGTTGACACAGAGGCATGCACAAGTGGGACACGCCAAGATGAAGAAAACAAGGAAGTACACCAAGATGAACCTTATCAACCTCCTTCTCCACCACGACAAGAGAACGACAACGTTAACAACGAAGAAGCCCAAGAGGAAGAACAAGATGATGAAGAAGATGTTCCACCCCGACCCAAACAAAAGCTATCATGAGTTGGAGCAAGAGTTTCACGACACCATCCCGTCAAACAAATCTTCAATGATATCCAAACCGGGAGAATCACTCGCTCTAAAACTCGTTTGGCTAATTTTCTGAACATTATTCATTCATCTCTAGCATTGAACCTATGAAGGTTGAAGAAGCATTGGAAGATCCAGATTGGATAAATGACATGCACGAAGAGCT
The DNA here is from genome assembly GCF_018294505.1 of Triticum aestivum. Classification (NCBI taxonomy): domain Eukaryota; kingdom Viridiplantae; phylum Streptophyta; class Magnoliopsida; order Poales; family Poaceae; genus Triticum; species Triticum aestivum. The sequence continues at coordinate 306,828,048 of NC_057796.1, forward strand.
ACACAACTTTGAGAGGAACCAAGTGTGGACATTGGTCGAGAAGCCTGACAACAACCACAACATCATCGGTACCAAATGGGTGTTTTGCAACAAGCAAGACGAAGATGGACAAGTCGTTCGCAACAAAGAATGTCTCGTCGCCCAAGGCTAAATTCAAGTCGAAGGTATGGACTATGGTGAGACATATGCCCCCATTGCTAGACTTGAGTCCATCCGCATCTTACTTGCCTATGCAAATCACCATGATATTACCTTGTGCCAAATGGACATTAAAAGTGCTTTTCTAAATGGTGAAATTGAGGAGGGAGTTTATGTTAAACAACCTCCCGGCTTTGTTAATCCTAAGAAACCTGACCATGTTTACAAACTTCACAAAGCTCTTTATGGTCTTAAACAAGCTCCTAGAGCGTGGTATAAATGCTTGACCAAGTTCCTTATTGAAAAAGGCTTTGAGATTGGAAAAATTGATTCCACTCTTTTTACTAAAAGGGTTAATGGTGAATTATTTGTGTGCCAAATTTATGTTGATCATATCATATTTGGTTTGACTAACCCTCATTTTAGTGAAAAGTTTGGAAAGCTAATGTCGGAGAAGTTTGAGATGTCTATGATGAGTGAACTCAAGTTCTTTCTCGGGTTGCAAATCAAGCAAACTAAGGAGGGTACCTTTGTTTCCCAAACAAAGTATACCAAGGACTTATTCAAGAAGTTCAACATGCAAGAATGCAAAGGTATGAATACACCCATGCCTACTAGTGGACATCTTGACTTGACTAAGGATGGCAAATGGGTTGACCAAAAGGTTTATTGCTCTATGATTGGTTCATTGTTATATCTATGTGCCTCCCATCCCGATATTATGCTAAGTATGTGCATGTGTGCACAATATCAAGCGGCCCCCAAAGAATGTCATCTTAAGGCTGTGAAAAGGATAGTGAGATACTTAATTCATACACCAAATTTTGGCATTTGGTATCCTAAGAGGCCTTATTTTGACCTTGTTGGCTACTCCGACTCAGACTATGCCGGTGACAAGGTTGATAGAAAGTCCACTTCGGGTACTTGCCAATTTCTTGCTAGATCTCTTGTGTCTTGGTCCTCCAAGAAACAAAACTCAGTATCCTTATCCACCGCCAAAGCAGAATACATTGCTGCCGGTTCATGTTGTGCTCAGTTACTTTGGATGACCCAAACTCTTAAAGATTATGGCATATATGTGAAACATGTTCCATTGCTTTGTGATAATGAAAGTGCTATTAAGATTGCTCACAATCCTGTGCAACATTCTCGAACTAAGCATATTGAAGTTCGTCATCATTTCATTCGAGATCATGTTGCTAAAGGGGACATTGATCTTAAGCATGTTCGTACCGATAAGCAATTGGCGGATATATTCACCAAACCGCTTGATGAGAAAGTATTTTGCCGTTTGAGAGGTGAATTGAACATCATTGATGCCTCAAACTTGGAGTAGTAACTCCATTTGGATACATGCAAGGCATGAGCCTTTGACAAATCCTTGAAATTTCTCTTATGATGATGATCATATGTCTTGGATATATTCTTGCACCCTTGCATGCTATCTAACCCTTGTAGGTACTTGGATGAATCTAAATCTATGAGATTGCAAATCACTCACATCTTGAGCAATCTCTACATCACCAAGTCTCTACAATATGGTGGTTGAAGACAACGAAGCATGAAACCTTTCAACATATCCTTTGAGAATTTATTTATATCAATTTTCATTTGGTATCAAATTTCATGATTGTCATTTTGGATACACAAGTGCTCTTCCTTGCAAAACTAACCCATGTAGGTAGATGAACTCAACCTACAAGCGGTGCTCCCAACCATTGATGAGCTACATCAACCTTGAGCATCCTACACAAGTTCAACTACATGATCAAGTTCAACACCACCACCCAAGGTATGTCATTCCATCTTAGAGAAGCTTTACCCCAAGACATGGGTCAAAGCAGCTCAACAAGATGTGAATACATCAAAATGCTTAAACAAAAAATGGCAACCCCATTTTGAGCTTAAATGGTGAGTATGACCTACGATCAAATGTTCTCACTTGACTCCTCAGTCAATATACTCTAACATAGGTGACTTTGTCGCCGACCAATTCTAGATGAAGTTCTCTAGTGTTTTTCTGAGTTCTTGCATTTGTCTCTTGCATGTTTCCCTTTTCAAAAAAACTGCATCTAGAGTTATTTTCTCTTCTCAGTTATGTTCTGCATTCCCTGCATCCAATTCATTGCAAATCCTTCAGTTAATTCCTTGCAAATCTTTGTGAGATCTTATTTGCCTAGTGAGATGAGATGACAAATGCTTTCTCTCTGAGTTGAATTCGGCCTCACCGGATTGTTTCTTTCGGCTAAACCAAAACCACCTCGGTGCCACCGAAGAAAACAACTCAGTGTTACCGATTTCAATGCTGAGCAGACGCTTTGCCATTTGCATCCTGCATATTTGTTCCAGCTCCACTTAATGATTCTTGTCCTCTACCTGCATCACATTCTATATGCTGTTTTCTCATGTGACTCAAGGACCAAACCTATTCGACTCACACTCCAGAAGATCCCTTCTTGGAAATTGATGTCAAAGGGGGGAGAGATATCACATCAAAGCTTAATCACATAAAACGGAGAGAGAGACCCTATGGGAAGGCAATTCCCAGATGCTTGGTATTCAAAGAGGAGAGAAGTCACATGTCTTTAAGAGGGGAAAAGACATGTATATGTTATGATTGTTTTGCTTTGATTTTATTTTACCCTATCTTCTCCCAATATCCAATATAAGATTCAGGGGGGGACATCTAAGGGAAGGATATCTTAGAATTCATTTGTAACGCCCACGATGCGGCTATATCTCCCACGTGTCGAGGCACGACTTAGAGGCATAACCGCATAGTGGTTTTGTCGCAAGAAGGGTCATCTTCACACAATCCCATGTAATGAACAAGAATGGGATAAAGAGTTGGCTTACAATCGCCACTTCACACAATACATAAATATTATGCATACATCATCCAAAATACAAGCATATAGACCGACTACGGTCAAAATCCAGATGAAATAAGACAACCCCAAATGCTAGATCCCCAATCGTCCCAACTGGGCTCCACTACTGATCATCAGGAAAAGACACATAGTAACGACCACGTTCCTCGTCGAACTCCCACTTGAGATCGACGCCATCATCTGCACTGGCATCGTCGGCACCTGCAACTGTTTTGGTAGAATCTGTGAGTCACGAGGACTCAGCAATCTCACACCCGCGAGATCAAGACTATTTAAGCTTAAAGGAAAAGGATGGTGCAAAGAGGTGGAGCTGCAGCGGCAAAAACATATATGGTGGCTAACTTGCGCAAACGAGAGCGAGAAGAGAAGCAACGGAACATACGTCATCTAGCAATGACCAAGAAGTGATCCTGAACACCTACTTACGTCATACATAACACAGACCGTGTTCACTTCCCGGACTCCGCCGAGAAGAGACCATCACGGCTACACACGCAGTTGATGTATTTTAATTGGGTCATCTGACAAGTTCTCTACAACCGGACATGAACAAATTCCCATCTGCCTCATAACCGCGGGCACGGCTTTCGAAAGATAATACCCTGCAGGGGTGTCCCAACTTAGCCCATCATAAGCTCTCACGGTCAACGAAGGATAAACCTTCTCCCGGAAAGACCCGATCAGTCTCGGAATCCCGGTTTACAAGACATCTCAACAATGGTAAAACAAGACCAGCAAAGCCACCCGAATGTGCCGACAAATCCCGATAGGAGCTGCACATATCTCGTTCTCAGGGCACACCAGATGAGACATCCTACGAGTAGAACCAGACCTCGAGTTTCCAGGAGGGGCCCCGCAGTCTGCTCAGTTCGGACCAACACTCGAAGGAGCACTGGCCCGGGGGGGGGGGGTTAAAATAAGATGACCCTCGGGCTCGCGAAAACCCGGGGGAAAAGGCTTAGGTAGCAAATGGTAAAACCAAGGTTGGGCCTTGCTGGAGGAGTTTTATTCAAGGCAAACTGTCAAGGGGGTCCCATAAATCACCCGACCGTGTAAGGAACGAAACTCAAGGAACGTAATCCCGGTATATCAGTAACTAGGCAAGAGTGGAACAAAACACCAGGCATAAGGCCGAGCCTTCCACCCTTTACCAAAATATATATAGATGCATTAATTAAATAAGAGATATTGTGATATCCCAACATATCCATGTTCCGACATGGAACAAACTTAAACTTCACCTGCAACTAGCAACGCTATAAGAGGGGCTGAGCAAAAGCGGTAACTTAGCCAAACAATGGTTTGCTAGGAAAGGATGGTTAGAGGCTGACATGGAAAATGGGAGACATGATATAGCAAGTGATAGGTAGCGGAGCATGGCAATAGAGCGAACAACTAGCAAAGCAAAGATAGAAGTGATTTCGAGGGGTGGTCATCTTGCCTGCAAGGTTCTCAGAGTTGTCGAAAGCTTGATCCTCGTAAGCATACTCAACAGGTTCCTCGTTCACAAACTCGTCTCCCGTCTCTACCCAAGACAAGAACACAAGCAATGGAACAACAATCAACCACGAGAAATGCACAAGCAACATGATGCAAAACATGTATGATATGCGAGATATGATGTGCGATGCATTATGCGTGCCCCGGAAGGAAAAATGATGAACATGGCAGTAACTTGGCAAACCAAGCATGGCACTGGAAAGATGAGATGATTTCGGTCGAAATCGATATAAAGATCACCGGAATCGGATGCACGGTTTGCAAATGGCAAGCAAAACAAGAATGACACGAATCTGCGATTAACAGCATGATAGCACTTAAAATGCAACAAGCAACAATGCTACAGCACCCCAACATAGCAACAAAGCACATGGCAGTAATCTACAGGAGATGCTTGACAAAAGATGAACACTGAGCTACGGCTAGATCACAACATATCAAGCTCAAACAAGCATGGAAAAAGTGCAAAAGATTACAGGATCACAGACTTGGTGAAAAACTGGACATGGCAGTAAACAGCATCAGGTAGCAATGTTCGGAGCACGAAATCAACATGCTACAGGAACTTAACATAGCATAACAAGGCATGGAAGAGATCTACTAAATGTACATGACAAAAGTCCCTTAGTGACCATAAGCCAAAAAGGACCACAAGATATGATGGCAAGCATGTAAACATAGCAAGTTTCGTTATCAGGCTTCAGACTTGGCAGAAAACAGAGCATGGCAGAAATAATAATATGTAGGCCTCTTTGTGAGCTTGATGCACTCACTACAGAGCAATTCATGACAAATCAAGCATACCTACAGCAAGATGGCATGTTTTTGAAGCTAACCATGGAAAGAACAATTGCATAGCATGTATGGATCAACCACAATAAGCTTGGCAAGATTGCAAGTCATGTTAAGAATCTGCCAGAAATATTTTATAGCAAAAGTGGAGCAAGATTGAGTCATGCTATGGCACTCCATAATTGCAAACAATTGCAGGAATGGATCAATTACTACTATATCTACAAAACATCCTTACTGAACATCTCCAAAATATGCATGGATCTCTCTGTAGCATCAAATTTACATGGCAACAAAATAACAGCAGACAAGGACTTAGAGAAATCACTAAGTCCCTGAAATCAGAAATATTACGGAGCCTACTTTGCATGCTTGTGCTAGTCACCACAGATATCACAAAAATACATGGACTACACCACTGGAAATATGGCATGGCATACTTCAAAACACATGTAGAGCTCATACCCAAAAGATGCACAGATTTAAAGATACAAAAATGACAAATCTCCAAGTTCTGATAAGAACCAGAGAATAACAGCAACTAGCCCTCTTCCAACAGAGATTTTGGGCATCAAGATGACCTCTAATGAACATGGTGCAATTGAACAAAATGTAGAGCATCACGAGACTAACAATTTGACATATTACACGCGCGAATCGGAGCTACATGCAACGAGTTATGCATTGATGAACATGGCAATGTGCTGAAGAATATAGAGGACTTAGAGAAAATCGGGAACGGGGAAAAAGTCAACGGTACAGTGATTTTCGATCGGATCTGGGGGAGAGCTCGAGCTCGGCCTCGGTCGATGGCGCTCGCCGGTGGGAGGAAGAGGAGGCCGGAGGGGCGACGGCGGGCGGAGCGCCGGCGGGCACAGCGGAGGGGCGCGGTGGCCGGCGTCTCGGGCGGGGCGGCGCCTCGGGCGGCGGCGAGGCACACGGCCGGTGGCGACGGTGGCGCTGCCCGGCACGGCGGCGCGGGGCCACGGCGGCGGCGCGGCGAGGAGCAGGCGGCGGAGCAACGGGCGCGGCGGGCGCGCGGGCGTCGGGCCTGCGGGCCGCGGCGGTGGGAGGCCGGAGGCTGGCCACGTGGCAGCTTGCGATTCGTCGGGGCGCGGCGGCGGACGTGTCCGGTGGGGTACGGACGCGTCCGGCGGCGCGGAGGGATTTTTCTAGGGTTGGACTGAGAATGTATTTCGGGATGCCCACATATTTATAGGTAGAGGGAGCTAGGAGGCTCCAAATGAGGTGCGGTTTTCGCCCACACGATCGTGATCGAACGACCTAGAGCATGGAAGAGAGTTTGGTGGGTTTTGGGCTGATTTTAGAGGGGGGTTTTGCTGGACACTCAAATGGACTTTGCGGATGCCCGGTTAACCGTTGGAGTACCAAACGACCTCCGAATGGAACGAAACTTGACCAGTAGTCTCCGGGTGGTATATTAAGGCCACTTGACAAGCCTCGGTCCATTCCGAGAAAGTTTGACACACGCACATGAAAGAAAACAAGAGGGGTGCACCGGAGGAGATAGGAGCGCCGGATTGGAAAATGGACAACGGGGAAAATGCTCGGATGCATGAGACGAACACGTATGCAAATGCAATGCACATGATGACATGATATGAAAATGCATGACATGACAAAATACAAAACGAAAGACAAAACCCGACAACGGAGGGAAAATCATAACAAATAGCCGGAAATGGCAAGAGTCGGAGTTACAAATATGGCAGGTTACATGCGGGGTGTTACATCATTGCATATCTTTACTCTTTGGGGACATGTCTATATCCAATAGAGTACCTAGTACTCACTCACTACATGTCATCCCGGTCTTGGTACTCTTGTGGTTTGTTGTTTGCTCTGTTTATTAGATGTTTCTGTGTTATCTAACCTTGTTTACTCAGGTTCATCTCTTCCAAAGCCAGCTCAAGGCCACAAGGTAAGTATATGCATCACACTCATGTGCATGACGATCTCTTGCCGATGTACATATTGTTTGCAAGAAGGACTCATGAACATGAAGATATATTTCCTGTATCTACATCATTTGCTCTAATGCATATAGCCAAGATAAATGTAACTCATTGCTTGCTCTATCATGCTTATGCATTCACATGCTCTTATACTTCATATTCACATGATTGCATACACGTAGGGGGAGCATATGCATGTTACATGTTCTTCCAAAGCTTTACGTGTTATTCTTCACATCTTTATCTAAAGCTTTGATATATGTTGTCATAAATTACCAAAAAGGGGGAGATTGAAAGCGCAAGTGCTCCCTGGGTGATTTTGGTAACATATCTCTTGTTGGACTAATACTTTTATCTAGTAGTATATTTCAGATGAGTTCAACAGTGGAGTGGCATGGATAAGAGGATGTGGAACCCCTTCAAGATGCTAAGGACAAACCTTGGCAAAAGCTCAAGGCTATATATTTTCATTTTAGTGATCGAAGATCACATTGAGTCCATAGGAAAGGCCAATACTATTAAAAGGGGATGAGGTGTTGCTTAATGGCTTGCTTGCTCAAAGTGCTTAGTGGTATGCTCCAAAGCCCTCAACCACTTTTTCATTTCCACATAAGTCCTAAACCTAAAGTCAAACTCGGCCCCACCAATTTGATCTATCCGGCGCCACCGAGTTCACTTGACATAGCCACTGCCAGAAACCCTAATCAATTCGGTCTCACCGATGGTATCTCGGTCTCACCGAGATGCGCTTGCAAACTCTCTGTTGCATGTTGCAACTATTTCGGTCTCACCGAGATATGCAGTCGGTCCCACCGAGTTTGCTTAACCAACTCTCTGTTTTGCTTATTACCAAAATCGGTCTCACCGATTTTGTGTAATCGGTCAAACCGAGTTGAGGTTTTACCCTAACCCTGGCACATCGGTCTCACCGAGTTGATCATATCGGTCCCACCGAAAAGCCTAACGTTCACATTTTGAACTAAATCGGTCTGGCCGAGTTTCACTATTCGGTCCCACCGAGTTTGGTAAATTGTGTGTAACGGCTAGATTTTGTATGGAGGCTATATATACCCCTCCACCCATCCTCCATTCATGTAGAGAGCCATCATAACGTGCCTACACTTCCAGCATTCATTTTCTGAGAAAGAACCACCTACTCATGTGTTGAGACCAAGATATTCCAATCCAACCACAAGAATCTTGATCTCTAGCCTTCCCCAAGTTGCTTTCCACTCAAATCATCTTTCCACCATATCCAAATCTGTGAGAGAGAGAGTTGAGTGTTGGGGAGACTATCATTTGAAGCACAAGAGCAAGGAGTTCATAATCAACACACCATCTATTACCTTTTGGAGAGTGGTGTCTCCTAGATTGGTTAGGTGTCACTTGGGAGCCTCCGTCAAGATTGTGGAGTTGAACCAAGGAGTTTGTAAGGGCAAGGAGATCGCCTACTTCATGAAGATCTACCCAAGTGAGGCAAGTCCTTCATGGGCGATGGCCATGGTGGGATAGACAAGGTTGCTTCGTCATGGACCCTTTGTGGGTGGAGTCCTCCGTGGACTCGCGCAACCGTTACCCTTTGTGGGTTGAAGTCTCCATCAACGTGGATGTACGATAGCACCACCTATCGGAACCACGCCAAAAATCTCCCTGTCTCCAATTGTGTTTGCACACTCCAATCCCATCCCTTTACTTTCTTGCAAGTTGCATGCTTTATTTTCTGCTGCTCATATACTCTTGTCATGCTTGCTTGAAATGTATTGTGAATGTTTAAACTTGTGCCAAAACTCCACCTTAACTTAAAGAAATTAAAAAATTGCTACTTTTCCTTGTTGAGGGTCTAATCACCCCCCTCTAGACACCTCTTCTCGATCCTACATGAGGTCGAGGGGGAGGGCAGAAGCAGGGGACTGGGCCAGTGGTCGCTGGCATTTCGAGGAAGATCGTCAACACTGACTGGCTGGAGATAGACGAAGGCGATATGCATGTTCTCTGTACATCGGACGGTGCAGAAAAAATGGACTGGCCTATTTGTTTTCAGTCGACTGTTATTTTTCATAGGACCACACCTTGTGGTATGATGGAGGAGCATCTGCATTTCCCTGCCATCCCTGTGCTCATATTTCAAAATCCTAGAATCTAGTAATTTTGTGTGCCATGCATGTTGTAGAGCTATCGTATGTCTCCCGTCATTTATTTCTCACTGACCTGCTATCTGCCACTTTTACACTATACTACTTGTGCACACACTTCACCCATACTCACACTATTGTTTTTTATGCATGGGTATTTCAGACTCTGACGCAGTGTTGATGAATACAGAAAAGAAAAGACAGAAGTCGCTCCAGTGTAATCCGAAGATAAGTACTAGGCGTTTCAGCACTCTAAAGGGTGTAGTGTCAGCAGATGGAGACAGTAAACGTAGCTCTGCAGTTGATGATCTCAATTGCCACACACAACCATCCCAGGTGCTTGCTTTAACTTTGCGCTGTGAAATGTGGTTGCATGTTGCATATGGTGTCTAGCTTGTATTGCTTCCAATTTGGTTAAATTGCATCTGCTTACTTTACACATTATACCTTTGATAATGACAAGCCTTCTTGTTTTTGATACATACTACATATGTCTATTAACCATGTTTGTACATCAAACTAATGCTCTTTTGTATCCCTCATCAATCACTTATGATGAGGCAGTCACCCAAGTGGGTTACTGTGAGACACGCTACTCGTTTAAATAGTGTAGTGTCATCCTCCCCACACGATTCTCAAGAAACAACAAGGCTAAATGAACATAGTCAACGTAGCTCTCTAGTTGATAACCGCAATTCCCCTACACCACCATCGCAGATGCTTGCTCTTACTTGGCAATGTGATATGTGGTTGCATGTTGCATATGGTGTCTACCTTGTAATGTTTCTAATTAGGGTAAATTGCATCTGCTTAGTTAACATATTATACCTGTGAATATGACATGTCTTCCTGTTTTTCGAACATACTACGTCTCTCTATTAACCATGTTCTTACATCAAACTACTTTTCTTGTGTATACTACACCTTTCTATTAACCATGTTCTTACGTCAAACTACTTTTCTTGTGTATCCCTCATCAATCACTTCTGACGAGACACCTTCAAGTTGACAGTGTAATATTGGTTGCATCTTGCATATCATTTCAAACATGCATTGACTCTAATTTGTTAAAGTGCCACTTATAATGGGACACATCTAACTTGGTAGAGTGATTTTGGTTGGATCTTTCATATGGTGTCTAGATTGCATTGCTTCCAATTTGTTTAAATTCCTTCTGCTTAGCGTTTTTCATACATATTCCATCCTGCTACAATGTGGTTGACATACATAAAAGTTGTGTTCGTCAGTATCATGCATCAACGAATTTGGAAGTGTGAATTTCATTCCTTTTTCTTGTGTGTTTACTTGACAAGACAAAATCTAAAAGGGCGAAGGCATGGAATGATGGTGGTCCTCTGGAGCAGCCGAAACAGATGATCTCTGCAGATTCTCCTGCTACTCCTACTACAGTGCAAGTTCCAAATCTCATCTCCCCTACTCCACAACCCAAGGTGCTTGCTCTAACATGGAAGTATGATATCTGGTTGCATGTTGCATATGGTTCCTAGCTTGTATTGCTCCTAATTTTTTAAATTGCATCTCCTTAGCTTACACATTGTACATGTGAATATGGCACGCCTTCCTGTTTTTGGTACATACTACATCTGCCTATCACACCATGTTCTTACATCAAACTACTGTTCTTGTGTATCCTGCATCTATCGCTTATGATGAGACAGTCAGGCCCGTGTGTTAGTATGAGACGCGCTACTCTTATAAAGAGTGCAGTTTCATCCTCCCCGCATGATTCTCAAGAAACAGCAAGCCTAAATGAAGATATTGAACGTAGATCTATACTTGAAGACCGCATTTCCCCAACACCACCATCGCAGGTGCTTGCTCTAACTTCGCAGTGTGATATGTGGTTGCATGTTGCATACGGTGCCTAGCTTGTAATGCTTCTAATTAGGGTAAATTGCATCTGCTTAGTTTACACATTATACCTGTGAATATGACACTCCTTCCTATTTTTTGTACATACTACATCTATCTGTTAACCATGTTCTTACATGAAACTACCTCTCTTCTGTATCCTGCATCAATCACTTACGATGAGACACCTTTATTCATTGCATATTGCATATTATTTCTAGCATGTTGCCATGTATTGCTTCTAATTTGGTCAAATACATTTATGAGGCCACCCTTTTAATTTGGCAGAGTGATATTGGTTTGATCTTTCATATGGTTTCTAGCTTGCATTGCTTCTAACTAGTTCAAACACCTTGTGCTTAGTTTACACTTTATACATCATACATGTCAATATGTCATGCCGTCCTGTTTTTCATACATATTCCATCCTCCTATCATGCGGATGCCTTACATGAAAGTAGTGTTCGCCAGTATCATGCATCAATGAGTTCTGAAGAGTAAATTTTATTCCTTTTTCTTGTGGGTTTGACTTGACAAGGCAAAATCAAAAAATAGGAAGGAAAAGAGTAAGGAAGGCGATGATGGTGGTCCTCTGCAACAATGTAAATGGAGCATCTGTACGGATTCTCCTTGTACTGCTAGTGCATTACAAGTTCCAAGTCTCCGCTCCCCTACTCCACCATCCAAGGTGCTTGCCCTAACTTGGCAGTGTGATATATGGTTGCATGTTGCATATGGTGTCGAGCTTATATTGCTTATATAGTGTAAACTGCATCTGCTTAGCTTACAAATGATACGTGTGAATATGACACGCCTTCCTGTTTTTGGTACATACTATATCTGTCTATCACACCATGTTCTTACATGAAACTACTCTTCTTGTGTATCATGCATCAGTCACGTATGATGGGACACCTTTAAGTTGGCAGTGTGATATTGGTTTGCGTCTTCCATATGGTGTCTAGCTTGCAGTGCTTCTAATTTGTTGAAGTGCCTTCTGCTTAGTTACCACATCATAGGTGTGAATATGTCAAGCTTCTAGTTTGATGAACGCCACCTATGAAGAGACAGTTTTAACTTGGCAGAGTGATATTGATTGCACCTTCCATATGGTGTCTAGCTTGCAGTGCTTCTAATTTGTTGAAGTGCCTTCTGCTTAGTTACCACATCATAGGTGTGAATATGTCAAGCCGTCCAGTTTTTCGTACATATTCCATCCTCGTATCATGACTTTGCCTTTCATCAGAGTAAAGTTCGTCAGTATCATGCATGAATGAGTTCTGAAGAGCGAATTTTATTCCTTTTTCCTGTCGGTTTGACCTCACAATGCAAAATCAATAAAGCGGAAGGAAATTGGTAAGTCACTGGATGGTGGTGGTCCTTCCAAGCAACTGAAACAAAGGGTCTCTACAGATTCTACTCCGCCATCCTCCCAACAAGATTCGCAAGACAACGCAAGGCTAGACAGTCAACGTAGCTGTGTAGATGATGAGCACATCTCCCCAACTCCACCATCATAGGTGTTTGCTCTAACTTGGCACTATTATATGTGGTTGCATGTTGCGTATGATGTCTAGCTTCTATTGCTTCTAACTTTGTTGAATTGCATCTGCTTACTTTACACATAATGCCTGTGAATACGACATGTGTTCCTGTTTCTAGAATATACTATATTTGATCACACCATGTTCTTATATCAGACTACTGTTCTTGCATATCCCGCATCAGTCACTTATGATAAGGCACCTTTAAGTCGCCACTGTGATATTGGTTGCGTCTTGCATATGATTTCTAGCATGTACTGCTTCTAATTTGTTGAAACACCAGTCAGCTTGAACTTGGCATAGTGATATTGGTTGCATCTTTCATATGGTGTCTAGCTTGCAGTGCTTCTAATTTGTTGAAATGCCTTCTGCTTAGTTACCACATCATAGGTGTGAATATGTCACGTCGTCCTGTTTTTCCTACATATTCCATCCTTGTATCATGTGTTTGCCTTTCATCCGAGTAGTGTTCGTCAGTATCATGCATGAATGAGTTCTGAAGAGCGAATTTTATTCCTTTTTCTTCTCGGTTTGACTTCACAATGCAAAATCAATACAGCTGAAGGAAATTAGTACGACAGTGGATGATGGTGGTCCTTCGGAGCAACTCAAACAGAGGGTCTCTACAGATTCTACTCCGGCATCCTCCCAACAAGATTCGCAGGACAACACAAGGCTAGACAGTCAACCTAGCTGTGTAGATGATGAGCACATCTCCCCTACTCCACCATCACAGGTGCTTGCTCTAACTTGGAACTGTTATATGTGGTTGCATGTTCCATATGATGTCTAGTTTGTATTGCTTCTAATTTTGTTGAATTGCATCTGCGTAGCTTAGAACTTATACCTGCAACAATGACTTACCCATAAGACACATTTAACTTGGGAGTGTGATGTACTCCCTCCGTCCGGAAATACTTGTCATCAAAATGAATAAAAGGATATGTATCTAGATGTATTTTAGTTTTAGATACATCCCTTTTTGTCCATTTTGATGACAAGTATTTTCGGACGGAGGGAGTAGGTTGCATCTTGTAATGTCTTCTAGCTTGTATTGCTTCTAATTTCTTGAAATGGCACTTACAACGAGACACTTTTTGCCTGATAGAGTGATATTGGTTGCATGATCATATGGTGCCTAGCTTTCATTTCTTCTAATTTTGTTGAAATGCATTCTGCTTACTATTTTTCATACATATTCCATCCTCCTATCGTATGTGTGAATATGCAATGTTGTCTTTTTTGTATATATTCCAGCCTCCTATCCCGCGCTTGCCTTACATCAAAGTAGTGTTCGCCTATATCATGCATAAACCAGTTATGCAGAGCTAATTTTATTCATCTTCTTGTGGTTTTGACTTCATAAGGAAATATCAGAAAAGAGGAAGGAAAAGGGTAAGTTAGGGGATGTTGGTGGTCCTCCGGACCGACGCAAACAGAGACTCTCTAGATTTGCCACTGCTACTGCTAGTGCAGTTGAAGTCCCAATATACATGATGAGTTCATCTCCCGTACTCCACCATCACAGGTGCTTGCTCTAAGTTGACAGTGTGATAATTGGTTTCATGTTGCATATGTTGTCTAGCCTGTATTTCTTCTATTTTGATTAAATTGCACCTGCTGAGTTTATATGTTACATGTGCATATGACATGCCTTTCTGTGTCTAGAATACACTGCATCTATCTATCATACGATGTTCTTACATCAAAGTACTGCTGTTTTGTATCCCGCATCAGTCACTCATGATTGGACGCTTTTAACATGGCAGTTTGATAGTGGTTGCATCTTGCATTGATTTCTAGGTTGTACTGCTTCTAATTTTTCGAAATGCCACTTATGACAAGACACTTTTAACTTGGCAGAGTGATATTGGTGTCTAGCTTGCATTACTTATATTTTCTTGAAAATCCTTCTTCTTAGTTTACACATCGTAGCTGTGAATATTTCATGTCGTCCTTTTTTTCTTACATATTCCATCCTCATATGGTTGTCTTACATCAAAGTATTGCTTGTATGTATCATGCATCAATGAGTTCTGAAGAGCGATTTTATTCTTTTGTGTTGTGGGTACGGCTTGACAAGGCAAAGTCAAAAAAGAGCTAGGAAAAGAATATAGTAGGCAATGGCGTTACTTGTCCGGTGCAACGGAAAAGGATCTACCCTCAAGATTCTACAGGTACTTATAGTGCAGTACAAGGTCCAAGTCCACCGGCTAAATCTACAAACATAGTATCACCTACTCCACTAGCTGCAACATCCGCTTCAACTGTACCGGCATATCAATGAGTTACTCATTCGTTTTCTCTGCAACTGGCCAGTTCCCAAGCTGCCTTCACACCTAACACTACTTCTGAAGCACCGCTGACACAACAGGACTTGGCAAGATCAGATGAACCTCATGAGCATCAACACCAAGAGGGCACCTGACCAAGTCAAGCTGCAGTTGCATGCTCCTTTATATGTACTCTCATAGTTTGATGTGCACTAACACTTTCCATATTCGTTGTTGAACTAGCACCATGGCGCAAGCGAAAACAGACATCAGGGATAATGCTTGACAGATTAACAAAATTTAAAGGAGGAATAATGGAGATCCATTTTGAGGCAGGTTTAAAAAGGCCACGTGATGCTACAGAGTCAGCCAAGTTAGTATCAGAGGCAGCCGTTAGGTGTCATGCACGTATCCTCCCAATGTGGATCCAGTACAGGAATGAGAAAGACGATACCGAGTTTAACACCTTCCTTGACCATTTATCCATAAGTAATGTTATTCATCACAATTTGTAATATTGTCTTGCTCTATCCCATACTTTCTAGCTTCCTCCTAATAAGACTCACATTCTTTTTTCAACAAATGAGGTTCAAGTTGGATCCGAAAGATGATGCAACTAAACAAGCATGCACTCATGTTTTTCAGTCTGCTCTGCGACAGTATCGGTATCACCTTAGAAAAACTCACTTTGAAGGCAACGCTAACAATGAAATCGCCCAAACATCTCCAGTGGAATATATTACAGATGAAGACTGGACAGCCCTTGTTAAACACTGGTCTGGCCCAAAGTATCAGGTAGGGTATATGTATTTGATCAGATCACATATTGAACTTGTGTTTACGTATGTGCCTTACAAGTGTATCTTCTTTTGGGCTAACTGTTTGAAGAACAAGACCAACCGTTCTAAAGTGAAATTCCAACAGACAACAGAATATCGTAGCTATATTGCATACTGCGAGGCTCTTGTAAATAGCTGCTACTTCCTTGTTTTTTCTGTGCCATATTATCCTATCTATATTGACTTGTTCCAAATACAGAGGAAAGCCCGTGCGGACCAAAAAGAACCTGAACCGAATGCAGTGAAAATCTTCAAGGATTACCACACCAGCAAGATGAAGGGCATGAGCACACCAGTTCAACCCGCTGTTGTAAGTCCTTACTCATCCTGCCTTTGAACTGCTTGTTAATGTGACTTGTTCATTTAACTGCTTGGTTTGCAGCCAATGTCAGTTACTCTATTCACTTTTATACACAGTGGTCTTAACGTATCATTTCACCTTACACGGTTTAAAAGAGATGAAAAATATTCTTTGGGTCTTGATCTATAATCTAGTTGTGATGTTCACGTGCCCACACAATGATACAATATCCTGTTTGTTTTATATCTGTTCGCCCATGATATGAATGATGTCATACTATGTTCATCCTACTTTAAACCATGTCTCTTTATCCTTACATGCCAACGAATGTGAGGAAATAGAGATTACAATAGGCATGCTACATGGACATATGTTCCGAAAGTGATTTTATTATGTAGTTGGCACTACAATACATGCTAATGTATTACAGTAGTTCATCAAAATAAGTTATGTATAAACGTGGAACCTGCTTTGTTTGTTTTTGTCTCATTAGTAACTTATCTGGTACACTAATCTACAAGTTCAAACTTTCAGCAAGCTATGGAACAAATGATTGAATAGCCACAACCACCTGAAAGTGACGAGGCTACCATAGGCACAATGTGACCTCTTGCTGCAGTGCGTCAGTATCTCTCCACTAACAGTGCAAAAAGCACCTTCCTGCGTAATTCTGGGTTGGTTGTCAAGGTAACCTCAACAAAATCGCCTACTGAACAAAATCTTCCAGCTACACAGAGTGATATATCTGTGCTCCAGACACAAGTCCAATCCCTAATGGACGTCATTTCGGAAACAAGAATAGTGGTTGACAAATGTCGTCAAGATATGAATGGTTTTGAAACCAGACTATCAGACATTTGCTTTGCTATTCAAGAGCAATGGCAGAAAAAAGGGGATGATCATGCTGCTCCATCAGATTCTACAGCCTGAAACATTAGCACTCAGGTCAAATGATCTGTGCTTCTATACACCTGATGGTGCTTTTATCTGCAAGGACTGTAAACTTTATGTCAACGGGCCTTTTGTTGTATAGCTGGAATTTATTTTGTTGTGATACAACATTTATCGTGCTGCCAAAGGCTGTAGAAATTACGACGCTATTTTTGTATAGTGTAGGTTTATCTTAGTGATGTATTCAACCGAAAGCTTCGTAGGATCCCAACATGCCAACATTCGTTAGGCCCATTCCAATTGGGCTAAAAACAATTATGGGACATAATTTGCATGTAGCCTACTACAAACATCTGGGCCTAAATTAGCATAAGCTTTCATATTTTTGGTAGGCATGTGCCCCTAGTGGGCCTTCAACAGGCCTAAACATAATTTGGGCCCTCGGTAACAATAGGCCGTTAACATGTGTAAATATCTTGAGCCCATAAATAACATGGGCCTTTAATAGGCTGAAAGTGAGATTGGACCCTGATTGTGCCAAATAACCCACTGGTCATTAGCAGGCTGAAATATATCTCAGTTCGTGGTGGCCCATTTACAATGTGGATCGTTCACATGTCGAAATTCGGACGGGCCGTAAATGCGCCGACCTACTACACGGGCCTTTAACAGGCCGGAAGTTTGGTCGGGCTTGATTAGTATCAGTTTTATATGGGCCGTTAATAGGCCCGATGTGACGTTGGGCCACATGGCCCATCGATTTCGTCCGACGTTAACAGGCCGAAAATCACAACAGGCTGGAAGTGGCCCAAATCTACAGTGGGCCTCTAATAGGCCGAATGTCAGACATGGCCGAATATGACCCAAATCCTTCACGGTCGTTTATGGGCTGAAAGTTTCAATGGCCAATAAATGGGCCCAAATTAAGCAGGGTCTTTAACAGGCCGGAAACACATCAGGCCGTAATTCGGCCCAAATACTTAGCGGACTGTTAACGGGCCAGAAGTGACCATGGGTTGTGATGATGACAAGTTTAGAACGGGCCGATTTGACAATAGCCGTACGGGCCTTAACTGCGAATGGGACGTCTGCAAGCAGGCCGTTAATGGGCCAGCCCGCTAATTTTGACTGGGACAGCCTTTTTAACCTAAATGGACCATTGTTGGGCCTTGCCACGTGTCGACGTATCATAGGCGCCTCCTGTCCATTGGGCGGTTGACATCTGTCCTTTTCAGGTGCTGACACGTGGTTGCTATAGCCTATGATAATTTTACACGTGGAAATCCTCATTGGTCCCAGCTGTTAACGGGTTATCGGTTCCAAACCGGAACCCGATAGCTTAATGGCGACCCGTTACGGTGGATGCCACGTGTGGGTCACCCTTGACGAAAGCACTTCTATGATGCGCGATTTATCGTCATGGAAGTGGAAACTTCCGTGATGATAATTTTGGTAATGTCATGGAACACTTCTACGACAGCACAGGTATGACTATCTTGATTCTGTCATAAAATCGTCATGGATGTACATGCATGACAGAAAACGTGACCTACTGTGACAAACATGTATCATCACGGAAGTGTATTTTTTTGTAGTGTTTCAGGTAAGTCAAGTAATGCTCTAATCGTGTAAAGCGGTTCTAATATTTAGTTTGGGTAGGCCGTGTACATACCGCCGAGACTCTACAAAGATTTCGGAGAAGCTTGCAGAGGATCAAACTCTGTAGGCTGAGTAATAATGTCGATGTTTTCTTTTGCTGACGCAGGCATCTTCCATGGCTGCGGCTGTTAGTGCTACGGCACTAAAGGGGATGAGCCATAAGCTCGAGCGCTCCAACGGGGAGCTTGACCTTGTCAACAAATGGCTTGACGAGGCGCAAGGTAAGCTTTTCGTTAGTGTACGTGATCACTTGCTGTTAGGTACATATACACCGGACTGTGTGTTGATCGTTCAATGTGCGGCTATTTCAGCTGCCGCAGCTGAGGTTGAGGGCTTGAAGGAGGCTCTAAAGAAAGCCGAGGCTGAGGCGGCCGCCAAGAAATTGGCCGCCGTAAAGGCGGCGGCTGAGTTAGAAGAAGCTAAGCTTTTCAGCCGAAAGCACGAGGCTCGAGTGGTAGAAGTGCAGGTGGAGCTCACGGATGCTGCCAAGAAGCTGGAGGCCCTTGAAAGGGAGAAGGGGGAGCAGTCCTCTGCACTATCCAAGATGGAGAAAGAACTCCATGAGGCGAGGACCGAGGTGCAAGGTGTCCGGGAGGAGCTCAACCAAGTGGGGCAAATTGCAAATGGTAAGAAATACTTACTACAGAGTGTGTTCGGAGGCAACAGGTTCTACTTGCTGACATGAGTCTGGCGCTCCGCAGGAGTCTTCGCCGAACTCCCTAAGAGTGTGGCTGCTGCAGCGAGGCATTATGCTACTCACGACGAGGACTCCACGCAGCGGCTCTTCTGGTCACAGTTCTGGATTTCGAGCGTCCTCCCCTCCTCAGCAACCAAATGAAGCAGCTGATGGAGATGCATCAGATGTCCGAGCTGGCCGTGAAGGACCTCCGTGTCAATCTGTGGCCCGCCGAGCCCATTTCGGACACCTACTTCGGCCATGTGCAGAAGTGATGTCTACTATGCAACTTTATTCTTGTAGACACGTGTTGGGCCTCCAAGCGCAGAGTTTTGTAGGACAATAGCAATTTTCCCTCAAGTGGATGACCTAAGGTTTATTAATCCGTGAGAGGTGTAGGATGAAGATGGTCTCTCTCAAATGACCCTGCAACCTAATACAAGAAATCTCTTGTATCCCCAACACACAATACAATGGAAAATTGTATAGGTGCACTAGTTCGGCAAAGAGATGGTGATAAAAGTGTAATATTGATGGTAGAAATATATTTTTATAATCTGAATAAATAAAAACAGCAAGGTAGCAAATAGTAAACGGGCACAAAAATGGTATTGCAATGCTTGAAAATGAGGCCTAGGGTCCGTACTTTCACTAGTGCAATCTCTCAACAGTGCTAATATAATTGGATCATACAACCGTCCCTCAACGTGCAACGAAGAATCACTCCAAAGTTCCTATCTAGCGGAGAACATACGAGGAAATCGTTTGTAGGGTACGAAACCACCTCAAAGCTATTCTTTTTGATCAATCTATCCTAGAGTTCGTACTAAAATAACACAAAGCTATTCTTTCCGATCGATCTAACCAAGAGTTCGTACTAAAATAACACCAAAGCAAATTCATATTCATAATACTCAATCCAACACAAATAACTTCAAAGAGTGCCCCAAGATTTCTATCGGAGAAACAAAGACAAGAACGTGCATCAACCCCTATGCATAGTTTACCCCAATGTCACCTCGGGAATCCGCGAGTTGAGTGCCAAAACATATATCAAGTGAATCAATACAATACCCCATTGTCACCATGAGTATTCAATTGCAAGACATATATCAAGTTTCCTCAAATCCATAAAAGTATTCAATCCGATAACAATGAATCCTCAAAGGGAAAAACTCAATTCATCACAACAAGATAGAGAGGGGAAAACACCATATGATCCGACTATATTAACAAAGCCCGTGATACATTAAGATCATGACATCTCAAGAACATGAGAGAGAGAGAGATTAAACACATAGCTACTGGTACAAACCCTCAGCCCCGAGGGTGGACTACTCCCTCGTCATCGTGGTGGCCGCCAGGATGATGAAGATGGCCACCGATGATGATTCTCCCCTCCGGCAGGGTGCCGGAACGGGGTCTACATTGGTTTTTGGTGGCTACAAAGGCCTGCGGCGGCGGAACTTCTACTCTAGGTTAACCCCTAGGGTTTTCAGAATATTTGTGAATTTATAGGGTAAAGAGGTGGTGCGGGAGGCCACCGAGGTGGGCACAACCCACCTAGGCGTGCCTGGGGTGGGTTGTGCCCCCCTCGGGGCACCCCCGAGGTGCTTCTCTGGCCCACCAGTGGTCTTCTGGTCCATAAAAAATCCACAAAAAGTTTTGCGGTGTTTGGACTCCGTTTGATATTGATTTCCTGCGATGTAAAAAACAAGCAAAACAACAACTGGCACTGGGTCAATAGGTTAGTCCCAAAAATGATATAAAGTTGCTATAAAATTATTGTAAAACATCCAAGAATGATAATAAAACAGCATGAATACTTCATAAATTATAGATACGTTGGAGACGTATCAAGAAGCCGCAGGAGGCGCTGCTCCGAATTGACGCCATGAAGCGCTCAACATGCCTTGAGGGGGCGAGTCTTGCGTTTGCGAAGAACATGGTGTATTGGCCGAAGTTAATCCAATGGACATGGCCACTGGTCCTCTGCCCAAGGGAAAAGAACATCGCCGCCCTGAGCAATACTTTGCACAGGTGATGAATGGCGCGCGGGCAATAGAGGGCCAGTGTTCAAAAGATGTAATGCTTGAGTAACTGTGTTAAGTTTTTATCAATTTGACCTTATGCTTTATGATGCGTCTGCCTGACTTATTTTTTATTGTCATGATTCTAATTTTGACTCCTATGCGGCCGCATGTTTACTCTGAAAGCTACCAGTCATCGGCTTCAGCCCCCTGGTGAATGTCACGAGGGGTGTTTTGTCTCTAGACTATTACCCTTACCCAACGTCTTGGTACCCGGAGGCGGTAGCGCGTGAGAAAAAATAGGTAATCATACTATTCAGTTTTACTGCTTTCACTTAGCCTTAGGAGCTTTGATTTTGGAGGCTAAGGACTAGCCCCGTGTGTTTTGTAATGTACTTGGGGGCCAATGCCTGCCCTTTCCGATCACGTGGTTTGTGTTAAGATGAACCCTTCATGTCACACGGCAAAACCGTCAACAATTTTTAGAGTCAAACCTCGTCATCGGGTCGCTGATCAGTTCGTGCGTACTATGACGGTCAGTTTTCGGCTTTCTCCTCCTGGGGTACTTGACCGGGCGAGCCAGAAGTACAATCGCAGGGGTTCTCCCTTTGCCCTCTTAGCCGAACGTGCGGAACATAAGGGGCAAGCACAGGAGCCGGGCAACCCAACTATTGACCTAAGACACAGTTCAGAACTTGATGCATATAGTGCAATATCTGAGAGGCCGAACACTCAGCGGAAAGAAGTGTCGGACTTGGGGTGCCGAGCTGATAGGGAAATCGAGCTCTAGGTTAGTTAACCGATCATGTTTTCATGATGGGCTCTTTGAAGAGCGAGGGGGGAATCAAAAAGGAAACGGACAATCGCAAGATGCGGATATCTGAACACCATAAAGGGCGTTTTTATTATTGCTCGTAGGCTCAAGATGTCTAACCGTACAATTTGAACTGCCAAGGCATTATTTGTAAAAAGGAAAAAATACAGAGTAAAGGTTTATGCAGGGCCTAGATGCATGAGTCAAAGCCTCCACTTTGCCCTGCTGCACGTATGCGCCTTTGCTTCTGAGTGGTGGGGGTTGGGACCTTTGATGAAACCTTGAGGGGCAAGGATCCTGCCGATGAAGCTTTGTGCTTGGGGGGCGGGGGGTTCTGGACTTGGCCTCCGGGTCGTCCGAAGACAAGGTAGTTCCAAAGTTTGGGTTAGCCGAACATATGCTTCGAATTTATTGATATATGCCTCACGGCTACCCATGGTATTTTGAGTGAAAAATTGTGCTGATGAGGCACATGGAGCGCGAAGAATGTGGGTGTGCCGTGGGGCGCGAATCCCTATTTGCAATGAACGCATGCTGGTTCCCATGACGGGGAACGGGTTCGAACCCGTTTACTGTTGTCGCCGGCCTGTACAGCGGGTCAGCATTGGGACATGTATGGGCCAGTTTGGTCTTCGGTTCGAAGTGAGCATTCTGTGTTGCCGTTGATAGTTATGACGCTCGAAGAACCGGGCATCTTCAACTTGAGGTCCGCGTAATGCGGGACGACATTGAATTTAGCGAACGCCGTTCGGCCGAGGAGGGTGTGATAGCTGCTGCGGAAGGGTGTAATGTCGAAGATCAAGTCCTTGCTTCGGAAGTTGTCCGGAGAGCCGAACACTACTTCAAGCGTGACAATGCCAGTGCAGCGGACCTCTACTCCCGGAATGGCCCCTTGAAAGTGGTGTTACTGGGTTTGATCCTTGACGGATCGATCCCCATCTTCCTCACTGTGTCTTCGTATATCAGATTGAGGCTACTGCCCCCGTCCATTGGGACTCTAGTGCGGTGGAATCCATCGATGATGGGGTCGAGTACTAAGGCTGCGGAACCTCCGTGGCATATGTTGGTCTGGTGATCCGTGCGATCAAAAGTGATCGGGCAGGCTGACCACGGATTGAACTTCGTCGCTACGGGCTCGACGAAATATACGTCTTGCAGCGCTCACCTCCTTACCTTATTTGGTATGTGGGTTGCGTAGATCATGTTTACCGTCTTGACCTCGAAAGGGAAGGGTTTCTGGCCTCCACTATTCAGCCTGCAAGGCTGATACGTCTCCAACGTATCTACTTTTCCTAACGCTTTTCCTCTTGTTTTGGACTCTAATTTGCATGGTTTGAATGAAACTAACCCCGGACTGACGATGTTTCCAGCAGAACTACCATGGTGTTGTTTTTGTGCAGAAATAAAAGTTCTCGGAATGGAACGAAACTTTGCGAGGAATTTTTATACAATAAAAGAGAATTTCTGGAGCCAAGACCTGCCAGAGAGGGGCACCTGGGTGGGCACAACCCACCAGGGCGCGCCCCCCTCTCCCTGGCGTGCCCAGGTGGGTTGTCCCCACCTGGTGGCCCCGCAGACCCTGATTCCAACTCCATAAATACCTATTTTTCCAGGAAAAAATCAGGGAGAAAGAATTATCGCGATCCACGAGACGGAGCCGCCGCCAAGCCCTGTTCTTACTCAGGAGGGCAGATCTGGAGTCCGTTTGGGCCTCCGGAGAGGGGGATCTTCGTTCTTCGTCATCACCAACCCTTCTCCATCACCAATTCCATGATGCTCCCCACCGGGAGTGAGTAATTCCTCCGTGGGCTCGCTGGTCGGTGAGTATTTGGATCAGATTCATCATGTAATCGAGTTAGTTTTGTTAGGGCTTGATCCCTAGTATCCACTATGTTCTTAGATTGATGTTGCTATGACTTTGCCATGCTTAATGCTTGTCACTTAGGGCCCGGGTGCCATGATTTCAGATCTGAACCGTTTATGTTATCATCATTATATCCATGTTCTAGATCCGATCTTGCAGGTTATAGTCACCTACTACGTGTTATGATCCGGTAACCCCGGAGTGACAATAACCGGGACTTCTTCCGATGATTACCGTAGTTTGAGGAGTTCATGTATTCACTATGTGTTAATGCTTTGTTCCGGTTCTCTATTAAAAGGAGGCCTTAATATCCCTTAGTTTCCAATATGGACCCCGCTGCCACGGGAGGGTAGGACAAAAGATGTCATGCAAGTTCTTTTAATAAAGCACGTATGACTATTTACAGAATACATGCCTACATTATATCGATGAACTGGAGCTAGTGCCGAATCGCCCTAGGTTATAACTGTCACATGATGAATATCATCCAACAAGTTGCTACCTCTTGAGCACTGCGTTGGTTTTCCTTTGAAGAGGAAAGGGTGATGCAGCAAAGTATCGTAAGTATTTCCCTCAGTTTTTGAGAACCAAGGTATCAATCCAGTAGGAGACTACACGCAAGTCGCCTCGTACCTACACAAACAAATAAGAACCTTGTGACCAACGCGATAAAGGGGTTGTCAATCCCTTCACGGCCACTTGCAAAAGTGAGATCTGATAGAGATAATAAGATAAATATTTTTGGTATTTTTATGGTATAGATTGAAAGTAAAGATTGCAAAGTAAAATAGATTGGAAACTTATATGATGGAAAATAGACCCGGGGGCCATAGGTTTCACTAGTGGCTTCTCTCAAGATAGCATAAGTATTACGGTGGGTGAACAAATTACTGTCGAGCAATTGATAGAAAAGTGCATAGTTATGAAAATATCTAGGCATGATCATGCATCTAGAGTATTAACTTAATAAGAACATAGTAACGCATTAGGCAAGATGACATGATGTAGAGGGATAAACTCAAGCAATATGATATAAACCCCAACTTTTTATCCTCGATGGCAACAATACAATACGTGCCTTGCTGCCCCTGCTGTCACTGGGAAAGGACACCGCAAGATTGAACCCAAAGCTAAGCACTTCTCCCATTGCATGAAAGATCAATCTAGTAGGCCAAACCAAATTGATAATTCGAAGAGACTTGCAAAGATAAAAAAATCATACATAAAAGAATTCAGAGGAGATTCAAATATTGTTCATAGATAATCTTGATCATAAACCCAAAATTCATCGGATCTCGACAAACACACCGCAAAAAGAATTACATCGAATAGATCTCCAAGAAGATCGAGGAGAATTTTGTATTGAGATCCAAAGAGAGATAAGAAGCCATCTAGCTAATAACTATGGACCCGAAGGTTTGTGGTAAACTACTCACACATCATCGGAGAGGCTATGGTGTTGATGTAGAAGCCCTCTGTGATCGATTCCCCCTCCAGCGGTGAGCCGGAAAAGGCCCCAAGATGGGATCTCACGGGTACAGAAGGTTGCGGCAGTGGAAATAGGGTTTCGTGGTGCTCCTGGATATTTTTGGGGTATATGGGTATATATAGGAGGAAGAAGTAGGTCGGTGGAGCTGCGAGGGGCCCACGAGGGTGGGGGACACGCCCAGGGGGCAGGCGCGCCTCCCTGCCTCGTGGCCTCCTTGCTTCTTTCTTGATGTCCACTCCAAGTCCTCTGGATCACGTTTGTTCCAAAAATAACTCTCCCGAAGGTTTCATTCCGTTTGGACTCCGTTTGATATTCCTTTTCTGCGAAACACTGAAATAGGCAAAAAAAACAGCAATTTGCACTGGGCCTTCGGTTAATAGGTTAGTCCCAAAAATAATATAAAAGTGCTTAGTAAAGCCCATTAAACATCCAAAACAGATAATATAATAGCATGGAACAATCAAAAATTATAGATACGTTGGAGACGTATCAAGCATTCCCAAGCTTAATTCATGCTCGTCCTCAAGTAGGTAAATGACAAAAACAAAATTTTTGATGTGGAATGCTACCTAGCATATTTCTCAATGTAATTTCCTTTATTGTGGCATGAATGTTCAGATCCGAAAGATTCAAGACAAAAGTTTAATATTGACATGAAAATAATAATACTTCAAGCATACTAACAAAGTAATCATGTCTTCTCAAAATAACATGGCCAAAGAAAGTTATCCCTACAAAATCATATAGTCTGGCTATGCTCTATCTTCATCACACAAAGTATTTAATCATGCACAACCCCGATGACAAGCCAAGCAATTGTTTCATACTTTTGATGTTCTCAAAAAATTTCAATCTTCACGCAATACATGACCGTGAGCCATGGACATAGCACTATATGTGGAATAGAATGGTGGTTGTGGAGAAGACAAAATGGAGAAGATAGTCTCACATCAACTAGGCGTATCAACAGGCTATGGAGATGCCCATCAATAGATATCAATGTGAGTGAGTAGGGATTGCCATGCAACGGATGCACTAGAGCTACAAGTGTATGAAAGCTCAACAAAAGAAACTAAGTGGGTGTGCATCCAACTCGCTTGCTCATGAAGACCTAGGGCATTTTGAGGAAGCCCATCATTGGAATATACAAGCCAAGTTCTATAATGTAAAATTCCCACTAGTATATGAAAGTGACAACATAGGAGACTCTCTATCATGAAGATCATGGTGCTACTTTGAAGCACAAGTGTGGTAATAGGATAGTAACATTGTCCCTTCTCTCTTTTTCTCTCTTTTTTATTTTCTTATTTTTTTGGCCTTTTTCTCTTATTTATGGCCTCTTTTTTTTCTTTTTTTTCCGTCCGGAGTCTCATCCCGACTAGTGGGGGAATCATAGTCTCCATCATCCTTTCCTCACTTGGGACAATGCTCTAATAATGATGATCATCACACTTTTATTTACTTACAATTCAAAAATTACAACTCGATACTTGGAACAAAATATGACTCTATGTGAATGCCTCCGGCGATGTACCAGGATATGCAATGAATCAAGAGTGACATGTATGAAATAATTATGAACGGTGGCTTTGCCACAAATACGATGTCAACTACATGATCATGCAAAGCAATATGACAATGATGAAACGTGTCATAATAAACGGAACGGTGGTAAGTTGCATGGCAATATATCTCGGAATGGCTATGGAAATGCCATAATAGGTAGGTATGGTGGCTGTTTTGAGGGAGGTATATGGTGGGTGTATGATACCGGTGAAAGGTGCGCGGTATTAGAGAGGCTAGCAATGGTGGAATGGTGAGAGTGTGTATAATCCATGGACTCAACATTAGTCATAAAGAACTCACATACTTATTGCAAAAATTTATTAGTTATCGAAACAAAGTACTACGCGCATGCTCCTAGGGGGATAGATTGGTAGGAAAAGACCATCGCTCGTCCCCGACCACCACTCATAAGGAAGACAATCAATAAATAAATCTTGCTCCGACTTCATCACATAACGGTTCGCCATACGTGCATGCTACGGGAATCACAAACTTTAGAACAAGTATTTCTCAAATTCACAACTACTCAACTAGAATGACTCTAATATCACCATCTTCATATCTCAAAACAATCATCAAGTATCAAACTTCTCATAGTATTCAATGCACTTTATATGATAGTTTTTATTATACCCATCTTGGATGTTCATCATATTAGGATTAATTTTATAGCCAAAGCAAACTACCGTGTTGTTCTAAAAGACTCTCAAAATAATATAAGTGAAGCATGAGAGATCAATTATTGCTATAAAATAAAACCACCACTGTGCTCTAGATATAAGTAAAGCACTAGAGCAAAATTATCTAGCTCAAAAGATATAAGTGAAGCACATAGAGTATTCTAATAAATTCCGATTCATGTGTGTCTCTCCCAAAATGTGTGTACAGCAAGGATGATTGTGGTAAACTAAAAAGCAAAGACTCAAATCATACAAGATGCTCCAAGCAAAACACATATCATGTGGTGAATAAAAATATAGCCTCAAGTAAAGTTACCGATGGACGAAGACGAAAGAGGGGATGCCTTCCGGGGCATCCCCAAGCTTAGGCTTTTGGTTGTCCTTGAATTTTACCTTGGGGTGCCTTGGGCATCCCCAAGCTTAGGCTCTTGCCACTCCTTATTCCATAATCCATCAAATCTTTACCCAAAACTTGAAAACTTCACAACACAAAACTCAACAGAAAATCTTATGAGCTCCGTTAGTATAAGAAAACAAACCACCACCATAAGGTACTGTAATGAACTCATTATTTATTTATATTGGTGTTAAACCTACTGTATTCAACCTTCTCTATGGTTTATACCCTCCGATACTAGCCATAGATTCATCAAAATAAGCAAACAACACACGAAAAACAGAATCTGTCAAAAACAGAACAGTCTGTAGCAATCAGATTTGTTCGAATACTTCTGGAACTCCAAAAACTCTGAAAAACTAGGAAAACCTGGATAATTTGTATATTGATCTACTGCAAAAGGAATTGGTATTTTATCACGTTCTGGTGAATTTTAACAATTATTTTAGCGAGCGCAAAGTTTCTGTGTTTTTCAGCAAGATCAAACAACTATCACCCAAGAAGATCCTATTGGTTCTACTTGGCATAAACACTAATTAAAACATGAAAACACATCTAAACAGAGGCAAGATGTATTATTTATTACTAAACAGAACCAAAAATCAAGAAACGGAAATAAAATTGGGTTGCCTCCCAACAAGCGCTATCGTTTAACGCCCCTGGCTAGGCATAAAGGCAAGAATAGATCTAGGTATTGCCATAATAATGGTAAGGCAAATCGCGAAAACTCATCTCATATTCCCTACGTTTAGCAGCAAGTTTTCTTTGTGGCAAGCAAAAGTAATCAAAATGGCTAAATTTAATGGGACAAAAGTCCCCAAGATCAAGCTCAGGAGGTATGGGTTCCTCCTTTGGCCCCTTAATTGCACAACCAATTCATCATTATAAGCATTCTTTTGGCAAAAAGTCATGAGCCTTTGTTCAAGAGAAAAACCTAACCCATTGTTCTGAATTGAAAAATCATCATTGAGTTCAGAAATTCTATCAACTAGAACATCGGTAGGAACCTTCTTTCTAAGGTTTTCATTGTAAGCAACATGATCTAGAGATCTTAAATGCATTAAGTCTTCTTGATTAAAAAGGATAGCTTCTATGGGAGGATGACCAGCATCCACCCTATAATGCGCAAAAATTTCATTGGCCTCTTTCATTATAAATCTGAACTCATGTGCCAAAAAGATAGTAGCTGCTCGCTTAACAGAAGAATGCTCGATATTGGAAAACTCTAGAAAAATCCTTTGTATGCAAGGATGCATATGAATAAATTGTCTTTCAAGTTCAACTACGAGCAAAGATATAGCATCCGCAAGACTACTAGTTCTATGAAGAATAGACCCACCCATAGTGGGCAGGGTACCGGCACAAGTAAAGAAATCTTGAATAACTCCTTTTCCAATAATATTACCACTACCAATCCGAAAATTTTTATTGTGTAAAATAGTAGGTTCTTCATGAGGACCATCAAAAGCATCAAAGTTTTCCATGTTATTACCACTATCCTTATCAATGGTAACCTCCCCAGTCTCAGACATGATGGCAGCAAATCGCACAAAGAGCAAGCACACAAAAGGTAAGGAAAAAGAGACGAACAGAAAAGGGCGAATAAAATGACAAGGGTGAAGTGGGGGAGAGGAAAACGAGAGGCAAATGGCAAATAATGTAATGCGAGGGATAAGAGTTTGTGATGGGTACTTGGTACGTCTTGACTTGACTTGACTTGACTTGGCGTAGATCTCCCCGGCAACGGCGCTAGAAATCGCACGTTGGCGGGAGATCAAATCTTGACTTGACTTGGTGTAAGCCTCCCCGGCAACGGCGCCAGAAATCCTTATTGCTACCTCTTGAGCACTGCGTTGGTTTTCCCTTGAAGAGGAAAGGGTGATGCAGCAAAGTAGCGGACGTATTTCCCTCAGTTTTTTAGAACGAAGGTATCAATCCAGTAGGACACTACACGCAAGTCGCCTCGTACCTACACAAACAAATAAGAACCTTGCAACCAACGCGATAAAGGGGTTGTCAATCCCTTCACGGCCACTTGCAAAAGTGAGATCTGATAGAGATAATAAGATAAATATTTTTGGTATTTTTATGGTATAGATTGAAAGTAAAGATTGCAAAGTAAAATAGATTGGAAACTTATATGATGGAAAATAGACCCGGGGGCCATAGGTTTCACTAGTGGCTTCTCTCAAGATAGCATAAGTATTACTGTGGGTGAAAAATTACTGTCGAGCAATTGATAGAAAAGTGCATAGT
Source organism: Triticum aestivum (assembly GCF_018294505.1). Lineage (NCBI taxonomy): Eukaryota > Viridiplantae > Streptophyta > Magnoliopsida > Poales > Poaceae > Triticum > Triticum aestivum. Next base: position 306,858,628 of record NC_057796.1, read on the forward strand.
TATGAGAATATCTAGGCATGATCATGTATATAGGCATCATGTCCACGAGAAGTAGACCGAAACGATTCTGCATCTACTACTATTACTCCACACATCGACCGCTATCCAGCATGCATCTAGAGTATTAAGTTCGTAAGAACAGAGTAACGCATTAGGCAAGATGACATGATGTAGAGGGATAAACTCAAGCAGTATGATATAAACCCCATCTTTTTATCCTCCATGGCAACAATACAATACGTGCCTTGCTGCCCCTGCTGTCACTGGGAAAGGACACACCAAGGTTGAATCCAAAGCTAAGCACTTCCCCCATTGCAAGAAAGATCAATCTAGTAGGCCAAACCAAACTGATAATTCGAAGAGACTTGCAAAGATAACAAATCATACATAAAAGAATTCAGAGGAGATTCAAATATTGTTCATAGATAATCTTGATCATAAACCCACAATTCATCGGATCACGACAAACACACCGCAAAAAGAATTACATCGAATAGATCTCCAAGAAGATCGAGGAGAACTTTGTATTGAGATCCAAAGAGAGAGAAGAAGCCATCTAGCTAATAACTATGGACCCGAAGGTCCATGGTAAACTACTCACACATCATCGGAGAGGCTATGGTGTTGATGTAGAAGCCCTCCGTGATCGACTCCCCCTCCGGCGGAGCGTCGGAAAAGGCCCCAAGATGGGATCTCATGGGTACAGAAGGTTGCGGCGGTGGAAATAGGGTTTCGTGGTGCTCCTGGATGTTTTTGGGGTATATGGGTATATATAGGAGGAAGAAGTAGGTTGGTGGAGCTGCGAGGGGCCCACGAGGGTGGGGGACACGCCCAGGGGGGCAGGCGCGCCTCCCTGCCTCGTGGCCTCCTCGCTTCTTCCTTGACGTCCACTCCAAGTCCTCTGGATCACGTTTGTTCCAAAAATAACTCTCCCAAAGGTTTCATTACATTTGGACTCCGTTTGGTATTCCTTTTCTGCGAAACATTGAAATAGGCAAAAAAACAGCAATTTGCACTGGGCCTTCGGTTAATAGGTTAGTCCCAAAAATAATATAAAAGTGGTTAGTAAAGCCCATTAAACATCCAAAACAGATAATATAATAGCATGGAACAATCAAAAATTATAGATACGTTGGAGACGTATCACAAGTCACCGATCCAATGCCTACGAGCTTTTCCATATTGTTTTTTGCTAAGTTACTACTGCTATCATCACTGTTACACTTTCTACAAAATTACTGCTATCACTGTTACTATTACTATTGCTGCTGTCACTACTATCAAAACTATCAAACTACTTTGCTACTGATCACTTTGCTGCAGATAATTAATCTCCAGGTGTGGTTGAATTGACAACTCAGCTGCTAATACCTTCAAATATTATTTGGCTCCCCTTGTGTCGAATCAATAAATTTGGGTTGAATACTCTACCCTCGAAAACTGTTGCGATCCCCTATACTTGTGGGTTATCAAGACCTTTTTCTGGCGTCATTGTCGGGGAGCATAGCTATATTTGTTGAGTCACTTGGGATTATTATCAATTTATCACTATGAAGAATCTGAAGGATCCTAAGACTAAGATATTTCCCTCAAGTACGAGGGGAGGTAAGAAACTGCCATCCAGTTCTGCTTTAGATTCACCTTCTGTTATGAGTAAACTTGCAACACACCACATGCTATTAATTCTGATATGTCGCAAGTTATTGATGATGCTACTTCTACTATGAATGATGCTTATGATGATGCTAGTACCTTGCTTGATAATGATGATGTGCCACTTGGTGAATTTCTTGATGAACAAATTGCTAGAGTAATACAACATGATGTTGTTGAATCAGATGATGAGCTTGAAACTGAAACTCCTGAAACACCTGCTAGAACTAGCCTTCCTAGATATGAATTGCCTAAGGTACCGGAAGGTTATGTTATGAGTGAAGAAACAACTAGAGATATTCTTGCTTGTAATGATAGAGATGATCTAGAGAAATTACTACACAAGTATAAAGAAAAATCACTGAATGCTAGAATGAAATTTGATCCTAAGTTTGCTACTTCACCTATCTTTATTGATGATAAGGATTATTAATTCTCTGTCGACCCAGAGTTAATTACTTTGGTTGAATCTGATCCTTTCCATGGTTATGAAACTGAAACTGTTGTGGCACATCTTACTAAGTTGAATGATATAGCCACCCTTTTTACTCATGATGAGAAAACTCGCTACTACTTTATTCTCAAATTATTTCCTTTCTCATTAAAGGGTGATGTTAAAGCTTGGGAAATACTCTTGCTCCTGGTTGTGTGTGTAGTCCCCAGGATATGATTTATTACTTCTCTAAAAAATATTTTCCTGCTCATAAGAAACAAGCTGCCTTATAGGAAATATTTAACTTTGTGCAAACTAAAGAAGAGAGTCTCCCACAAGCTTGGGGGAGGCTTTGCCAGTTACTTAATGCTTTTCCTGATCATCCTCTTAAGAAAAATGAAATACTTGATATCTTCTATAATGGACTAACCGATGCTTCTAGGGACTTCCTAGATAGTTGTGCTGGTTGTGTTTCCAGGGAAAGAACTGTTGGACAAGCTGCAGAATTATTGAATAATATATTGAAAAATTATGATGATTGGACTATTCCTGAACCACCGCCTAAACCCACTCCGAAGAATATTATATCTCAGTCCCGAAGATATGCAAGAGGCAAAGAAATCTATTAAGGAAAAAGGTATTAAAGCTGAGGATGTTAAAAATTTAGCTCCTATTGAAGAAATACATGGGATTAATACACCACCATTGCCTAAGGTGGTAGAGGTAAATTCTTTAATGAAGTTCAATGATAATGATAATCCTCACAATATGCATCCTAGTCAATGCCTTTATGAGTTTGAAAACTATATTAGAAAACAAGATCACTTCAATACAAATGTTATGAAACAATTGAAATATAATTCTGATATGATTGCACGCTTGAGTGACTTGTTATTTAGAATATCAAATTATGTTAGAGGTGTAGGAAAACATGCTTCTATGGTTCAAACTCAGTTAGAACAAGTTGCTAAATCTCAAAGAGAATAATTTGATGAAATGAATCAGAATATGCATGACTTTGCTGTTAGAGTTGCAACTAGAGGAGGTAAAATGACCCAGGAACCACTTTATCCTCAGGGACACCCAAAAAGAATTGAACAAGATTCACAAAGAAATGACACTAGTGCACTTAGTCCTTCTAAAAAGAAAAAGAAGAAGAAAATGATAGGACTTTGCATACTTCTAGTGAACCTGAAATAGAAAAACCTCCTGATAATGATATTGAAATTTCTATCTCTGATGCTGAAACTCAGTCTGGTAATGAACACTCACCTAGTGATAATGAAAAAGATAATGATGAGATTCATGAAGACTCCCAACCAACCAATGATAAAGAACCAGACAATGATGTTGAGATAGAACCACCTATTGATCTTGATAACCCACAACCTAAGATATGACAAAAGAGACTTTGTTGCTAGAAAACACGGTAAAGAAAGAGAACCGTGGGTTCAAAAACCTATGCCTTTTCTGCCCAAGTCAACTAAAAAGAAAGATGATGAAGAATTTGAACGCTTTGCTGAGATGCTGAGGCCAGTCTTTTTGTGTACTCGCTTGACTGATATCTTGAAAATGCCTCCTTATGCAAAGTATATGAAAGACATCATCACAAATAAGAGAAAAATACCGGAAGCTGAAATCTCCACTATGCTTGCTAATTACACTTTTAAAGATGGAGTGCCTAAAAAACATGGAGATCCGGAAATACCAACTATACCTTGCTCTATCAAAAAGAATTATGTGAAAACTGCTTTGTGTGATTTAGGAGCTGGTGTTAGTGTTATGCCTTTCTGTTTATATAAAAGACTTGACTTGAATAAACTCACACCTACTGAAATATCTTTGCAAATGGCTGACAAATCAACTGCCATACCTATCGGTATCTGTGAGGATGTGCCCGTTGTTGTTGCTAATGTTACTATTTTGACTAACTTTGTTATACTTGAGATGCCTAAGGACGACAACATGTTGATTATCCTTGGTAGACCCTTCTTGAATACTACAGGGGCTATTATTGATTGCAATAAAAGCAAGATCACTTTTCATATTAATGGCACTGAGCATACGGTGCACTTTTCGAAGAAACAATTCCAAGTGAATGGTATTAATGTTATTGAAAAATCTCCGACAATCACTATTGGAAGTTTTCAAATACCTTTACCTACTGTCAAAAAGAAATATGAAATACTTATTGTTGGGGAAATGCATATCCCCATTGAGGTAACTTAGTGACTTTACGAAAGTTCTTCGGTTCATGCTAATCGAAAGTGGTTGTTAATAAGACTTGATCAACCTTATTAATGGATCATTTTTGAACGGTATGAAGTTGATGAATTTAGTAAGCACTACCTTCGGTCCCTACTTTTTGTTTTCTGTTTATTTTAGTTAAATAAAATAAAATGCCATGTTTTGTCTGTTTTCTGAATTTCCCGTGCAATAAAAAAAGACCCAAAAATAAAAGTTCTCAGAATGCCCTGGAAATTTTATACGATTTTTTCCTGAATATTTCTGAATTCCTGGTGCAAATAATACCAGAGGGAGGTGCACCAGGTGGGCACAACCCACCTGGGCGCGCCAGGACCCCCAGGTGCACCCTGGTGGGTTGTGGTCCCCACGTGGTCCCCCTCACTTACCTCTTCATCCCACATCATCACTTACCTCCAGAAAAAATCTCCATTGCTCTCTCTCCTGTGTTCTTGAGCTCAACCCCGTGGATTTCGATCTCTTTGCTCAAAGCTCCGTTTCCGAAACTGTTTCGGGGGATTGTTGCTTGGTATGTGACTCCACCGTTTGTCCAATTAGTTTTTGCTTTAGTAGTTTATATTTTGAATAATTAGTTACTCTTGGTGCTGTTGTAGATGTGCTTGCATGTTGAATTCTTAGTGTTCTAAGTAGTTTGAATGCTTGCTATGGCTTCTATGCATCCCTATGAGTAGTTGCTATCAATTTTATAAAGTTTTGTTGACAAATTTTTGTCACCCCAAAATTTTTATTTTCAGAAAATTGTACGCGGACATGATGAACCTATTTGGAAGGAGTTCTTCGAGGAGACGATCCTCGGGGGCATCTTCTAGTGATAGTTCTGCTCACCGGTCTTATGTTGAACCAAGTGAAAGTTCCACGCGAGATGCCGCCACCAAAACATGCCTATGGCCTTGCGATGAGTATATGATGCGTGTGGGCATTAAGGAGGAATTTGAGCAATATGTTCACAATGCCGGCCTCGGTCCCTACCTTTCAGATAAGTGTGAACAACGCCAACTTCTCACTGAGTCATTTGTCAAAGGATTTACATTTTTCCCTCGTGAGTCTAGGGTGTCGTTTATGCTTTATGATAGTCCATTTACCATCTCACTAGAGAATTTTGCTTATCACTGTAAGCTTCCATTTTGGGGTTCTCTTGATGAGCCACCCAAGGCTGACTTCGAGTCTTTCTTGACTAGCCTTTGTTATGGTCAAAATAGGGGAGTGAGACAAGGAAGAATAAAGAGCATTCACTTTCCTGCAATTCAGTATTTTGCATTATTTAACGGGAAATGCATAGTAGGCAAGCAAGACTGTAGCATACTTTGTGCACCAGACTTGAGCCTCATTCACACCGCTCTCACTAGTGAAAGGAATTATAACCTTGGAGCGATTGTTGCACGTAGACGTTAGCATAATGCTAACAGTGGCTGGTTCTATGGTGGAATTTATGCCACGTGTCTAGCACGAGGGCTGGGTGTTTCACCTTTGCCCTTTGATCCTATCCTACCCACGCAGTATTTAGATTTTAACACCTTAAAAGACCATAAGATTCTCCAGGGAAAGGCTGATAATTTCACTTATAGTCTTGTGTTTAACCAAACATCTGTTGTGCAAACATATTTTCATGCGCCTGCTCTTTTTGACTATCACAGCAAGGGAAGATATTTTGTTCTTGAGAGTGATGCCCGAGCTCACAATGCAGCAGTAGAGGCGGAACGGCGGGCCGAGGCATCTGCACCAAGAGCCTCCGTGAGCTACCACGCCGACAATTACCCTCCAGGCTATTGATCGACTACCAAGTTAGGCCAAAAGCCTAAGCTTGGGGGAGTACGTGTTTCCACTGACTTTACATTCATGTTCACTTATTCCATTTGTCGGTGTCCACACTCTTTCATTGTATCATCCATGCTTAGATTTATTTTTCTTGCTTTCTTCTTGTGTGTTTGAAAAACTTTAGAAAAACCAAAAAATTTAGTTGTAATTAGTTTACTTTCTATGCATGCTTAGTAGTATTAAAAACAAAACCCAAAAATATTTCCTTGTTCTTCTTTTGCTTGTTTGGAGCTTTCCCGTGTAAATAGTTTTTCTCGTTTTTGCTTTTCTCTTTTGCATGCTTGTTCAAGAAAACCAAAAACTCCAAAAATATTTCAGTGTGTTTCTCTGAATTTCCTTTCTTTTTATTCGAGTTGTACCGAGGAGAAGACCACGATCAAAATGTTGAGTGGCTCTCATATGAATAATTGTTGAACTAATAAAGAGCACATTTTACCTTGTCTTCTCCTGTTGAATAAAATGTCCTACACATTCCAGCTTAGTCCACGTCACTCTTGCACTATTACTATTTTCATATCGTTCGGTCGTGCAAGTGAAAGGCAATAATGACGACATTCGATGAACTGGCCATGGAAGAGAGAAACTGGTATGAACTCGACTTGTTTCGTCTGTGTAAATATGTTTAACCTAGTATCCATGATTCAGCCCATTATGATTAAACATGTTTGCAATGACAATTAGAGATTATAGTTTCTCATGCCAGGCATAAGTAGCTGGGAGTTGATAGTGATTTATCTTGGATATCAACATTGCATTAAAATGATTGTGATGTAGTATGATGATATGGTATCCTCCTCTGAACGTTCGAGTGGCTTGACTTGGCACATGTTCATGCATGTAGTTGAATCAAAACCAACATAGCCTCTATGATATTTATGTTCATGGTGTTCATATCCTACTCATGCTAGTGTCCAATGTTACTTATGCATATGCATGGTTATGATCGTTGTTGCTCTCTAGCTGGCCGCTTCTCAATCTAATTGCTAGCCTTCCCCTGTACTAAGTGGGAATTCTGCTTGTGCATCAAAAACCTTGAACCCAAAGTTATTCCAGATGAGTCCACCATACCTACCTATATGCGGTATTACCCTGCCATCCTAAGTAAATTTGCATGTGCCACCTCTAAAACACTTCTAAAAATATTTGTTTCGTGTGCCTAGATTGTTCATGGAATGAGAGGAGGTAGTCGGTATCTTCCATGCTAAGCGGGTTATTCTCAGGTCGAGTGTTTATTCACTCACCATCGCACGAGAAAAAGGGCAGTATTAGGGATGCCCGGTCCCAAACTGCAAAATACAAAAAGAGTTAATCGCTCAAATAATCCAACAAAAACTCCCGACGGAGTCAAAACCTTTATTTTCTATCGCTTGGGAACTGCCACTAGCTTGTTTAGCATGGGAGATATTGATAACTGATAGTTGTGAAGTAAATGAGAAGGGTGCATGTCCCAAAATAATCATTTACCTCTGTTTAAAAATCAAGCTCTGCACTTCTGCAAATCACTGCTTCCCTCTGCGAAGGGACTATCTATTTACTTTTATGTTGTGTCACCACCTTCTAAAACAAGCGCCAGAAACTGAGTAGAGCATAGTTGTCATGATTTATGCATTGTGTGTAGCTAATGTTGGGTGCATCATGACTTGTCGGGTGGTAGGTGCGACATATGCCAACGGGTGGCTTATCATTGTGGGAGCCAGTAAGACGTCGCCGGTGCCTGGAAACGGGATGAGGCGAAGACATGCTCGCCGCGAATCTTACCCAGGTTCGGGGCTCTCCGTGGAGATAACACCCCTAGTCCTGCTCTGCGGGGTCTCCGCATGATCACTAGATCAGAAAGAGTGGCTTCAAGTGCTCCTTGAGCTGTCGGGTTCAAGGGAGAAGAAGAGCAAGTCTAGCTCTCGTTTCCCTCTCTATATGGTGTGTGTGTAACTCTAAGAAGCCAACCCTTTGCATGGGTGCCCCGGGGGTTTTATATAGGCCTACCCCCCGGGGGTACAATTGTAATCCGGCTGGGCGCGGGTCCCAGTCGTCAGTGTCTGTGCTCGCCGGCTTCTCCGCTGGCCATTGGGGCCCGCCGACTGGTGGGTCCCGCCGGCTGCCGGCCTCTTGGTCGATAGGCCGGCCCCACCGCCTGGGGGTCTTGTCGGCGGCTGTTTACTATAGCATCGCCCCTGATGACGAGGGCTTTTTCGAGGTAAGCGTGGCTACAGTGTGCCGCCTCGAGGGCTCTCACTGTAGCCTTACCTCGTCTTGTCTCCTTAATGTGGCACATGTTTCGAGGGAGGGGGATAGCTGGCTTCTGGGGGCCGGCTACGCCCCTGGCCGACTGGGGGAGGTCGGGCCGCCTTCGTGCCTCTCTCTGGCTAAAGGGGCCCGCCGCCCGCGGGCCATACTGGCGTCTGTCACGGATGACGTTGAGGCCAGCATGGCTACAGTGCCGAGCCGGACGGGAGATGGCTGACCCGTACGGCGTCCTGCGGCCATGCCTGCCTCAGGATTCGGGGGTAGTGGGCCGCACTGTAGCCACACCCCGTCTTGTCACCGTTATGTGGGCGTAGTTTTGGTGGGTGCGGTCTTGGCCGGCTTCTTGGAGTCGGCGTTCTTCATGGCTGGCTCTTGGGAGTCGTCGTTCTCCATGGTCAGCTTCCTGGAGTCGGCCATCTTGTAGTTATCTTGGGGGAGGTTTCTGAGGCTGGGTCGCCTTCTGAGAGTCGGCTCCTGTGGTAGCCGGCCGGGGGAAGGCGGCCCAATGCTTTGAATGCTTGAAGGCTCAAATGGCCTGATAATTTTTGAAGAGCCAGGGGTAGTCGGTTAGGCTACCCGTGGCCATTTACTCCGACAGTAGTCCCCAAAGCTGGTTGAGCTTCAAGGTTCGGTGGGAGTCGAGAAGCTCGGTGAGCTTCCTATCTTGACGAGCCGTCAGCTGGGAGGAGTCGGTTAGGCTACCCGTGGCCATTTACTCCGACAGTAGTCCCCAAAGCTGGTTTGAGCTTCAAGGTTCGGTGGGAGTCGAGAAGCTCGGTGAGCTTCCTATCTTGACGAGCCGTCAGCTGGGAGCCGGCTTCGGTTGGGTGCGCCGTCTCGGCGAAAAATTTTGGAGTCGAAGGGCGGGAGCCTGTCAGCGCGTGCACCGGGCCGCGGGCCGGCAACTTGCCGCCTGCGAACCACGTGGCATCCCTTGGCTAAAAAGCCTGCCAGCCCACGCGCGCGACGGGACGTCGCCGCAGGTCGGGGGCCCGCCACGCCTACGCCCGGGCCCAGGCGCGGATTCTCTGCGGTCCAAAGCCGCCCGCACGTCTTCCTGCGGCGGTTTCGGCACGCCTTTAGGGCGTAATAATCGCGAGGCGTGGGGGGAGTGGGTGCAGTTAATCCCACGTCTCACCCCACACCCTGCCTCCTCGGCATCACCGTGCGAAGCTATAAGTAGGGGGAGGGGGGAGAGCGGCAGGCGCTCGCACGCCCCTCCCCTCTCCGCCATCTTCTTCCTCCTGCTCTTTCTTGCGACAGCGCCTCGCTGCCGCACCGCTCTACCACTCGATTCTCCGCCGCCGAGCTCATTCTCGCTAGCCCTACACCACGATGCAGTATAGGGGGGATTGGGACGGCTCCATCGTCCATGAGGATCACGTCGAGTTCCTCCGCAAGACGCGGCGGCTGCCCGGCGCGGACAAGGTGCAGGTCCGTCTTGCGCTGGCGAACGAGATTACGCCGGAGCCGGAGGAAGGCGAGCGGGTAGTCTTCCGCTCGCATTTCTTGCGCGGCATCGGCTTGCCCGTGAGCGCCTTCTTCCGCTCCTTTCTCGAGTTCTACCAACTCCAGCCGCACCACCTCACCCCGAACATGGTGGTGTTGTTGTCCGCCTTCGTCACCTTGTGCGAAGGCTACCTCGGCGTCCTCCCCACCCTCGAGCTCTGGGGGGAGTTCTTCCAGTCCAAGCTGGGCACGCGCATGCAGGGCGTGCCGGCTCAGAGTGGCGCCTTCGTCGCGATGCGGAGGGTGACTGCCGACAACCCCTTCCCCGTCATCACGCTGATCCAGTCGGTGAAGCTATGGCAGAAGTCATACTTCTATGTGAAGAACGTCGCCCCGCAGGGCGACTACGTCAATCTGCCGGCTTACGTAGCCGGCCCACCGGCAGGCAGGCGGCCCCAGTGGTCCTATCGGGCCGTGACGCTGACGTCGGCTGGAGCCGCAGCTGTCGCCCGACTGCGGGTGATGATCCAGTCGGAGGGCTTGTCGGGGCCTGACCTGCTAGCCGCCTTCGTCACGCGTCGGGTGCTCCCGCTCCAGAGCCGCCCTCATCTGATCTGTCAGATGAGCGGCCAGCTCGATCCGAGTCGGATGTGCACCAAAGACATGCCGCACGACGAGGTGGCCCATATGGTGAACTACCTTGCGAACTTCAAGCTCTCCGCAGAGTGGCAGTTCGGCAAGGAGCCATATTGCCGAGCTCACCCGCCGCCCACGGTATGTTCTCCTTTTCTCTTTCTCTTCTCTCAGTTTTATCGCCGAGTTCCTTTTGGCCGACTCTGACTAGTCAGCTTGTCTCGACAGAGCCCTCTTCTTCGGCCTGCAGGCGGGTCGGACGCGGAGCGCCGATTCGTCCCCGACCGGACGGAGCACGATTTGGAGGACCCCGACTTGGGGGCGGCCGCTATGGACGACAACACCGAGGCGGGCGGTGGCCAAGCCAGCGGCGAGGCAGGCGGCTCCGGGCTTGGAGTCAGCTTCGACGACTGGCCGGACGATGACGAGGCTGAATTCGTCCCACGCCGCCAGCCGGCGCCTGGCCACGGCGCGGGTTCCTCCGCCGCGCCGCCTGCTCGGGGCGGCGGGCAAAAGCGTCATGCCGCGCCGGGCTTGTTCGGCAGTCGGCGGAAGAAGCCCAGAGGCGGGGCAGCGGCGACCGGGCGGGAGGAGGCGGCCGCGAAGGCGGCCCGCTTTCGTAAGGCGGTGAAGCAGCCGCAGACGGTGTCGGCGTAAGTATATACTCCTTCATGTATTCTTTTTTCTTTTCTCTGGTAGCTCCCGAGTCCTTGTCTTTTCTCCAAAAAACCAGGGCTCCATTGTCGCTCGAGCGGGCTGCTGCCGCCTCCGTCGTTGGGTCGCCGGGAGGATCTGGGAGCACTACTCGCTGCGTGGACGGAGCGGAACGCGCGGGAGGCGCGGGAGGAGCGGGAGGCGCGGGAGGCGGAGGCATTGAGGGCGGCCGCCGCCAAGGCGGCGCAGGAGGAGGAGGCGGCGAAGGCGCGCGCTGACGCCGCGGCCAAGGCCCAAGCGGAGGCTACGGCTGTGGCGACGGCGGAGGGGGCCTTGCTGGTCACCCCACTGCGCGTTGCGGCGCGTGGGGCCCAGAGCCCTCGCCAGAAGAAGCCGGCGGTGACCAGCCGGGGCTGGAGAGGGAAGACGACATCGTCATCCTGGAGAGGGTGGCGGCACCGGCCCCGCCGACTGGGGCGACTCAAGGCGGCCGGCCTGTCCTACCGCCTGTGCAATCGGCCGGGGGCGAGCCGGCCGCGAGGACTGATCTGGCGGTCCGGACGTCGTCGCGCCAGCGCACGGGAAGGTCGCATCAGAGCCGCAGAAGGCTGCATCGGAGCCGCAACCGGCCGCGGGCTCCAGCTCGTCGGCCCAGGATATGGAGGCGGCCAGCGCCAGCTCGGGGTGGACGCCGGGCGGAGGGACGGCCGTGATGAATGTGGCCGCGCAGGACGTCCGGACCCGGCTCCAAGCCCAGGCTACGGCGCTGAGGAAATACAACGACGAGTTCCTTGCGATGCGGGTGGCCATCCGGGTTAGTCTTCTTATCTTGCTTTTTTGACCTTGGTTTCTTCCGTGGGGGCGTGTCAGCGCACCCACTGGGTGTAGTCCCCGAGTTCCGAGTCGGCTGCTGAGCAGACGGCTTGGAACTTCTTAGCGGATCTAGTTTTGCTATTCTTGCTCTTACTTCGCTCTTCTGCCTGTCTTGCAGGACTACCACAATCTTCGCGCGGCTGCCTTCAACTCCCAGGCTCGGGAGCTGACCCAGAAGACCGCCGACCTATCTGAGAGCCGGGGTAAATGCTTCGTCCTTTATCTCACGTGGGGGCGCGTCAGCGCACCCACTGGGTGTAGTCCCCGAGATTCGGGCCGATTGCTGAGCAGTCGGGTCGGATCTTCCTTGACGACTTCTTCTTATTGCTTCTTCTTTCTCTGCCGTCCCTGCAGCGGCCAACGCCAGTCTAAGGGAGCAGCTGGGAGGGTCTCAAGCCGCCCTTCGTGCTAAGGAGGCCGAGTTTGCCGCCTTGGTGCAGGAGCGTGACCGCCTGGCCAAGAGGTTGGCCGACCAGGAGGAGAGCCACAAGGCGGCTCTGAAGGCGGTGCAGGACAGCGAAGCCGCCCTCCAGGCCGAGTATGAGACAGAGGCGGCAGGCTGGGCCGAAGCGAGGCAAACGCTGATCAATGGCTATGGCCAGATCGAAGATTTGGTTGACGATAAGCCGCCTTCTTCTTCGTCCTTTCTTGCCGCTTGCCGCTTTTGGCTCGTTTTCTGACTTGGTGTTTTCTATTCTTTCTCTTTCTTTCTTGCGCAGAGTGCTTCCCTGGCTACTCTACCGCCGCCAACCAGATCATCGAGGCTCGCCGCGAGGCACGGAGGCAGGCTGGCGCCGAGATTGCACCAAACGCTAGCCGGTCACTGGAGGAGCAGCTCTTGGCGATCCAGGCCCGCCTCCAGCCGGCTCATCGACTGCTCCGCCGGCTTCAACATGCCGGGGTGCAGATGTTGGCCGCCCTCTGGCCTGGCGAAGTGGTTCCCCGCACCCCCAGTCGGACTGCCGACGGCTGGAGGTGGCGGTCGGCCGCTTCGAAGCCTGGAAGGCTTCGGCGGCTCGGTCCGGCGCCAGGCGGGCACTGGAGTTCATCAAGGCCTGGTATCCCGGCCTGAGTCTGGACCAGCTGGCTACCTGGCGGCAGCAGGCCGACACGGAGCTGGAGCCGGTGCGGCCGGCTATCATCCGGCGGGCTTCGGCGATCGCCGACTACACCGACACCAGCGCCTTCGCCCCTGAGGTAGATGACAACGATGTTGCCCAGCCGGAGGAATGGTTCAGGCTGAACCTGGCAGACGGCGAAGACTCAGCGGAGGAGATCGACTCAAGCGACGAGTGCGAAGAGGAGGAGGAGGAGGGTGAAGACGCCGGGCCGGATGGTGGAGCGGCCGGCCAGCCTCAGCTTGACCGTGCCTCCAGCAACACGGCACGCGCAGGTGCGCCGCCTGCCACCGGTGGTGATCAAGCCGAGACCCGCCAGCCGGCCACTCCTTCAGCCGGTGACGCCGTCTCAACTGACCAACCCGGCTCCCACACCGCGCCTTTAGTCTAGTCTGTTGTCTTTTATTTTCCTGTCTTATCACTTTTAGAACAATATTTTGTTAAGTTTGCACAATTCCACCCACTGGGGGTGTATTCGAACTATGTCGATTGCCGGCCTGTTGGGGGCTTTATATGTATATATGACTATGCAAGTGTTTGGCTTTTCCTTGTTCTTTGCTTTTCATCCTTCTGCTGTTTCCTTTGCCGCCCTCCCTTGGTTGCCGCCTCCCCGGTCAGGCAGTTGCTCTGCAATCTGTGGCTGGAGAAGTGCTTGGCCAATTGGGAGGGCAAGTACTCTAGCTTTGTTGGATTATAGCGAAGTGTTTGGGAAGCCGGCAAGCATGGTTGGAGGCCGTCTTTTCGCTATACAAGTTCATTAGTCCTTAGCCATTTTTCGTGTGGGCATCCTTTCTGCCTTGGCTCTTGCTAGTCGGACAGTCGGTTCTTCGAGCTGCGACTTTCAACAAGAGAGGACTCGGGATCCGGCACACTACTTGTCTGACTTCAGGTAGAACTTTAATATAGCTTAAGGCGGCCAGTCCCCGGGCCGACTAGTCGAACCCGGTGCCAGACAGGAAATCAAATGTAATAATACATTCATGGATATGACACTCGTCACTCATAGATAAATGAAGGCAGTCCCCGAGTGCTCCTCGGGGAGCCTGTTGTTTCGTACTTAATACAAAAGGGTAGCATGATACATACTGCTTTCAACTGTAAAATCTTCTCAGGAGGTTCACGTTCCATGGTCGCTCCGACTCCTTGCCGGAGTCATCCCTCTTGCGTGCTCTTGGTTTTTGCGCGTCGATCAAGTAGTAGGAGTCGTTGCCTAGTGCCTTGCTGATGACGAAAGGGCCTTCCCAGGGGCCGAGAGCTTGTGCTGGCCGGCTGTTCGCTGGATCAGCCGAAGCACAAGGTCGCCCTCCTGGAAAGATCTTGGCTTGACCTTGCGGTTGTGGTAACGGCGCAACCCCTGCTGGTAGATGGCGGACCGGCTGAGTGCTAACAGCCGGCCTTCTTCCAGTAGGTCAACACCGTCTTCTCTTGCTTCCCTGACCTCCGCCTCCGTGTACATGGTGATCCGAGGCGAGTCGAACTCGATGTCGGTTGGGATGACAGCCTCGGCACCATATACAAGGAAGAATGGAGTGAAGCCGGTTGACTTGTTAGGGGTAGTACGCAGACTCCAGAGGACAGCCAGCAGCTCATCGAGCCAGCAACCGGCCGATCGCTCCAGTGGTACAACCAGTCGGGGCTAGATGCCGGAGAGGATGAGTCCATTTGCTCGCTCGACCTGGCCGTTTGACTGCGGGTGGGCAACGGACGCTAAGTCCAGTCGGATACCCTGCGTCGCGCAGAAACGTGCCAGTGCTCCTTTGGCAAAGTTTGTGCCGTTGTCGGTGATGATGCTGTGCGGTACGCCGTACCGAGTAGTGATGTCGGTGATGAACGTCACGGCAGTCGGCCCGTTCAGCTTCTTGATCGGCTTCGCTTCGATCCTCTTGGTGAACTTGTCCACGGCGACAAGCAGATGTGTCAAGCCACCGCGGGCTGTCTTGAAAGGGCCCACCATGTCCAGTCCCCAGACGGCAAAGGGCCAGCTGAGGGGAATGGTCTTGAGTGCAGAAGCCAGCAGGTGTTGCTTGGAACTGAAGACTTGGCATCCTCTGCAGCTCTTGACTATCTCTTTGGCATCTTCCAAAGCAGTCGGCCAAAAGAAACCATGGCGGAAAGCTTTGGCCACAAGTGATCTTGAGGCTGCGTGGTGGCCGCATTCGCCTTGATGGATATCCTTGATGATTGCTGGCTCG
This sequence comes from Triticum aestivum, assembly GCF_018294505.1. Classification (NCBI taxonomy): domain Eukaryota; kingdom Viridiplantae; phylum Streptophyta; class Magnoliopsida; order Poales; family Poaceae; genus Triticum; species Triticum aestivum. Next base: position 306,873,957 of record NC_057796.1, read on the forward strand.
ACACAGCGCTGGAAGACTCCAGTGACGCTGCACTTGACAAGCTCTCTGTAGATTATTGCATATGCTCCGGCTCGTCGTTGCACTAGTCTTGCTGAGATCTCATCAGCCGGCAGCTCTCTGTTGACTAGGAATTTGAGGATGGGTTGGGCCCATGATGGAGCTGTGACTTCTTCTTCTGTTAGTACGGCCACCATGACTCGGGTGGGTGGGTCGGGTGGCGTGGAATTGGAGTCGGCCACCGCTTCTTGTGTTGCTGCAGTCCCCGGGCCGGGTTCTGAAGTCCCCGGGCCGGGTGCAACTACAGCAGTCCCCGGGCCAGTTATCGAAGTCCCCGTGCCGCCTGCGGAGTTCCTCCAGTCGGATCTGGCTGCATCGGGGACAGGCGGTACGAAGATAGAGTCCGACTCTAGAGACGGCTTGATGGACGGCTAGAGGAGGCGCTGGAGGGAGAAGTCGGTCGGTATAGCCTGTCGGGTGGAGCCAATCCGTGACAGGGCATCTGCTTGGTCGTTGTCGGCCCTTGGTACGTGAAGGAACTCGCACCCTTTGAAGTACCCACTGATATGCTGGACGAGGAATCGATAGCTCGCCATGTTTGCATCCTTGGCGTCCCAGTCGCCAGACGACTGCTGGACCACCAAGTCTGAGTCGCCATAACACAGGATCCGGCGTATTCCGAGTTCTTTGGCTAGCCGGAGCCCATGTATGAGCGCCTCGTACTCGGCCACGTTGTTGGAGGCGGCAAAGTGGATTTGCAGCGTGTATCTGAGTTTGTCGCCTTTGGGAGAGGTGAGGACGATGCCGGCTCCCAAGCCGGTGCGCATCTTGGACCCGTCGAAGTGCCTCCGCCAATGGGTACAGTCGGGAGTCGGCGGTAGGTACTGGGTCTCGGCCCAGTCGATGAGGAAGTCGGCCAATGCTTGGGACTTGATGGCGGTGCGGGGTTGGTAGAAGATTGTGTATGGTGCCAATGCAATGGCCCATTTAGCCACCCGGCCGGATGCATCCCAGCTGCCTATGATCTCGGCAAGCGGGGCGGTGCACATGACCGTGATGGGATGCTCTTGGAAGTAGGGCTTCAGCTTCTTGGCGGCGAAGTACACCCCATAGCACATCTTCTGGTAGTGCGGGTAGTTTTGCTTTGAGCTGGATAGTACTTCGCTTAGATAATACACCGGCCTTTGAACTAGCTGGGCTCGGCCTTCTTCCGGGCACTGGACCACGACAACTATACTGACCACTCGGCTAGTCGCGGCAATGTAGAGGAGCATGGGCTCCTTCTCAGTCGGTGCCGCCAGGACAGGTGGAGTGGTCAGCATCTTCTTCAGCTCATGGAAGGCTTGGTCGGCTTGGTCATTCCACTCGAAGTGAGTGGACTTCTTCATGAGTCGGTACAGGGGGAGAGCCTTCTCTCCTAGCCGGCTGTTAAAGCGGTTTAGGGAGGCCAAGCACCCGGTGAACTTCTGCACATCTCGCAATTTGGTGGGAATCTCCATCCTCTCGATGGCCTTGATCTTCACAGGGTTGCACTCGATGCCGCGTTCGGAGACCAGAAAGCCTAACAGCTGGCCGGCTGGTACTCCGAACACGCATTTCTCGGGGTTGAGCTTGATTTGGAATCGGCGCAAGTTGGCGAATGTTTCTTTGAGGTCCTCCAGCAGGGTGCCGCGCTTCTCTGTCTTCACCACAATGTCGTCTACGTAGACGTGGGCATTTCTGCCGAGTTGCTTGAGGAGGCATTTCTGCATGCAACGCTGAAATGTGGCACCGGCATTCCTTAGGCCGAATGTCATAGTCAGGTAACAGAAAGCTCCGAATGGTGTGATGAAGGCAGTCTTCAGTCGGTCTGCTGGGTCCAACTTGATTTGATGGTACCCTGAGTAGGCATCCAAAAAACTCAACAGCTCGCATCCGGCTGTGGAGTCTATCACTTGGTCAATCCGTGGCAAAGCAAACGGATCCTTGGGGCGGGCCTTGTTGAGGCTGGTGTAGTCTATACACATACGCCACTTGTTATTCTTTTTCAGAACCAAGACTGGGTTGGCAACCCACTCTGGAAAAAATACTTCCATAATAAAGCCAGCGGCGAGGAGCCTGGCTATCTCTTCTCCTACGATTCTTCGCTTCTCTTCTGACAGTCGGCGGAGGGGCTGCTTGACCGGCTTCGCGTCGGCTCGGACGTGCAATTTGTGCTCGGCGAAATCCTTCGAGACACCCGGCATGTCCTTTGGGGACCATGCGAAGACGTCTCGATTCTCACGGAGGAAGTCAACGAGCTCGCCTTCCTATTTACTGTCCAGGTTTGCCCCAATGACAGCAAACCTTTCCGGATTCTCCGGGTCCAGAGGTATCTTCTTCGTCTCCTTGGCCGGCTGGAAGGAGCCCTGCGCATCATAATCTTTGGGGTTGGGGGACAAAGCCGGCTACTTGCCGGCCATGGCCACAACCCGTTCCAGCATCTTCTTCTCTTCTGCCACTACGAGGGACTCGGCCAGCCGACTGCTGGCCATGGCGCACTCGATGGACTTCTTGTAGTCGCCGGCTACGGTGATGATCCCCTTCGAGCTCGGCATCTTCATCTTTAGGTAGGCGTAGTGGGGCACAGCCATGAACTTGGCCAGAGCAGGTCGGCCAAGCAAAGCATGGTAAGGGCTCTCCAGATCCACTACCTCAAACCAGATCGCTTCTCGGTGAAAATGATCCTTGTCTCCGAAGAGAACATCCATCTTGATCTTGCCGATCGGGGAACAAGACAAGCCGGGCACGATGCCATGGAACACGGTCCGGCTTGGCATGAGCTGCTTCGCCTTGATGTTCAGCTTCTCCATGGTATCGCGGTACAGTATATTGATACTGCTTCCGCCATCAATCAGGACGCGGGAGAATCGGGCAGCTCGCCTCTCCGTCGCGAGGGTGACATCCAAGACTAGTGCATAGGAGCCAGGGGATGGCATCACCTCTGGGTGGTCGGCCTGGCTCCAGTTGATGGGCTTCTCGGACCAGTGCATGAACTCGGGAGCGCTAGAGGCGACTGCGTTGACCTCTTGATGCTGACGACGCCGACTACGCTTGTCTTCAACTTGGCTTGTGAAGACGACGTAGGCGGTGTGCTCTTCAGGGAACTCATCTTGAATGGCTCCGACTGCCGGCCGAGCCGCCGGCTGCTGGGGGGCTGGAGGCGGCGGGCCGGGAGGCGGAGGCGGCACCAGCCCCTCGCCCTTGGAGATTCGCGTGAGCCAGTGGCACTTTTGGGTCGTGTGGTTGGATGGCTTCGCGCCGCTGTGGAACTTGCAGGGGGCGTCGAGAGTCTGCTCGTAGGAGAAAGCCGGCTGCCAAGCCGACCTGCCACCCTTCTTCTTGGGAGCGGGCCGTTCTTCGGGTTGCTCATCTTCAATTGTGGCCACCTGCCAACTGGTGGAAGGCGGCATAGGGGCCCTGCGCTTGTGGTCGTTCTGGTAGGGGCGCCGATTGGACTCGCTAGCCGGCGTCTTGGGAGCCGGAGCAAGCACCTTCCCAGAGGCGTCCACTCGGAGCTCGGTCTTCATCGAGGAGTCAGCCGTGGCGTACTTATCCGCGATGATCAGCAGTTCGTCGAGGGTAGCCGGCTCGTCGCGGAGGAGCCGGTGCTTGAGGAGGGTGCCCTCTCGGCACCCGGCGGTGAAGTACTCGATGGCCTGAACCTCGTGCACCCCCTCGCAGGAGTTGCGGAGCTCGGCCCACCGTGTGAGGTAGTCGCGGGTTGACTCGTTGGGCCCTTGGACGCATAGGGAGAGCTGGCGAGGCTTGGAAGGCCGCTTGTACGTGCTGGTGAAGTTGCGGACGAAAACTTCCGTGAAGTCCAGCCAGCTGTTGACGCTGTAGGGCTTGAGGCTGTTGCGCTAGGTGCGCGTCGTGCCTTGCAGCATGAGGGGGACGTATTTCACGGCGACGCGTCTGTTGCCGTTGGCTATGCTGACCGCAGTAGAATAGTCGATGAGCCAATCTTCTGGCTTCATAGAGCCGTTGTACTTGGGCGTGTCTCTGGGGAGCGAGAACCCTTTGGGGAAGGGCTCGTCGCGGATGCGGGGGCCAAAGCATGGCGGGCCGACATCGTCTTCTTCTTCTAGCTCCAGGGGTCGAGCTAGGCGGTCAATCCGGTGGCCGGCGTCGTTCTCGCCGACTCCTTCGCGGCGGCCTAGTCGGCCACCAAGAGTCGGATGCATGACAGGCGGCGGGGTGGGACGTCTCTCCCCTCGAGGCGGGGGAGGAGGCAGATTTCCTTGGCGCTCCACCGCTCGAGGGAGGCCTTCCGCGTTGCGCTCGATGGTGATACGAGTCCGGCTGCGGCTAGCAGCCGGCTCCTTGTCTTTCCTCTCGCGGGCGCTGCTCGCAGTCGGCGACCGGGACGTCGCGGCATGCTCCCGGCGCGGGGGATGACTATCAGCGCGGGTGCCGGCTTCGTGCCGTTCTGCGGCCGCGTCGATCAGCTGCTGGATCCGCCTTGTCATGTAGGGGAGCTCATCGGCTCCCAACCCATTTAGCTCTTCAGCGGCCGCCTGAGCGGCTCATAGATTCTCGAGCGGGGTGGCGTAGACGGGGCGACCTGCCCCCAGCATGCTGGCGATAGCCGCGCCGCACTTCTGGACGAAGCCGGCTCGGCTCGGCCCGCTATGCGGCGGCGTACCGAAGGCGGCGCGGTCGACTTCGCGCTGGTGGGCCTCGGTGAGGCGTCTCATGGAGGCTATCTTCTGGCCTTCCGCGATGAGGGCGAGGCGGCGTGCCTCCAAGGTCTCGGCGTCGGCGTCGGCCGGGATGGGGACGGATAAGTCGTGCATCGCCGCTTGCAGGGCGTCGTGGGCATTCTCGCCCGAGTTGGCGACGTGGCTGATGACCAACACTTCGGTGACAGCGCTGCTGCCGCTGTCAGCTCGAGGGAGAGGGTCGTCGAAGACCACCACGTCGGAGGGGTAGGCGTCGAGCGATGCCGTGTCGGAATCGACAAGCATCGGGTCGGTGGAGCCGACCGACTCCAAGTCTGCAGCAGGCTCGCTGGAGACGTGAAGTTGGTCGAGGAGGCTGACGAGGTGGCTCTCGGGGTAGTCCGTGCCCGCGTCGGACGCGGGCTCGTCGGAGATGCGAGCCTCGCCGAGCAGATCGGCGAGGCAGCTCGCCGCGCAGGCGTCGTCGACGCCTTGCAGCGCGTCGGGGCAAACGCCATCGGGCGCAGCAGGCTGGCTGCGCTCGCGGGGGAGAAAAAGGGTTCCCGTCCAGAACAGGTCTCCGGATGACGGTGCACCTGGCCCCACGGTGGGCGCCAAATGTCGGGTGGTAGGTGCGACATATGCCAACGGGTGGCTTATCATTGTGGGAGCCAGTAAGACGTCGCCGGTGCCTGGAAACGGGATGAGGCGAAGACATGCTCGCCGGCGAATCTTACCCAGGTTCGGGGATCTCCGTGGAGATAACACCCCTAGTCCTGCTCTGTGGGGTCTCCGCATGATCACTAGATCAGAAAGAGTGGCTTCAAGTGCTCCTTGAGCTGTCGGGTTCAAGGGAGAAGAAGAGCAAGTCTAGCTCTCGTTTCCCTCTCTATATGGTGTGTGTGTAACTCTAAGAAGCCAACCCTTTGCATGGGTGCCCCGGGGGGTTTATATAGGCCTACCCCCTGGGGGTACAATTGTAATCTGGCTGGGCGCGGGTCCCAGTCGTCAGTGTCTGTGCTCGCCGGCTTCTCCGCTGGCCATTGGGGCCGCCGACAGGTGGGTCCCGCCGGCAGCCGGCCTCTTGGTCGACAGGCCGGCCCCACCGCCTAGGGGTCTTGTCGGCGGCTGTTTACTATAGCATCGCCCCTGAGGACGAGGGCTTTGTCGAGGTAAGCGTGGCTACAGTGTGCCGCCTCGAGGGCTCTCACTGTAGCCTTACCTTGTCTTGTCTCCTTAATGTGGCACATGTTTCGAGGGAGGGGGGTAGCCGGCTTCTGGGGGCCGGCTACGCCCCTGGCCGACTGGGGGAGGCCGGGCCGCCTTCGTGCCTCTATCTGGCTAAAGGGGCCCGCCGCCCGCGGGCCATACTGGCGTCTATCACGGATGACGTTGAGGCCAGCATGGCTACAGTGCCGAGCCGGACGGGAGATGGCTGACCCGTATGGCGTCCTGCGGCCACGCCTGCCTCGGGATTCGGGGGTAGTGGGCCGCACTGTAGCCACACCCCGTCTTGTCACCTTTATGTGGGCGTAGTTTTGGTGGGTGCGGTCTTGGCCGGCTTCTTGGAGTCGGCGTTCTTCATGGCTGGCTGTTGGGAGTCGGCGTTCTCCATGGTCGGCTTCCTGGAGTCGGCCATCTTGTAGTTATCTTGGGGGAGGTTTCTGAGGCTGGGTTGCCTTCTGAGAGTCGGCTCCTGTGGTAGCGGCCGGGGGAAGGCGGCCCAATGCTTTGATGCTTGAAGGCTCAAATGGCCTGATAATTTTTGAAGAGCCAGGGGTAGTCGGTTAGGCTACCCGTGGCCATTTACTCCGACATGACTGGATCTTTTCTACCATGAATTACAATGTTTAGTCGCTGCTTGAACTTTAGAGGTGCTCTGCATTTATGTTTTGCGGCCTCAGAAAGGGCTGGTGAGATACCACTATTGTCATATTATATCATGGTTGTTTTGACAACGTGTTGCCGTTTGAGATATCTTATTATTGCTCACTAGCCGATTATGTCATTGATATGAATCATTATAATCTTTAAGAGTTATTGTCGACATGGTTAGTTATAATGTTGGCTGAAAACCTGGGTACTGTTTAAGCTTATTTATGCAAACAAGAGCAAAAGAGTTCGTAAAAGTTTTTCATTTTCACTTTCAGTTTATCAACTGAATTGCTTGAGGACAAGCAAAGGTTTAAGCTTGGGGGAGTTGATACGTCTCCAATGTATCTACTTTTCCTAACGCTTTTCCTCTTGTTTTGGACCTTAATTTGCATGATTTGAATGAAACTAACCCCGGACTGACGCTGTTTTCAGTAGAACTACCATGGTGTTGTTTTTGTGCAGAAATAAAAGTTCTCGGAATGGAACGAAACTTTGCGAGGAATTTTTATACAATAAAAGAGAATTTCTGGAGCCAAGACCTGCCAGAGAGGGGCACAACCCACGAGGGCGTGCCCCCCTCTCCTGGCGCACCCAGGTGGGTTGTCCCCACCTGGTGGCCCCGCAGACCCTGATTCCAACTCCATAAATACCTCTTTTTCCAGAAAAAATCAGGGAGCAAGAATTATCGCGATCCACGAGATGGAGCCGCCGCCAAGCCCTGTTCTTCCTCGGGAGGGCAGATCTGGAGTCCGTTTGGGGCTCCGAAGAGGGGGATCTTCATTCTTTGTCATCACCAACCCTTCTGCATCACCAATTCCATGATGCTCCCCACCGGGAGTGAGTAATTCCTTCGTAGGCTCGCTGGTTGGTGAGGAGTTGGAAGAGATTCATCATGTAATCGAGTTAGTTTTCTTAGGGCTTGATCCCTAGTATCCACTATGTTCTTAGATTGATGTTGCTATGACTTTGCCATGCTTAATGCTTGTCACTTTGGGCTCGGGTGCCATGATTTCAGATATGAACCGTTTATGTTATCATCATTATATCCATGTTCTAGATCTGATCTTGCAAGTTATAATCACCTACTACGTGTTATGATCCGGTAACCCCGGAGTGACAATAACCGGGACTTCTTCCGGTGATTACCGTAGTTTGAGGAGTTCACCATGTGTTAATGCTTTGTTCCGGTTCTTTATTAAAAGGAGACCTTAATATCCCTTAGTTTCCAATATGGACCCCGTTGCCACGGGAGGGTAGGACAAAAGATGTCATGCAAGTTCTTTTAATAAAGCACGTATGACTATTTACGGAATACATGCCTACATTATATCGATGAACTGGAGCTAGTGCCGAATCGCCCTAGGTTATAACTGTCACATGATGAATATCATCCAACAAGTCACCGATCCAATTCCTACGAACTTTTCCATATTGTTTCTGCTAAGTTACTACTGCTATCATCACTGTTACACTTGCTACAAAATTACTGCTATCACTATTACTATTACTATTGCTACTGGCACTACTATCAAAACTATCAAACTACTTTGCTACTGATCAATTTGCTGCAGATAATTAATCTCCAGGTGTGGTTGAATTGACAACTCAGCTGCTAATACCTTCAAATATTCTTTGGCTCCCCTTGTGTCGAATCTATAAATTTGGGTTCAATACACTACCCTCAAAAACTATTGCGATCCCCTATACTTGTGGGTTATCAAGGGCTCGTCATTGTCCTCACTTCGTGGGCTTTTGCCCGAGTCTTCAGCTATAAGCTTGACGGCCTGCTTTATGAACCAACAGTTATGGTTGGAGTGGTTGTCGGGCTTCTCTGGAGTGTCGTGGATCTGGCAAATCCTGTCCAGAATTGAGTCTAGTCTGAATGGACCGTCGCCGTTGCCTTTAGGAGTTTTCTTTCGGGGTCCGAACTTCGGGTTTCTGAACCCAGCATTTACTATCGTATCCTGGCCTTCACCGTCATTGTGGCGACGTTTACTCTTGCTACGTCGTGGCTTTCCATTAGCATCCCAAACCTCGGAGGTACCGGGTGTGTCGGGATTGGTGTTTTTACGAGCGAGCCAACTGTCTTCAACTGTGCAAAAGCGGGTCATGAGAAAAGTAAGGGCTGCCATAGTTCTTGGTTTATCCTGGCCGAGCTGCCGTACGAGCCATTCGTCCATGACACTATGCTTGAAAGCAGCCAAGGCTTTGGCATCCGGGCAGTCGACAATCTGGTTCTTCTTGGTCACGAATCAGTTCCAAAACTGTCTGGCAGACTCTCAGGGTTGTTGTGTGATGTGGTTCAGGTCATCCGCGTCTTGAGGCCGGACATAGGTGCCCTGAAAGTTCGCTCGAAAAGCGTCCTCAAGCTCTTCCCAACAGCCCATAGAGTCTCCGGGAAGGTTGTTCAACCAGTGTCGATCTTGTCGGCGTTCTGGGAATGGGGGTACCCAGACTTGCCTGCCTGCGGCTCACGGCGTGGCTCCGTCAACGGCCCGGTATGGCCCAGCTTCAGCAACAACAACCCAAGACCCTCGCGAGGGGCCGAGCCTCGCGAGGCAGACAATGCCAAGACCTCCCTGGGGGGCAGCCTCACTAGGATGGCTCCCAAGGAGCGGAGATATCTATGAAAGGTGCACCTCGCGAGGTTCATATGACGTGAGCCATGATGACCAAGGCCAGGCGGGCGCCAGCGGGCGCAGTGTACCAGTTTCCTCTTTGGTGCTAAGGAGGCAAGCGCAGGTACGGGGTCCCGAGGAATCAAGCAAAGGTTTCCATTCCGATGCAACAAGACCAAGACTGCCAGGACGGCAGGACGGAGGTCATCGCCGAGCCCACCGCGACATCACCGCTAGAGGCTTTTACACGTGAAGACTACTTTTGTCAGGATAACTTGTACTAGTTGTCCCCCTTTGAATTTGGTCGTTGTGGGATCTCTTCCCACCTACATTTGGGAAGAGGACCAAGGCCACTATAAATAGGACCTAGCCACCAGCATAGAAGAGGATGGATCATTTAGATCAGCCTCTCACCCACCAGCTCATCGAGCACCAGAACACCTCACCTCCTAAGGTTGTTCATCCATTGTACTAGTTCATCTTCAGCCCCTCGAGGCAATCCAGCACAAAGCTGGAGTAGGGTATTACACCGCAAGGTGGCCCGAACCAGGATAAACTGTTGTGTCTCTTGTTCATTTGGTTCGTCGATCTAGGTCGTGGAATTGGAGCGTAGGCAGACTGGGGAGGACGAGTTCTTCGCACGCACACCAGATTTTGAACCTCTCAAGGGTCTGCGGAACCCCGAATCCGACATTTGGCGCGCCAGGTAGGCGTGCGTCGTAGCTTTGCCTCTCCGTCTGCTCCGCCTCTCCGTCCGCTTCATCCCTTTGTTCGGCTCTCATGGCGGGCGCTGCCCCTCCGGCTGGATCGACGAGCGCGCACGGAGGCGCCGTGGGCCTCCGGGCCTTCGCCCCTGCCTTACGACAAGTGCAGTGGCCACCCAAGTTCAGGCCGGACCTGCCACCCTCATAGGACGGCGCGGCGGACCTGGCAGGCTTCCTCCAGGTGTATGAGGAGGCTGTCTGGGCGGCCGGCGGCGATGACAAGGTTATGGCAAACTGGCTTCCCATGGCCCTCGCGGGCGCGCCGCGCACCTGGCTTCTCAACCTGCCAGGATCTTTAGTGGCCTCCTGCGAGGAGCTGCGCAGCCTTCTCATCGCGCGCTTCGTGGCACCGGCGCCTCATGTTGTCGCAACCCTCCTAGGTGGTTCGCAGGCGGCCCCCTCAAATCGCCATGTCAAGCAGTTCTTTCGCCAGGTGGGCGCCATCCGCGCGTAGCAGGGAGCACCTCCGGGATGGGCGGCGCCCAAGGCCGACCTCACCTTCGACTCGAGGGACCACCCCGCGACCACCGTGGGCGTGGGCGCGCTCCCGATGCTCTGCACCCCCACCATCTGCCATGTGGCAGTAACCAAGACGCTCATCGACGGTGGGGCTGGCCTCGACGTGCTCTCTGTGGAAGCTTTCGGCCTGCTTCACGTGCCGCACGGCCGGCTCCACCCCACCAAACCTTTCTCCGGAGTTGTCGATGGCTCCACCTGCCCCCTAGTGCAAATCCGCTTCCCCGTCACCTTCGGCGCCCGCGATAACTACCGCATCAAGCTCATTGACTTCAACATCGCCCGCATCAGTCTCTCGTACACAACGCCATCCTCGGGTACTGTCGGTGTACAAAAGTAGGGGTCCCTTTTTGCACACCTTTACTTGTGTGCGGGCAGTCGCAGCCCCACGCCCCTGGCCACGCTTGGTGGGGCAGAGGAAGCAAAGGCACAAGACTACTAGACCAACGGCAAGCCAGAAACACAAAGAGCAGAAGGGCGAGATGGACTCCCTCGGCAAGGCCCTTGCCGGGGCGGCCTCCACAGCCCCGGCAAGAACCTTGCCGGGGCAACTCACCCAACGCCAGCAGGGCTGCCACCCTTGAGCCTGAGAGTTCTGACGCCCTGAACCACATTGGAACCAAAGCTCGGGAGGCGCCTCCATGGTGCCATGCAGATATTTGTGAAGACCAGAAGCATACAAGACTAGATAAATAACCAGAAGATGAAGATCCTCGGCAAGATCCTTGCCAAGGATACCCACGAGACCTCCGGCAAGCCCCTTGCCGGGGACGACCACGACGCCATGGCAAGACCCTTGCCGGGGCCCCGGCAAGATTCTTGCCGAAGACATCCGCGGGGCCGCAGCCAGGCCCACATCTGCCAAAGCTCCGATGCCGTTCCCATGCAGCTGCCGGCCCACCAACTAGGCGAACACCTGCGTGGTGACGTGTGGCCTCTAGGACAACTCAGCAAGCACCTGCGTGGTGGCATGCAGATCTTCGTGAAGGCTCTGCCACCGCACCAACTCAGTAGCCAGCCAGCCAGCGTGGCACTACCCGCCTCGTCAGTTCGGACGCGTGTCGAAGCCAGGCGAGGCGGCGACAGCTGGGACGAGCTTCCTTGCCGTCCCCGATAAAGCAAGAAGGGCACGTCGGCAGTGCATTAAATGTGTTTGTCCTACAGTGCTAGAGGATAGACTCAACCACTGTATAGCTTTCCACCTCCTGTGTGCCACTGTGGCAGCCCCTTTGTCTATAAAAGGATGCCCGCGGCGTACTGGGAGAGGATTCGGACTTTTTGGACCCTGCACGCCTTGTAGCTAGCCCAAGAACACTAGATAAATAGAAACCAGCAGGAGTAGGGTATTACGCGTCACTTGCGGCCCGAACCTGGATAATCCCCCCGCGTTGATCTCTCAATCCCGCTCTTTCCACAGCCCCGCGCCCGCCAACCGTAGCAAAAGGATTCCTTGTGATCCCGTAGGTGTTGTTTCCCCCAACATCTTTAGCGCGGCCAAACCGAGTCAGGCTGAAGTGCATTCCTCGAGAGGACGGACTAGAGTTGTTGGCAGAGATACATGGAGGTATGTGTGGCTCCCACATAGGGTCAAGGGCCCTTGCCGGCAAGGCATTCTGTCAAGGTTTCTTCTGGCCCACAGCCCTCGAAGATGTAGCTGCGCTAGTAACCAAGTGTGAAGCATGTCAGTTCCATTTGAAGAATCTTCATCAACCAGCTCAAGCCCTTCAAACAATCCCTCTCTCCTGGCCATTTTTGATCTGGGGGCTCAACATACTGGGCCCCTTCCCCCGTGTTGTCGGGGGCTTTGAGTACTTGTACGTCGCAATCGACAAGTTCACAAAGTGGCCCGAAGTGGAGGCAGTGAGGAAGGTGACAGGACAGTCAGCCGTCAAGTTCTTCAAGGGGCTAGTTTGCCGTTTTGGTGTGCCGAACAGGGTCATCACCGACAACGGCACGCAGTTCACAAGCCGCACCTTCATGCAAAACAAGGACCTCGGTAGCAAGGTCTGTTTTGCTTCGGTGGCACACCCACGGAGCAACGGCCAGGTAGAGAGGGCAAATGCTGAAGTACTGCGAGGCCTGAGGACAAAGACTTTTGACAGGCTGCACAAGTGTGGAAGGCACTGGATTGATGAGTTGCCGACGGTTTTTTGGTCGATCAGAACAACGCCAAATCGAGCCACCGGCCAGACACCCTTTGCCCTGGTATATGGGGCAGAATCAGTTCTCCCCACAGAACTCACATACGGGTCACCTCAAGTGCTCGCTTATGACGAGCTTGAGCAAGAGCAGTTGCGGCAAGATGACGCGACGCTCCTTGAGGAAGATCGTCTTCGGGCGGCTGTGCGAGCTGCACGCTACCAGCGGGCCTTGCTCCGCTACCATAGCTGCAAGGTTCATGCCCGAAGTCTTGAGGAAGGCGACCTTGTTCTTCGGCACGTTCAGTCAGCCAAGAATTCCAACAAGTTGACGCCGAAGTGGGAAGGCCCTTATCGGGTAATATGAGTCACCAGGCCTAGCGCAGTCCGCCTGGAGACCGAAGATGGTGTCCCAGTGAGCAACTCCTGGAACATCGAACATCTTCGTAAGTTTTACCCATGAGGCGCGATTGCCGGGCCTCCCGGCAAGCCACCTTTTGTACAAGCCTTGCCGACAAGGCATGTAACCCTTTGTACAAAGCCAGGCAACAGACCCTGAGCATAAATAAATGAAGCGCTAGCGCCCTAAGTTTTAGCATGCATGCTAGGTTAAGTCTCTCTTTGGTAGGGTTGATAGTGCCCGGCGGCAAATAACCCCTAGCATAGAGGTCGGGTGTGCGTCTTTTCGTCCTTTCCAGTCTTTTCTTTGGTTCGCAGGCTGCACAGGCTTTTCTACTAAGCCATTTAAGGGCAGGGAGACGGATCGACATCCCTGACCCCGGCAAGCCATTGCCGGGGGGCTGCAGATTCAAGCAGCCGACCACGGCAAGCCAAGGTTGCCGGGGGCTGCAGATCCAGATAAGTCCTTTATCCCTTGTTATGCATTTCCGTGTGGAATTGGGACGTATGAAGCCTCGTTTATTCCTGGGCCATCATGCTCCCCCTTTCCTGTGCCCAAGAACTATTCCCTGGGCCGGAACTTGGTTATAGTTGCGGTGACAAGGAAGCAACAAAGGGCCTAACCCTACTTTGCCCCTGCCTCCGCCGAGGGCGTGAGTACGGTCATGAATGAAGTGAGGGGACGGCAAGGCCTGTTGCCGGGCGACAATGTTTATCATAAAAATAACAAGGATTCATTCCTTGGCATGGGCCTTGCTCACGCACAAAGAACCCGGCAAACACCCTTTTTCATTAATACGTTCCAAACAGGTACAGTTCGTACGGAATGCAAACATGAGCAAGGGGATTACAAGGTTTAAATCTAACAAGTTCCCGCGGGCTTGAAAACTAAAAAAGATAAGTGCCCCGTGATCCCCGTTCTTGCCCCTTTCCTCCCAGGTGCGGCAGGTGAAGGCAAAAAGGAGGCGACGGGGAACGCACCAATGGAGAGCTTGACGAGGAAGGCCCTTGGCAGGGCGCGTGGCCGAGGAGGAGGGTGATGCGGTCAGTCAGAGTCAGAGTTGGCGTCCTCCCGCTTGACACCCTCGTCGTCACTGTCGCTGTCCTCCTCGTCACTCCCGCTTGAGGAGGAGTCTTCATCATTGGAGGAGCTCTCCACGCAACACCTTAGGTGAGTTCCCAAGTGCCCAAAGACCTTGACGAAGAGCTGGCCGTTCTACATTAATTTGAAGTGGAGAACGAGCCCCTCCGACAGGTTGCGGACACGAGCGAAGGTCTTCCATCCGCGACAAAGATACATGACATGAGGGGCGGGGAAGTTGACATCGCCCCGCATGCTGCCATTCCCGCAGCCCCTCATATGCAACCTCAGAGCCTGTGGCGGGTCAAGCTCCATCTCCCGAGCAAACGGAGTAGGGAGACGAAGACGACGGCGCACTGGCTGGTGCAGCCTGATGACGAACTCGCGGGGCTGGTCTCCGACGTGGCCCTCCATTGGGGGAGGGGCCGCTGGCGGAGGCGAGGCCGGTGCGCCGCCCCGTCCTCCTCTTCCCCGAGCGCCATGGCGACCTCAGCCTCGCCCCCTCCCCCTTCCTCTCACGGCCAGCTCCGCTGCCGCGAGCTCTTGGGAAGGAGGGGCGCGCTGTCGAGCAGAGACCCTTGTCGCCACCATCGGAGTGTCGGCGCGCCCTCTCGCCTAGCAGAAGGAAGGAAGGATCCAAGGTAGAAGGAGATGAATGATGAAAGATTGGGGGGTGCCATCCCCCTCCCCTTCTTGTAAAGGGGCGGGGCCGGGGCTCAGCCGCCCCACTTAACCAATCAAGCCACCAGGGGCGTAGGGAATCAAGACCGACCCGCTGCTCCAACCAGCGACGACCCGGTTCCCCGCCTCGTCATTTAAGGCCCGTGCCCCCCGCGTCCACCGCCTACCATCTTTGAGGCATGGGGGACACGTGGCGAGCAAGCCGAAATCGAGGAGACGAGTGAGGCTACCATTTTCCACCCCGTGATCGTGGGGCCCGGGCTCCTTGAAGGCCACGACTCGAGTCCACTTAGTAAATGAGTCGCGCCCCTGCGTTTTCCTCTTTTTTATGGGGAAGGCGCGAGCCGCCTCTTTACTACGATGTGACGCATGAGGGCAGCAACCGCCCCACGCATGACCCACACGTCACGCACGACCCCCATGTCGCGCATTCAACGCGGGTCGTGGGGAAGCGTAGCGAGCGAGGGAGTTACTGCGGTAAAACTCCGCCGCACGCGCGCCCGCGCACCGTTCTGGGCCTGGCCCAATAACGCCCCGCGCTTATATGTGGCCCAGGCCCGGGGGCTCCTGTCGGTGTACAAAAGTAGGGGTCCCTTTTTGCACCCCTTTACTTGTGCGCGGGCAGTCGCAGCCCCACGCCCCTGGCCATGCTTGGCGGGGCAGAGGAAGCAAAGGCACAAGACGACCAGAACAACGCCAAGACGGAAACACAAAGAGCAGAAGGGCGAAATGGACTCCCCCGGCAAGGCCCTTGCCGGGGCGGCCTCCACAGCCCCGGTAAGAACCTTGTCGGGGCAATTCTCCCAGCGCCAGCAGGGCTGCCACCCTTGAGCCTAAGAGTTCCGACGCCCTCAACCACATTGGAACCAAAGCTCGGGAGGCACCTCCATGGTGGCATGTAGGTCTTTGTGAAGACCAGAAGCATACAAGACTAGATAAATAACCAGAAGACGAAGATCCTCAGCAAGATCCTTGCCAAGGATACCCACGAGACCCCCAACAAGCCCCTCGCCGGGGACGACCACGACGCCACGGCAAGACCCTTGCCGGGGCCCCAGCAAGACTCTTGCCGAAGACATCCGTGGGGCCGCAGCCATTCCCACATCTGCCAAAGCTCCGCCGCCGTTCCTACGCAGCTGCCAGCCCACCAACTAGGCGAACACCTGCATGGTGACGTGCGGCCTCTAGGCCAACTCAGCAAGCACCTGCATGGAGGCATGCAAATCTTCGTGAAGGCTCTGCCACCGCACCAACTCAGTAGCCAGCGTGGCACTACCCGCCTCGTCAGTTCGGACACGCGTCGAAGCCAGGCGAGGCAGCGACAGCTGGGACGAGCTTCCTTGCCATCCCCGATAAAGCAAGAAGGGCACGTCGGCAGCGCATTAAATGTGTTTGTCCTACGGTGCTAGAGGATAGACTCGACCACTGTATAGCTTTCCACCTCATGTGTGCCACTGTGGCGACCCCTTTGTCTATAAAAGGAGGCCCCCGCGTACTGGGAGAGGATCGGACTTTTAGGACCCTGCACGCCTTGTAGCTAGTCCAAGAACACCAGACAAACAGAAACCAGCAGGAGTAGGGTATTGCGCGTCACTTGCGGCCCGAACCTGGATTATCCCCCCGCGTTGATCTCTCAATCCCGCTCTTTCCACAGCCCCGCGCCCGCCAACCGTAGCAAAAGGGATTCGTCGTGATCCCGTAGGTGTCGTTTCCCCCGACAGGTACCCAGCCTTAGCCAAATTCATGGCGGCAACTCATCCTGCCTACAACCTCATGAAGATGCCAGGAAGCAGCGGCGTCCTCACCATAGCCGGGGACACCAAGGAGGCGCTGGCGGCCCTCAAGCTCGCCTTCAGTACCACGGCAGCCGCGCGGCCGAGGGAGGAAGGAGCCCCAGAGGCTCTGGTGGTTGCACCAACAAAGAAGAAGCAGTTGTTCTCTCAAGACCGTGCCGAGACGAAGCAAGTGCCGGTTGACGAAGACGGAGCATCAGGCGCCACCTTCACTATAGGTGTTGGCCTCCCTTCATATTAGGAAGAGGCCTTGGTCAGTTTTTTGCGCAAAAACAAGAGCGTTCGCATGGGAACCCAAGGATCTGGTCGGAGTCCCAAGAGGAGTGATCGAGCACCACTTGAGGGTGTGCCCTAACGTGCGCCCGGTGAAGCAAAGGGCGCGGCGGCAATCCACGGAGAAGCAGTCGTTCATCGTC
The DNA here is from genome assembly GCF_018294505.1 of Triticum aestivum. Taxonomy (NCBI): domain Eukaryota; kingdom Viridiplantae; phylum Streptophyta; class Magnoliopsida; order Poales; family Poaceae; genus Triticum; species Triticum aestivum. The sequence goes on from NC_057796.1 coordinate 306,890,917, forward strand.
CAAGAGACCCGTAAGCTACAAGATGCTGGTGTCATTCGGGAAGTGCAGTACCCAAAATGGCTGGCAAACCCGGTCATCGTCCCCCAGAAGGGCAGGAAGGAACGCATGTGCGTCGAATTCACCAACCTCAATAAACCTTGCCCTCAAGACCCCTTCCCGCTTCTGTGCATTGATCAGATCGTTTACTCCACTGCCGAGTGTGACCTACTGTGCTTTCTGGATGCCTTCTCAGGTTACTGATAACCCACAAGTATAGGGGATCGCAACAGTTTTCGAGGGTAGAGTATTCAACCCAAATTTATTGATTCGACACAAGGGGAGCCAAAGAATATTCTCAAGTATTAGCAGCTGAGTTGTCAATTCAACCACACATGGATAACTTAATATCTGCAGCAAAGTATTTAGTAGCAAAGTAGTATGGAAGTAACGGTAACGGTAGCAAAAGTAACAGTAGTAGTAGTTTTGTAGTAATTGTAACAGTGGCAACGGTAAAGTAACTAAGCAAAGATCAATATGTGAAAAGCTCGTAGGCATTGGATCAGTGATGGATAATTATGTCGGATGCGATTCCTCATGCAATAGTTATAACATAGGGTGACACAGAACTAGCTTCAGTTCATTAATGTAATGTAGGCATGTATTCCGAATATAGTCATACATGCTTATGGAAAAGAACTTGCATGACATCTTTTGTCCTACCCTCCCGTGGCAGCGGGGTCCTATTAGAAACTAAGGGATATTAAGGCCTCCTTTTAATAGAGTACCGGACCAAAGCATTAACACTTAGTGAATACATGAACTCCTCAAACTACGGTCATCACCGGTAAGTATCCCGATTATTGTCACTTCGGGGTTAACGGATCATAACACATAATAGGTGACTATAGACTTGCAAGATAGGATCAAGAACTCACATATATTCATGAAAACATAATAGGTTCAGATCTGAAATCATGGCACTCGGGCCCTAGTGACAAGCATTAAGCATAGAAAACTCATAGCAACATCAATCTCAGAACATAATGGATACTAGGGATCAAACCCTAACAAAACTAACTTGATTACATGGTAAATCTCATCCAACCCATCACCGTCCAGCAAGCCTACGATGGAATTACTCACGCACGGCGGTGAGCATCTTGAAATTGGTGATGGAGGAAGGTTGATGATGACGACGGCGACGGATTCCCCTCTCCGGAGCCCCGAATGGACTCCAGATCAGCCCTCCCAAGAGAGATTATGGCTTGGCGGCGGCTCCGTATCGTAAAATGCGATGAATTCTTCTCCCTGATTTTTTCTCCTCGAACGTGAATATATAGAGTTGGAGTTGAGGTCGGTGGAGCTCCAGGGGGGCCATGAGGCAGGGGGGTAGGCGCGCCCCCCACCCTCGTGGACAGGGTGTGGGCAGCTCGGGAGGAACGCTGAGGCCTACGTCGACGACATAGTGGTGAAGTCTCAAGAGGCCAGGACCCTCATCCTAGACCTGGAGGAAACATTTGCCAGCCTGCGCGAGGTGGACATGCGGCTCAACCCGGAGAAATGTGTGTTTGGCGTCCCCTCTAGTAAGTTACTGGGTTTTCTCATATCACACAGGGGAATCGAAGCGAACCCAGAGAAGGTCAAGGCAATAGAAGAGATGAGCCCACCGTAGACTCTCAAGGTAATGCAAAAGCTGGCGGGCTGCGTAACCTCGCTGGGGCGCTTCATCTCCAAGATGCGCGCCCTCCCATTCTTCAAGCTGATGAAAAAGAAGGGCCCGTTCGAGTGGACTCCGGAGGCTGACGCAGCATTCCAAGACCTCAAGAGATACCTCACCAGCCCGCCGGTGATGGTGACACTGCGTCCTCTCCAGCCCCTGGTGCTTTACCTGGCCGCCACACCTCACTCAACCAGCGCAGCGCTGGTGGCCGTTCGGGAGGAGCGCCAGGCCAAGGGTCTGCCACGCGAAGCTGCATGCTTGGTCGAGATGATGCAGCCTCAAGACGGCGCCCCTGAAGCCTCGGCGGCGCCAACAGATGACCGGGCTCCACAAGATGGCGCTCCTGAGGCCACAGCTGCCCCAACAGACGACCAACCTCCTGAGGTCCCCCAGCCTCAGGAGGTCTCGGACTCCACCAACAATTTCGGCCTCGTCGAGCACCTAGTGTACTTCGTCAGCACCGTACTGCGTGATGCGCAGGGACGCTACCCCATGCCGCAGAAGCTCTTGCTCGCGCTCCTGGTCGCCTCACGCAAGCTGCGCCACTACTTTCAAGGCCACCCCATCAAGGTCGTCTCGGCTTACCCCCTGGAGAGGGTGCTCCGAAGCCCCAATGCTACAGGGAGGGTCGTTGAGTGGAACATCGAATTGCAGGCATTCCAGCTGGAGTTCAGCACCACCAGGGTCATCAAGGGTGCCGCGCTCGCCGACTTCATGGTGGAGTGGACCGATGCTCCAGGGTCTGAAGCAGGCGAGGACCGGTCCCTCTCACCAGGGAGCGAAGCACCAGACGGCTGGGTCATGTACTTCAACAATGCCTTCGCACGTCAGGGCGTGGGGGCTGGAGCCGTGCTCATCACGCCTACTCAGGACAAGCTCTACTATGACGTGCAGCTCTGTTTCCAACACAGCGAAAAGGTCTCCAACAACATCGCGGAGTACGAAGGCTTGATTGTCGGTCTCAAGGCCGCGGCCGCTCTGGGCGTGAAGCACCTCACCATCAAGGGCGACTCCCAGCTCCTCGTCAACTTCTCCAACAAAGTGTACGAGCCGAAGGATGAACACATGGAGGCGTACCTGGCGGAGGTACGCAAAATTGAGAAACAATTCTTGGGCCTGGAGCTGCAGCACGTGCCTCGCGGCACGAACAAGGAAGCCGACGATATCGCCAAGAGAGCGTCCAAGCACCAGCCTCAGGAGCCCGGCGTCTTCGAGGAGCGGCTCTTCAAGCCTTCGGCAGCCCCTCCTGTTGCGGAGCCAACACTGCCTCAGGAGGAGCTCCCCCCAGCACCAACCTCAGGAGCCCCCGCCTGTGGCCCGGCCTCAGTAGCACGCCTGCTCCTCGCGCTCGAGCCTCTAGAGGGGTGCTGGACCGAAGAGTTCAAGGCGTACCTGCCTCAGGGAACCCTGCCGGAGAAGGAGGAAGATGCGGAGCGCGTGGCTTGGCAGGCCACTGCCTACTGCATTCAGGACGGTGAGCTCTACCGAAAACAACCAAATGATGTTTCCTTGTGGTGCATCTCCAGGGAGCAGGGGTGCGAGCTGTTAACCGAGATACACGGCGGAGACTGCCGGCATCACTCGTCATCGCGCACCTTGGTGGGCAAGGCGTTCCTTAGCGGATTCTACTGGCCCACGGCGCTCAACGATGCTACCGAGCTGGTAAGATCCTGTGAAGCCTGCCAGTTCCATGCCAAGCAAATCCACCAGCCTTCTCAGGGTCTCCAGACCATTCCGCTCTCGTGGCCATTTGCGGTCTGGGGGCTGGACATCTTGGGTCCGTTCCCTCAAGCGCCCGGGGACTACCGCTACCTCTACGTCGCCATCGACAAGTTCACCAAGTGGGCGGAGGTGGAAGGAGTTCGCAACCATCCCGTCCGGCTCGGCAGTCAAGTTCATCAAGGGCCTCGTGAGCTGGTTCAGAGTCCCTGATCGCATCATCACCAACAACGGCTCGCAGTTCACTAGCAATCTCTTCAAAACATATTGTGCTAACCTTGGAACGCAGCTATGCTACACCTCAGTGGCACACCCCAGGAGCAACGGCCAAGCTGAGCGCACAAACGCGGAGGTCCTGAGGGGCCTCAAGGCAAGAACTTTCAAGAAGAAGCTCGAGGCCTGCGGCAAGGGCTGGCTGGACGAGCTCCAGTTCGTCTTGTGGTCCATCCGCACCACCGCGACCAAGCTAACCGGTGAAACTCCATTCTTCCTCGTCTACGGAGCCGAAGCGAGTCTCCCACACGAGGTCAAGCATCGCTCCACACGGGTCTTGGCGTTTGACGAGGCACACCAGGACGCCACATGGGGGACGGATCTCGTGCTGGGGGAGGAACGCCGCCGCCAAGCCTTGCTCCGAGCAGCAAGGTACCAGTAGGCGCTGCGGCGGTACCACTGCCGCAGCATCCGCTCCAGGACACTCAAGGTGGGTGATCTCGTCCTACGGCGGGTGCTCTCCAGGGGAGGGCTGCATAAGCTCTTGCCCATGTGGGAGGGCCCGTTTAGGGTCGCCCGCGTCTCCAGGCCTGGCGCCGCACGCCTGGAGACGCAGGACAGGATCCCCATCCAGAACGCCTGGAACATCCAGCACCTCCGGAAATTCTACCCATGAAGCAAGGCCTAGTGCCTGTGAAGGTCTCCGCTCGTGACAGTCTCACGTAATAATGAGTGGGGCTGTACACGCCCCGGAGTCTCCGGAGTGCCGCCCTCCGGCCTCGGGGGCTTCCTCCCACGTCCTAGTGGCAGCACTTAGCTCCGCGCTGGTGAGAAGACTAGACTCGATGCCGGACGTGGCTGATCATTTGCTTGCTTTCTGTAGTTGGTTTGCAACCTTTTAAATGGAATTTGGAGTTCTCGCGTTTTCGATTGTCAAGCCAGATTTCCCCTTCATTTTCTCTCTTGCACTTTCGGTCTTGGCCTAGGAGGAGCGGCAGTTGCCCGTCGCTCTTCCTCGCGCGTCTCGCGCGCGGGGGCTGGTCTAGTGTGTGCGTGCGTCAGGCCCGCCCCGCGCCGCAAACACACTTCGCCATAGCCCTGTTCCCCCAGAGCCTTGGATTTTGCTATCCTCGCGAGACGCCCTTGAATGAGCTCGTGATTTACGCACCCTCTTAAAAGTCCATGCCCCACGGGTACTACGACGCGGTGCACTAAGACACGACTAGCCCATGCATGAGGGATCGCGCAAGGAAGAACAAGACACCCGACAAGTTGTCTAACAATTCTGCAGCTTTATGATGTCTCCTGAGGCCAACGGCTCCTGAGTCGGTAGCAAAGGGGGCCTCACCAGATGCTGAAGGGTGCGCCCTCGCGAGGTGGGAAACTACCGCGAGTGTATCAAGCTAAGTTACCCTGCCGTGCCTACTCGGAACATGAACACCACAACATAACATCAGAACAATAAACATAGCATAGTAGCATAAGTACCATAGTTCATTACACGCCCCAGCAGGGCCTCTACTTTTTTCAAATTGCAGGAGAAAGGAAAGGTTAAACAAAAGCGGCCGGCACGATCGCAGCAGCTCACGAGGCCTGGCTCCGAAGGCCTCCCGGGCTCAGCCCGAGCCTTCCTCCCGCTTCACCGGAGCGTGGCGACGAGATGATCTGCCGCCTCCTTCGAAGCGAACCCGGCGACTTGGCAGCTGGTCGTAGCCGACGCTGCTTGTGCTCTCGCGGGAGGAGGAGCCGCTGTTGCTAGACGAGTCACAACCGTCGCTAAGGGCAAGCTCACCCTCAGCGTCGTCACGGTCGTCGTCAAGGCCAAGCTCATCGTCGTCGCTGCCGTCTTCGGGGCAGCACCCTGCGCGACGGCCATCTTCCCCCAAACACCCTCACGTAGAGGGTCGCGATGCCGTCGTACTTGAAGTGGAGGGTGCACCTCCTGCTCAGGCCGTGCGCGCGGGCGAACGCCTGCCAGCCGCGGGTCAGGGCCACGTTGCCCGCGGCGAAGACCTTGATTGTGGCCGACGAGGCCTTACTGGAGCAGCCATCGGCCTGCGGCCAAAGGCTGTCAGGCCCCATGGCCAGCAGCTCGCTGGCAAAGAAGCACGGAAGCTGGAGCCAGTGCCAATCGGCCTCTCCGACCAGATGACAAACTTTGGGAGCACCTCTGCCGAGTGGAAGCACAGCCGAGGAGGCTGGGCAACCATGGCGCGCCTCCCCTCGTCGCAGGGGCTGCCTCGCCCTTGGCGGCTCCCGCCACGAGAAGAAGCTCCGCCACAGCCGCCCAGGGCGACACCGGCCCCCGAGGGAGTGCCCCCACGCCCCCGAGGAGCCACCGCGGGGGTCGTGATGTGCTTATGGGGGCGGCCTCACCCTCTCTTGGGCGGCGGCAAGCCGGGTCCCTCCTTGGGGGCCTTCCCCTTTTTGGCGGCAGAGAGCTTCCTCGTAGTCGCCATGAGGACTACGACAAGACGGCAATGCAAAGAGGAAGAAGAGGGAGCGGGCGATGAGAAGGCGGGGATGAGCAAGGGGGCTCTGCCCCTCCCCTCATTTGTAGCCAGAGGGAGGCCAACCGCCGGCCTCCACGATCGCACGTAATGATGGTCTTCTCTACATGCAGCAGGGTCTCGTCAAGTCAAACGGTTGCCGAGGCAGCATGGGGAAGCGAAGACGCCCATGTCCCATCAATCGCCACGCGTCAACCAAGGCCGCAGGCGGTCGGGCCCGTGGCGCTCCACACTTGCCCTTTGGCTTCGCCTCGAAGCCAAGCTCAAGCGCGCATTGGGCCTCGGGACAACTGTCGGTGTTCTGCGAACGGGGGTACCCAGACTTGCCTGCCTGCGGCCCACGACATGGCTCCGTCAATGGCCCGGTATGGCCCAACTTCAGCAACAACAACCCAAGACCATCGCGAGGGGCTGAGACTCGCGAGGCGAACGACGCCAAGACCTTCCTGGGGGCAGCCTCACCAGGCTGGCTCCCGAGGAGTGGAGATATCTATGCAAGGTGCACCTCGCGAGGTTCATATGACGTGAGCCATGACGACCAAGGCCAGGCGGGCGCCAGCGGGCGCAGTGTACCAGTTTCCTCTTTGGTGCTAAGGAGGCAAGCGCAGGTGCGGGGTCCCGAGGAATCAAGCAAAGGTTTCCATTCTGGTGCAACAAGACCAAGACAGCCAAGACGGCATGACGGAGCTCATCGCCGAGCCCACCGCGGCGTCACCGCCAGAGGCTTTTTTAGGTGAAGACTACTTTTGTCAGGATAACTTGTACTAGTTGTCCCCCTTTGAATTTGGTCGTTGTGGGATCCCTTCCCACCTATATTTGGGAAGAGGACCAAGGCCACTATAAATAGGACCTAGCCACCACCATAGAAGAGGACGGATCATTCAGATTAGCCTCTCACCAACCAGCTCACCGAGCACCAGAACACCTCACCTCCTGAGGCTGTTCATCCACTGTACTAGTTCATCCTCAGCCCCTGGAGGCAATCCACCACAAAGCTGGAGTAGGGTATTACACCGCAAGGTGGCCTGAACCGGGATAAACTATTGTGTCTCTTGTTTGTTTGGTTCGTCGAGCTAGGCCGTGGAATCAGAGCATAGGCAGACTGGGGAGGACGAGTTCTTCGCACGCACCCCAGAGTTTGAACCTCTCAAGGGTCTGCGGAACCCCGAATCCGACAAATCTGGTCCTTTAAGCTTCAGCGGCAGATATTTGATGGCATGGAGGTCATCTCCTCGCGCCATGTGAATGTGGACGAGGAATCCTTATCCATGCGGTCGGGTCTGTGGTTCTGTCATATGGTTCGATGTTCACAGGCTTGAAGCCTTCTGGGAATTGGTGTTGCATTTCCCTCACTGTGAAGCACAGGGGGTGTGCAGCGCCCCGAACTCGGGCTACATCACATCAGAGGTCTTCCGCCATCCGGGTCCGTGCTGCTTCTTGAGCTTGCGTTGGTTTTTCCCTTGAAGAGGAAAGGGTGATGCAACAAACTAGAGATAAGTATTTCCCTCAGTTAGAGAAACAAGGTATCAATCCAGTAGGAGACAACGCACTAATCACCAATACCTGCACAAACAATCAAACAACTTGCACCCAACGCGATAAAGGGGTTGTCAATCCCTTCACGGTTACTTGGAAAAGTGAGATCTGATAGAGACAGATGAAACTAAACAAAAGATAAAGTAAATATTTTTGGTATTTTTGGTTTATAGATCAGAAAGTAAAATATTGCAAAATAGTAGATCGGGAACTTATATGATGGAAAATAGACCTGGGGGCATAGGTTTCACTAGAGGCTTCTCTCAAGATAGCAAATAATACGGTGGGACAACAAATTATTGTCGAGCAATTGATAGAAAAGCGCAAAGTCATGATGATATCTAAGGCAATGATTATGAATTATAGGCATCACGTCCGTGTCAAGTAGACCGACTCCTGCCTGCATCTACCACTATTACTCCACACATCGACCGACTCCTGCCTGCATCTAGAGTATTAAGTTCATGAAGAACAAAGTAACGCATTAAGTAAGATGACATCATATAGAGTAATAAACTCAAGCAATATGATGTAAACCCCATCTTTTTATCCTCGATGGCAACAATACAATATGTGCCTTGCTGCCCCTACTGTCACTGGGAAAGGACACCGCAAGATTGAACCCAAAGCTAAGCACTTCTCCCATTGCAAGAAAAACCAATCTAGTTGGTCAAACCAAACCGATAGTTCGAAGAGAATTACAAAGATATCAAATCATGCATAAAAGAATTCAGAGAAGATTCAAATAATATTCATAGATAAGCTGATTATAAATCCACAATTCATCAGATCCCGACAAACACACCGCAAAAGAAGATTACATCAGGTAGATCTCCAAGAACATCAAGGAGAACATGGTATTGAGAATCAAAGAGAGAGAAGAAGCCATCTAGCTACTAGCTATGGACTCGTATGTCTGTGGTAAACTACTCATACTTCATCGGAAGGGCGATAGAGTTGATGTAGATGCCCTCCGTGATCGAATCCCCATCTGGTAGGATGCCGGAAAAGGCCCCAAGATGGGATCCCACGGGAACAGAAGGTTGCAGCGGTGGAAAAGTGTTTTCGTGGATACTTCTGGTCGTTTGGGAATATATGTGAATATATAGGACGAAGAATTAGGTCAGGGGAGTCACGAGGGGCCCACAAGGCAGGGGGCATGCCCTACCCCCTAGGCGCACCCTCCCCCCTTGTGGCCGCCTCTTGGCTCTTCTAACTTGATCTCCAAGTCTATGGGGTGTCTTCTTGTCCAAGAAAAATCATTGCAAAGGTTTTATTCTGTTTGGACTCCGTTTGGTATTCCTTTTCTGCGAAACTCAAAAACAAGGAAAAAAAACAGAAACTGGCACTGGGCTCTAGGTTAATAAGTTAGTCCCAAAAATAATATAAAATAGCATATTAATGCATGTAAGACATCCAAAACAAATAATATAATAACATGGAACAATAAAAAATTATAGATACGTTGGAGACGTATCAGTCCGCTGCTGCTCCCGGGCTCTATCGTTTCGGTTCAGCCAATCGTAATATCCTTCCCGATGAGTGGGCGGGTCTTCTCTGGTCCATAAATGGACCTGGTACAGCCTCCTCGAGCGTCTAGGTCATGGCGGAGGTCGTATTCGTAGGCCGGCCGCACTTGATCCTTGCCGTGACGGCGAGGTGGGGCGGCGGGGTGCTCGGCCTCGTCAGCTTCTCTGCCCCGCCCTCTAGGGGGGCGGTCCGACTGTTCGGTGCGTGTATATGTCGGACGTGTTGGCTCTACGGCCTCGACATCGAACTGCGGCAGCAATCTGCACTTGGGATAGCTTTTGATTGGCTGTTCGCGGCCATACCCTTCTTTGGCGGCTAGGACTTTGGTCCATCGATCATTGAGGGTGTCATGTTCGGCCTTGATTTTGCGCTTTTGTTTCTTCAGGCTGCGGGCGGTGGCTAGAAGCCTCCGCTTGAACTGTTCCTGCTCCAGCGAGTCTTCGGGGACGATGAAATCGTCATCCCCGAGACTGGCCTCCTCTTCAGAGGATGGGAGGTAGTTGCTGTCTTCGGAGTCATTGGGGTTTTTTGGGTTGAACGGGTGCTCCTGCCCCGCGGGGTCATCCTGATGATGTTCGTTAGCTGCAGCTCCAATCCGTATTATTCGCGATGTCGTTCTCCGCGGAGTCCATGTTGCTCGCGTGGCTTCGACGTGGCTTAGATCAATGGCGATGTCTTCGGCGTTTGGGCGGCTCATCTCCGAGCTTTTCTCGGTCCTGATTGGGAGTGCCATCGCCGTCCTTGGGGGCATCCACCATGTAAATATTGTAGGTGGGCGTGGCTGGCCAGCGGCCGGTGATGGGGGTGCAACATCGGTATTAGTTGTGGCTCCGCCATCTTCTTCCATGTATTCGGTGTTTTCCGAATTATAATCTAGCATATCGGTTAAATCATCGACAGTGGCTACCAAGTGGGTGGTGGGTGGGACGTAAAATTCCCCGTGGCATGCCTCGAAGGGCTGATGGTTGTGGTCGGAGGGCAGGTCCTCCTAGATGGTCATTTTCTGGATTCGGTCTAGCGCCTTGTTTAACATAGCGAGCGTCGCCGAATCTGAGGGCTCTAGGCCAAATACCGTTGTAACGGGGTGGGGGCAGTTAGTGCCCTAGCCGGTCCTTGGTTTCCATAGGCCGAACTAAGCTCGGGGTGCGATGCCAGATCCTTGAGGGGGTCCGGATTGTCACTGGAGATCAAGGACGGGCCTTGGTTTCTGAGTGTGGTTTCCACGTCGGGGTTCGAGATCGAGCTGCTTCGGGCCGGGGGTGACCCCTACCCATTGGTTGTCGGTTCGTAGTAAGGGCTCAAGGCCAGAGGAGCGTTGTGACGGAGAGGTTCGGCCGAGATTGACTCTTGGCCTCCGCCTCCCGATTCTGCCTCGAAGGCTGAGGACAGGCCCTCCGCAGACATGTTAGATCCGGCCAAAGGTGGAGTCTGGCCCCCGCTTGAAGCGGAGCCCTCCTGGCTCGAAGCTGTTTGGAGGGCGGGGTCGATCTGTAGATCGGATCGGAGGGGGACTCCAGAGCGGGCACAACGAGGCCTGCGAGGGTGCGGGAGGGGGTAGTGAATCCGGCGAAGACCTGATCGCCCCGCGTGTCCGCGACGTATTCCAGATTACCGAATCGAATTCGGTGTTCAGGAGTGAAGTTGCCGACCTGATCCAAACGACCAATCGAGTCGGCGTGCAGCACGATGCTGCCGAACGAGAAGAGTTGACCGGGGACAAAGAAGTCCCCGGATTCGATGCCTTTTCCTATGATCGCGCGAGCCATCGATCCTTTGGGCGACCCCACAGTGGAACTCTCAATGAAAGCACCAATGTCGGTGTCAAAACCGGTAGACCTCGGGGTAGGGGGTCCCGAGCTGTGGATCTAGAATCGATGGGGAACAAGGGACGATGAACACGGTGTTTACCCAGGTTTGGGCCCTCTCGAAGAGGTAATACCCTACGTCCTGCTTGATTGTATTGGATGTATAGTATGATTACAGAGTAGATCTACCTCGAGATTAGCATGAGCTAAACCCTAAGGTGATGAGGTGATGAATATAGCTCTCCTCCTAAAGACTACAACCCTCAGTTTATATAGACACGGTAGGGTTAGGGTTACCGAAGATAGATTACAATAAGGGGTAAAGAGATCCTGCCTATCCTTGACTTGGAGGACACACCACGGCTTCATAGACCTTCTGTCGCTATATGACTTCACCAGTCCGGCCCATAGTCAATGGGTCGACGCCCTGAGGACCCCCTAGTCCATGACTCCCTCACTAGTAGTACTTATGATCTGCATGTTCTTGATGTTTTTGGTCTGTTCTTGCTGTTGTTCTTGCTGATAATGTGTTGTGTGCTACAAAATGGCTGGCAAGTCCACCATAATTGAAAGGGATGAGCAGACCAACTACTTGCACATAGCAAACAGTTGTGCTTTACATCTGCTCACTCCTAAGCACAAACACATGCAACCAAACATCATGCCACCATTTGAGCCTTGATGCAATGCAGGCAATCAATCAACATGCATATGTTGGTTTTTTGCCTGCATTACCTAAATCAGGCAGGTAACCAAACACACCCTAATTCAATTCCTCCACCCCACTGTTGGTGTTGGTGCCCCAAGCAGCCAAGCTCAAATCCACCATCGTCAGTGAGCCCTAACGATGACGACATCGTCGTCATCGACTGCTACTGATGAACCATCTCATCCATCCCGCCACTAGATTGGTGCCACCGAACTCAACCTGTCGCCGCCAGTGAACCTTGGTAGAGGTGGCATCACCGTGATCATCTGTTGCTGATGAATTATCTCCCCCATCCCGCTGTTGGCTCTTGTGCCACCGAGCTCAAACCCACCGCCCGCGGCGAGCCCCGACAACGATGGAATCGTCATCATCTTGTGTTGTTAATGAATCATATCCATTCTACTATTCACACTCGTGGCACCAGTACGAACGGCAGGATGGAGGAAATGATTCATCGACAGCAGGAGATGATGATGATGCCACCGTAGGCGAGGGATTTGAGTCCGGTGGCACCGGTGCAAACGGGTACGTGAACAAGATAATTCAGCAGCAGATGATGATAACGGCGATGCCACCACCGCCGGGGTTCGGTGTCGGAATGGAGATGATGCAGTAGTAGCACACAATGATTGTGATGCCACCGACGCCGGAACGGACATGATGACTGCCATGCCACCGGCTCTAGGGTTCATGCCCGGAAAGGAGATGATGTATGATGCATCAGGGTTCGCGACTGCCCAACCGATAAGAAGACCCCGTCGGTTCCGAAACCAGCCGGAGTCCAACTGAGTCCATTTGTTCTTCCGATGATGGACGTGCATGGCTCCGATTTGCAAGATATCCAGCGCTAGTTTTGATCATGTAGTGCCATTTTGAATTGTTTGTCCCTTCTTAGTCATATGCATCGTGCACGTAGAAGGTGGTCTCGTATCCACCTACGGACCTACCTATCTGGATCAAGCATATGTACTGTATTCCAATTTTTCTCGTTCTCATGTTGAGCGAAAATACTAAATAGAGGACGGGCTCCATGGAGCTCCTTAAAAAATATCAAAAATCACATTTTAGAAGTTCTAAAAAATTCTGAAAAAATCGCACACGTACATATGGATGTATCCTACATGTGTGTAAAATTTGAACATGATATACATTATTGTGAAAGCTACACTAAAAAGACAAAATCGTGATTTGAAAATGGTGAACAGTGCATGCACTACTCATTATTCAAAATGCACGAATTTGTCTTTTTTCTGCAGCTCTCACCACAATGCATTTCATCATTGGACTATACACACGCAGAATACATCAATATGACCCCCGCAAAAAAAGAATACATCAATATGAACGTGTACAATTTCTTCCATTTTTTTTAAACTTTAAAATGTGATTTTGGTTATTTTTCAAAAAAGGTTTTCATGGAGTTCGTCCTCCAAAACGCCATATTCCCTGTTGTGTTGTTTCTGCAACCCAACATATTGGCTTGTACTGTTTCTTTATTCATTGCAAAGAATTAATCAAAATACAAGCCTTTTATTATTTATTTTTTCCATAATTTCTGAATAGTTTACAAAAACATTTTTTTTCTTTTTCTACTTTTTGAAATCCAAACACCTTTGTTTCCTTGTTAAACTATTGGCTTCTAACTTTCTCATCGGGCCACTTAAACAGAAACTACCGTGCACAAATTTAAGGGACACAAATTAGCTTACAGTGGTCAAACAAACATGTTTATTTCCCCACAATAAAGAAATGTCTATTATGTGAATTGATGAATCATACTAAACAAATATGTGTGTTTCTTAACAAAAAAATCCCTATGAAAGATATATGTGGAAACACACACAAATAATAATTGCATGCATCATATATAATCATAACAAAGAAAAAAGGATAAGAAACATGACATGGATGTTGATGACACTAAATTTCCAGCTACCCTAATTTTAAAAGACAACTAGTTAGTCTTAGTTTCATGCTACACATCGCAAGATCGATCAGGATTATTATAAGTGGTAGGAAATTAATATGATCAGCCAACAATAAGATAATAAACGACGAATAAATAAATAGATGTTTTTTGGTAATAAATTAATAGATGCTACAGACAAAAGTACAACATAGCAAAACTGGCCCAGAAAAGGGTAAGGCAATGTGTGATACGGACTGGGCTTTTAGTCATGCGGACGTTTAGTCCTATGACAAGGGCCATTACCTCTGGCGTAGAGAGTCGAGCTATGAAAGTGCTGCACATCCATCCAACGTGTTAACCACTCTCCCTAAAAGAAAACATGTTAACCACTCGATCCCTATTTGGTTTTTGGAATGAGAGTAATGACTTACTCAAATTAAAAATTGAAAACCATCTCACAATGAAATACTCCCTCCATTCACTATTAAAGATGTTTTGGGTATTTCAAGATGGACTACATACAGATTGCAATGAAAGAACAAACACATTAAATCTTGTCTACATACATCCAATTTAGAAGAAAAAAAGTTAGAACATGATATAATAGTGAGCGAGGAGTAGCAAATATAGTAGACTTGGATCCAAACTTAATCAAAGCTAGGTATCATGCATATTCTTTCAAAAAAACATGTTGATAACATAAAAAAAATGATTTGCTAGTGCAAACATACCTTGATAATTATTACCTTACAATGATTTGCTATCGCGAGCAGAAAACATTCTCAACCTAGGTTAGAAACAAAATATACTTAGATCTACTCGAGTAAACAAAGTCTGATGCAACATATATTTGTAAAAATCATGTTGGTGAGATAAAAGGATCTAAATTGTAGATATACCTTAAAATCTATTACCTTTTGTTGACTTCATCCAGATCCACCTTCCTCACCATCGATGCAAGCTAGGGAAGTCATTGACAAACGCGCCATGAAGCTTCAAGCCACAGTACAGCCAATCCAATGGACTCCTCCATGATGGTACGGATTCCGCACGCCGGCAAAGTTGTGGACACAACGCCTTTGGCTAAACCGATGGAAAGAGAACTTGTCATCCTTTGATGGGGAGAATAACAAGCTTGTCAGAGAAGATTAAAAGTAATAGTGTCGCAAAGAGAGAAAGGATAGAGAAGAGGAAAAGGATGAGCGCGCCGCCGAAGGTTGAGAATGCGGTGTGGGGGTTGGGGGTTGTGTCGCGTTAGGGTTTGGGTGGGTATATGTACCACTTCGAGCACTCATCTAGATGGTTGGATCAAGATCTAATGGCTATAGATCCGACACCAATTTAATCTATTTTGAGTGGTTGTGAATGGATGGTGCATGTATTTTTATAAAATAAACCCTTATTTAATTTGAAATACAATCCTAATCCTTGTCTATTCCCAAGTGTTGTAGGGTTGGTATTTAGCCATCGCCGCACTCACAAACAACACCACCCAATATGTGAAATATATTTTTATAGTAGGATAACCACATGTCGATCAAGGATACAATGCACACAATTAGACAACCAATGAGGATTGGGTGATGTTCCCTTGATTTTTTTTTTGCGACATCAATGAGGTTGTGACCTCCTTTTCTTCATTTGGGTGTCTATGTGATGCCACACATCATTCTTTGGCGGTTTGTGCTTCTTTGCCGATGCAACGGCGTTCTCTCTACCATCTTTTGCGAAGCTGGCGAAATTTTTGTTCAAGAGATGGTTCGGCCCTAGGATTTTCGATCAACGCAAGGCTTCTATAATGGCGGTTTCTTCTCCAAGTGTTGCTCTAGCTCGACCTTAGCACGATATACACATCCCCGGCTTCGACATAGGAGTGGCAGTGGTGGCGCATCTTCGGCTTGTTCTGGAGATCGAGTATGTTTGGCATTCAGATGGCATGGTTGTAATTTCCTTGTTTTTGGATGATTGTATGTCTTATTCAAAAAAAATTATACAACCAATTCCATAGCATTTGTATCATACGTCAAACAATGGTTGTCATGCATATCTTGTGGTGTCATACCAGAAAATGAAGACCATAGCCAAATTGAGAATGCCTTGGAAATAAAATTATTGGTACACAAGTTTGGCGAGAGACCAGAGATATACAAGAGATTAGTTTGTACAAAATAACCTTCTCCATGCAATACAACCGATGACACCACAAGATCATACTCTCTTCCTCATTATTATCATGGTGCAAAAAAAGATTTTGAAGATCATAAATATTTTCACCAAAATCATCTTCCACAATAGTTTGTGATTCGTGTTCATAAGGCACAACCAAAATAGGAGCAACATTATTCGGGAGGTATACCTTCTTCTCTTTATTTCTCCTTCTTTTCCTTTTCTTCTCCTTCACCACCTTAGGAGAGGGGCTAAGAAATTTTTTGGAGCTTCTCTTTGGAGAGATTGGTTAGAAAGGAAGCTACTCCTCATCACTTGATTAATTATACTCCCTCCATTCCTAAATGTAGGGTGTATAGTTTTTGGCACGGAAATTAAAGAACGCATGTGGACGGAAAATTTCACAAGTTTTGGGCAAGATTACACCTGACTAATTGACATGAGAAAATAGAGGAGCTTGCTTGATATGAGGAAATGTAATCAAATCCCTAAAAAAATTATCCAAACGAGTAATGCAATGAAACACACCTTATATTTTGGATTTTTTTCTCAAAAATGTATACACCTTATATCAAGGAACAGATAGGATAAAACTAGAAACCTTTTCCCTTTTATTAGTAGCAACATAAGAAACAATATTTTTTTTATTCCATCAGAGTTCCTTTCTTTCTATGTTCGGCTATGTAAGCATTCTCATTGCAATTCACCACACAAAACATATACATTTTGTTTAGAAAATTATCAACTGAATTTGTGAGAATGAATTCTTCAAACCAAGCATTTTTATATGAAAGTTTTTCACACCCCAAAAATAGAAGAAGTTCAATTATGAAGGTAATCATGTCATCATATTATTTGGCCATAATTCGATCATGATAAGACATGCATTGAAAATTAAGATGACCAACTTCACTGCAAATTTCAAAAGTAAGTGAATGAAGGGAACACAATTCTTTAGCATAATCATCTAGTTCTATATTCTAGTTCTCTCATATATATGCACTTTATAATATTTATCATGCATAAATTCTGTTCTTTCACAAGGTCTATGCTCTCCAAAAAAATTGACATGCTTATAAAAAACTTCTTTAGAAATTTTATCATGCCTAGTGCAACCATCATTAATATTAATGGCATTCATGGACGGAATACTAATAACATTGCAATCACGATTAACATTCGAAGAACTCACGTCAATCACGTTTCTAAATTCTTGTATGAATACATCAGACCATGTTCTAACTCAGTGTTCTCAAGATATACTTTATAAAGATGACCAAGTGCACTCATCTTCATTTTTTGTAGATTTCTTTAATAAACCTAACAAAAATAAATAAATGATACAATGCAAGATCTAATGAAGATACCTTGAAGCACTCACCTCCATGGCAATGGCGCCACAAATAGCTTTATGTGTACTACATAGTTTACTATTGTAGACTTTGTTGGGCCTCCAAGCGTATAGTTTTGTAGGACAACAGCAAATTTCCTTAAGTGGATGACATAAGGTTTATCAATCCGTGAGAGATGTAGGATGAAAGTGATCTCCTCAAGCAACCTTGTAATCAAATAGAAGTGGTCTCTTGTGTCCCCAACACACCCAATAAAGTTGTCAAGTGTATAGGTGCACTAGTTCGATGAAGAGATGGTGTGATATGGATGGTAGAAATAGCTTTTTGTAATCTGGATAAATAAGGGAATCTGGGTAAAAAGGAACAAAAGTAAATAAAAAAGTGTTTCAATGCTTGGAAATAAGGCTTAGGGTTCATACTTTCACTAGTGTCAGCCCTCAAAACCATTAACATAGTTAATCATCGTGATAAACCCTCAAAAACTGCAGCAAAGAATCACTTCAAAGTTTCTACTTTTATCAGAGAAACTATGATGGACTCGCGTAGGTGCGCTTAAGAACAAACCACCTATCTTAACCTATTGAATCATCCCAATTGTTACAGATAGTCTCAGAAATTGTACTATGATAACACCATTTGATACTTATCGTTCAACGTTTTATGCATAGAGTTCCGCAAGTTAACTACTAAGCATGCATCATGTAATCTCAAATCAAAAATATTCAATTCAACATAAAGAAACTTCAAAGAGCAAGACTCAATTTACCACAAAAATAATAGAGGGGGAGCATCAAAAGATCCAACTATATTAATAAAGCTCATGATACAACTAAAATTGGAATCTTCCAACAGCATGTGTGAGAGAGAGACCAAATACATAGCTACTAGTACATATCCTCAACCCCGAGGATGAACTACTCAGACATCACCATGAGAAGAGAGGAAAAAGTTGTTGTAATGGTGATGGAGATGGCGGAGATGTCCCTCGAGGCGTCCCGGCGTCACCAGAGGAGAGGGGAAGGGGGCCCCTCCTTATTCTTCTTCTTTGGCCCCTGATACGTCTCCAACGTATCTATAATTTTTTATTGTTCCATGCTATTATATTATCTGTTTTGCATGTTTTATATGCATTACTATACTATTTTATATTATTTTTGGGACTAACCTAGAGCCCAGTGCCAGTTTCTGTTTTTTCCTTCTTTTACTTTAATAGAAAATGAATATCAAACGGAGTCCAAACGGAATAAAACTTTACGATGATTTTTCTTGAACCAGAAGACACACAGAAGACTTGGGGAGAGGGCCAGAGGAGTCCTGAGGAGGCCACAAGCCTCTAGGGCGCGCCCCTGGCTTGTGGGCCCCTCGAGGTTCCCCTAACCCTAATTCCAGCTCTATATATTCTCAAATATTCCCTAAACATCAGAAGCGTCCACAAAAATACTTTTCTGCCGCCGCAAGCTTCTGTTCTCGAGAGATCCCATCTTGGGGCCTCTTCCGGCACCCCGTCGGAGGGGGATTCGATCACGGAGGGCCTCTACATCAACCTTGCTGCCCTTCCGACGAAGTTCGAGTAGTTTACCACAGACCTAAGGGTCCATAGCTAGTAGCTGTTGGGGAACGTAGTAATTTCAAAAAAAATCCTACGCACGCAAGATCATGGTGATGCATAGCAACGAGAGGGGAGAGTGTTGTCCACGTACCCTCGTAGACCGAAAGCGGAAGTGTTAGCACAACGCGGTTGATGTAGTCGTACGTCTTCACGATCCGACCGATCAAGTACCGAACGCACGGCACCTCTGAGTTCAGCACACGTTCAGCCCGATGACGTCCCTCGAACTCCGATCCAGCCGAGTGTTGAGGGAGAGTTTCGTCAGCACGATGGCGTGGTGACGATGATGATGTTCTACCGACGCAGGGCTTCGCCGAAGCACCGCTACAGTATTATCGAGGTGGACTATGGCGGAGGGGGGCACCGCACACGGCTAAAAGATCAAGCGATCAATTGTTGTCTCTCTAGGGTGCCCCCCTGCCCCCGTATATAAAGGAGCAAGAGGGGAGGTGCGGCCGGCCAGGAGGGGCGCGCCAGGTGGAGTCCTACTCCCACCGGGAGTAGGACTCCCTCCCTTTTCCTAGTTGGATTAGGAGTGGAGGGG
Organism: Triticum aestivum; assembly: GCF_018294505.1. Taxonomy (NCBI): domain Eukaryota; kingdom Viridiplantae; phylum Streptophyta; class Magnoliopsida; order Poales; family Poaceae; genus Triticum; species Triticum aestivum. The sequence goes on from NC_057796.1 coordinate 306,910,218, forward strand.
GAAAGAGGAGGGAGAGAGGAAGGAAAGGGGGGCTGCCCCCCTCTCCTTGTCCTATTCGAACTAGGGGGAGGGGCGCGCGGCCCTGCCCTGGCCGTCTCTCCTCTTCTCCACAAAGGCCCACTATGGCCCATTAAGACCCCGGGGGGTTCCCGTAACCCCTCGGTACTCCGGTAAAATCCTGATTTCACCCGGACACTTCCGATATCCAAAAATAGGCTTCGAATATAACAATCTTCATGTCTCGACCATTTCGATACTCCTCGTCATGTCCGTGATCACATCCGGGACTCCGAACAATCTTCGGTACATCAAAACATATAAACTCATAATATAACTGTCATCGAAAAGTTAAGCGTGCGGACCCTAGGGGTTCGAGAACTATGTAGACATGACCGAGACACGTCTCCGGTCAATAACCAATAGCGGAACCTGGATGCTCATATTGTCTCCCACATATTCTACGAAGATCTTCATCGGTCAGACCGCATAACAACATACGTTGTTCCCTTTGTCATCGGTATGTTACTTGCCCGAGATTCGATCGTCGGTATCTCAATACCTAGTTCAATCTCGTTACCGGCAAGTCTCTTTACTCGTTCCGTAATACATCATCCCACAACTAACTCATTAGTTTCAATGCTTGCAAGGCTTAAGTGATGTGCATTACCCTCTCCGACAATCGGAGTGACAAATCCTAATCTCGAAATACGCCAACCCAACAAGTACCTTCGGAGACACCTGTAGAGCACCTTTATAATCACCCAGTTATGTTGTGACGTTTGGTAGCACACAAAGTGTTCCTCCGGTAAACGGGAGTTGCATAATCTCATAGTCATAGGAACATGTATAAGTCATGAAGAAAGCAATAGCAACATACTAAACGATCGAGTGCTAATCCAACGGAATGGGTCAAGTCAATCACATCATTCTCCTAATGATGTGATCCCGTTAATCAAATGACAACTCGTGTCTATGGCTAGGAAACATAACCATCTTTGATCAACGAGCTAGTCAAGTAGAGGCATACTAGTGACACTCTGTTTGTCTATGTATTCACACAAGTATTATGTTTCCGGTTAATACAATTCTAGCATGAATAATAAACATTTATCATGATATAAGGAAATAAATAATAACTTTATTATTGCCTCTAGGGCATATTTCCTTCAGTCTCCCACTTGCACTAGAGTCAATAATCTAGATTACACAGTAATGATTCTAACACCCATGGAGCCTTGGTGCTGATCATGTTTTGCTCGTGGAAGAGGCTTAGTCAACGGGTCTGCAACATTCAGATCCGTATGTATCTTGCAAATTTCTATGTCTCCCACCTGGACTAAATCCCGGATGGAATTGAAGCGTCTCTTGATGTGCTTGGTTCTCTTGTGAAATCTGGATTCCTTCGCCAAGGCAATTGCACCAGTATTGTCACAAAAGATTTTCATTGGACCCGATGCACTAGGTATGACACCTAGATCGGATATGAACTCCTTCATCCAGACTCCTTCATTTGCTGCTTCCGAAGCAGCTATGTACTCCGCTTCACATGTAGATCCCGCCACGACGCTTTGTTTAGAACTGCACCAACTGACAGCTCCACCGTTCAATGTAAACACGTATCCGGTTTGCGATTTAGAATCGTCCGGATCAGTGTCAAAGCTTGCATCAACGTAACCATTTACGATGAGCTCTTTGTCACCTCCATAAATGAGAAACATATCCTTAGTCCTTTTCAGGTATTTCAGGATGTTCTTGACCGTTGTCCAGTGATCCACTCCTGGATTACTTTGGTACCTCCCTGCTAAACTTATAGCAAGGCACACATCAGGTCTGGTACACAGCATTGCATACATGATAGAGCCTATGGCTGAAGCATAGGGAACATCTTTCATCTTCTCTCTATCTTCTGCAGTGGTCGGGCATTGAGTCTTACTCAACTTCACACCTTGTAACACAGGCAAGAACCCTTTCTTTGCTTGATCCATTTTGAACTTCTTCAAAACTTTGTCAAGGTATGTGCTTTGTGAAAGTCCAATTAAGCGTCTTGATCTATCTCTATAGATCTTGATGCCCAATATATACGCAGCTTCACCGAGGTCTTTCATTGAAAAACTCTTATTCAAGTATCCCTTTATGCTATTCAGAAATTCTATATCATTTCCAATCAGCAATATGTCATCCACATATAATATTAGAAATGCTACAGAGCTCCCACTCACTTTCTTGTAAATACAGGCTTCTCCAAAAGTCTGTACAAAACCAAATGCTTTGATCACACTATCAAAGCGTTTATTCCAACTCCGAGAGGCTTGCACCAGTCCATAAATAGATCGCTGGAGCTTGCACACTTTGTTAGCTCCCTTTGGATCGACAAAACCTTCCGGTTGCATCATATACAACTCTTCTTCCAGAAATCCATTCAGGAATGCAGTTTTGACATCCATTTGCCAAATTTCATAATCATAAAATGCGGCAATTGCTAACATGATTCGGACAGACTTAAGCATCGCTACGGGTGAGAAGGTCTCATCGTAGTCAATCCCTTGAACTTGTCGAAAACCTTTTGCAACAAGTCGAGCTTTATAGACAGTAACATTACCGTCAGCGTCAGTCTTCTTCTTGAAGATCCATTTATTCTCAATTGCTTGCCGATCATCGGGCAAGTCAACCAAAGTCCACACTTTGTTCTCATACATGGATCCCATCTCAGATTTCATGGCCTCAAGCCATTTCGCGGAATCTGGGCTCACCATCGCTTCTTCATAGTTCGTAGGTTCGTCATGGTCTAGTAGCATAACCTCCAGAACAGGATTACCGTACCACTCTGGTGCGGATCTTACTCTGGTTGACCTACGAGGTTCAGTAACAACTTGATCTGAAGTTCCATGATCATCATCATTAACTTCCTCACTAATTGGTGTAGGCATCGCAGAAACCGGTTTCTGCGATGAACTACTTTCCAATAAGGGAGCAGGTACAATTACCTCATCAAGTTCTACTTTCCTCCCACTCACTTCTTTCGAGAGAAACTCCTTCTCCAGAAAGATTCCGAATTTAGCAACAAAAGTCTTGCCTTCGGATCTGTGATAGAAGGTGTACCCAACAGTCTCCTTTGGGTATCCTATGAAGACACATTTCTCCGATTTGGGTTCGAGCTTATCAGGTTGAAGCTTTTTCACATAAGCATCGCAGCCCCAAACTTTAAGAAACGACAACTTTGGTTTCTTGCCAAACCACAGTTCATAAGGCGTCGTCTCAACGGATTTTGATGGTGCCCTATTTAACGTGAATGCGGCCGTCTCTAAAGCATAACCCCAAAACGATAGCGGTAAATCAGTAAGAGACATCATAGATCGCACCATATCTAGTAGAGTACGATTACGACGTTCGGACACACCATTACGCTGTGGTGTTCCGGGTGGCGTGAGTTGCGAAACTATTCCGCATTGTTTCAAATGAAGACCAAACTCATAACTCAAATATTCTCCTCCACGATCAGATCGTAGAAACTTTATTTTCTTGTTACGATGATTTTCAACTTCACTCTGAAATTCTTTGAACTTTTCAAATGTTTCAGACTTATGTTTCATTAAGTAGATATACCCATATCTGCTTAAATCATCTGTGAAGGTGAGAAAATAACGATATCCGCCACGAGCCTCAACATTCATCGGACCACATACATCTGTATGTATGATTTCCAACAAATCTGTTGCTCTCTCCATAGTTCCGGAGAACGGCGTTTTAGTCATCTTGCCCATGAGGCACGGTTCGCAAGTACCAAGTGATTCATAATCAAGTGGTTCCAAAAGTCCATCAGTATGGAGTTTCTTCATGCGCTTTACACCGATATGACCTAAACGGCAGTGCCACAAATAAGTTGCACTATCATTATCAACTCTGCATCTTTTGGCTTCAATATTATGAATATGTGTATCACTACTATCGAGATTCAACAAAAATAGACCACTCTTCAAGGGTGCATGACCATAAAAGATATTATTCATATAAATAGAACAACCATTATTCTCTGATTTAAATGAATAACCGTCTCGCATCAAACAAGATCCAGATATAATGTTCATGCTTAACGTTGGCACCAAATAACAATTATTTAGGTCTAAAACTAATCCGGAAGGTAGATGTAGAGGTAGCGTGCCGACCGCGATCACATCGACTTTGGAACCATTTCCCACGCGCATCATCACCTCGTCCTTGGCCAAGCTTCGCTTAATCCGTAGCCCATGTTTCGAGTTGCAAATATTAGCAACAGAACCAGTATCAAATACCCAGGTGCCACTGCGAGCATTAGTAAGGTACACATCAATAACATGTATATCACATATACCTTTGTTCACCTTGCCATCCTTCTTATCCGCCAAATACTTGGGGCAGTTCCGCTTCCAGTGACCAGTATGCTTGCAGTAGAAGCACTCAGTCTCAGGCTTAGGTCCAGACTTGGGTTTCTTCTCCTGAACAGCAACTTGCTTGTTGTTCTTCTTGAAGTTCCCCTTCTTCTTCCCTTTGCCCTTTTTGTTGAAACTGGTGGTCTTATTGACCATCAACACTTGATGCTCCTTTTTGATTTCTACCTCCGCAGCCTTTAGTATTGCGAAGAGCTCGGGAATCGTCTTATCCATCTCTTGCATGTTATAGTTCATCACGAAGCTCTTGTAGCTTGGTGGCAGTGATTGGAGAATTCTATCAATGACGCTATCATCCGGAAGATTAACTCCCAGTTGAATCATGTGATTATTATACCCAGACATTTTGAGTATATGCTCACTGACAGAACTATTCTCCTCCATCTTGCAGCTGTAGAACTTATTGGAGACTTCATATCTCCCAATCCGGGCATTAACTTCAACTCCTGGAACATCTCATATGCTCCATGACATTCAAAACGTCGTTGAAGTCCCGGTTCTAAGCCGTAAAGCATGGCACATTGAACTATCGAGTAGTCATCAACACGTCACTGCCAGGCATTCACAATGTCTGCAGTTGTTGGCGCAGGTGGTACACCTAGCGATGCTTCCAGGACGTAATTCTTCTGTGCAGGAATGAGGATAATCCTCAAGTTACGGATCCAGCCCGTGTAATTGCTACCATCATCTTTCAACTTTGCTTTCTCAAGGAACGCATTAAAATTCAACGGAACAACAGCACGGGCCATCTATCTACAATCAACATAGACAAGCAAGATACTATCAGGTACTAAGTTCATGATAAATTTAAGTTCAATTAATCATATTACTTAACAACTCCCACTTAGATAGACATCCCTTTAATCCTCTAAGTGATCACGTGATCCATATCAACTAAACCATGTCCGATCATCACGTGAGATGGAGTAGTTTCAACGGTGAACATCACTATGTTGATCATATCTACTATATGATTCACGCTCGACCTTTCGGTCTCCGTGTTCCGAGGCCATATCTGTTATATGCTAGGCTCGTCAAGCTTAACCTGGGTATTCCGCGTGTGCAACTGTTTTGCACCCGTTGTATTTGAACGTAGAGCATATCACACCCGATCATCATGTGGTGTCTCAGCACGAAGAACTTTCGCAACGGTGCATACTCAGGGAGAACACTTATACTTTGATAATTTAGTGAGGGATCATCTTATAATGCTACCGTCAATCAAAGCAAGATAAGATGCATAAAAGATAAACATCACATGCAATCAATATAAGTGATATGATATGGCCATCATCATCTTGTGCTTGTGATCTCCATCTCCGAAGCACCGTCATGATCACCATCGTCACCGGCGCGACACCTTGATCTTCATCGTAGCATCGTTGTCGTCTCGCCAATCTTATGCTTCTACGACTATCGCTACCGCTTAGTGATAAAGTAAAGCATTACAGGGCGATTGCATTGCATACAATAAAGCGACAACCATATGGCTCCTGCCAGTTGCCGATAACTCGGTTACAAAACATGATCATCTCATACAATAAAATTTAGCATCATGTCTTGACCATATCACATCACAACATGCCCTGCAAAAACAAGTTAGACGTCCTCTACTTTGTTGTTGCAAATTTTACGTGGCTGCTACGGGCTTAGCAAGAACCGTTCTTACCTACGCATCAAAACCACAACGATAGTTTGTCAAGTTGGTGCTGTTTTAACCTTCACAAGGACCGGGCGTAGCCACACTCGGTTCAACTAAAGTTGGAGAAACTGACACCCGCCAACCACCTGTGTGCAAAGCACGTCGGTAGAACCAGTCTCGCGTAAGCGTACGCGTAATGTCGGTCTGGGCCGCTTCATCCAACAATACCGCCGAACCAAAGTATGACATGCTGGTAAGCAGTATGACTTATATCGCCCACAACTCACTTGTGTTCTACTCAATCATATAACATCAACGCATAAAACCTGGCTCGGATGCCACTGTTGGGGAACGTAGTAATTTCAAAAAAATCCTACGCACACGCAAGATCATGGTGATGCATAGCAACGAGAGGGGAGAGTGTTGTCCACGTACCCTCGTAGACCGAAAGCGGAAGCGTTAGCACAACGCGGTTGATGTAGTCGTACGTCTTCACGATCCGACCGATCAAGTACCAAACGCACGGCACCTCCGAGTTCAGCACACGTTCAGCCCGATGACGTCTCCTGAACTCCGATCCAGCCGAGTGTTGAGGGAGAGTTTCGTCAGCACGATGGCGTGGTGACGATGGTGATGTTCTACCGACGCAGGGCTTCGCCTAAGCACCGCTACAGTATTATCGAGGTGGACTATGGTGGAGGGGGGCACCGCACACGGCTAAAAGATCAAGTGATCAATTGTTGTCTCTCTAGGGTGACCCCCTGCCCCGTATATAAAGGAGCAAGGGGGGAGGTGCGGCCGGCCAGGAGGGGCGCGCCAGGTGGAGTCCTACTCCCGAGGACTCCCTCCCTTTTCCTAGTTGGATTAGGAGTGGAGGGGGAAAGAGCAGGGAGAGAGGAAGGAAAGGGGGGCGCCCCCCTCTCCTTGTCCTATTCGGACTAGGGGGGAGGGGCGCGCGGCCCTACCCTGGCCGCCTCTCCTCTTCTCCACAAAGGCCCACTATGGCCCATTAAGCCCCCGGGGGGTTCCGGTAACCCCTCGGTACTCCGGTAAAATCCCGATTTCACCCGGAACACTTCCGATATCCAAACATAGGCATCCAATATATCAATCTTCATGTCTCGACCATTTTGAGACTCCTCGTCATGTCCGTGATCACATCCGGGACTCTGAACAACCTTCGGTACATCAAAACATATAAACTCATAATATAACTGTCATCGAAACGTTAAGCGTGCGGACCCTACGGGTTCGAGAACTATGTATACATGACCGAGACACGTCTCCGGTCAATAACCAATAGCGAAACATGGATACTCATATTAGCTCCCACATATTCTACGAAGATATTTATCGGTCAGACCGCATAACAACATACGTTGTTCCCTTTGTCATCGGTATGTTACTTGCCCGAGATTCGATCGTCGGTATCTCAATACCTAGTTCAATCTCGTTACCGGCAAGTCTCTTTACTCGTTCCGTAATACATCATCCCACAACTAACTCATTAGTTGCAATGCTTGCAAGGCTTAAGTGATGTGCATTACCGAGAGGGCCCAGAGATACCTCTCCGACAATCGGAGTGACAAATCCTAATCTCGAAATACGCCAACCCAACAAGTACCTTTGGAGACACCTGTAGAGCACCTTTATAATCACCCAGTTACGTTGTGACGTTTGGTAGCACACAAAGTGTTCCTCCGGTAAACGGGAGTTGCATAATCTCATAGTCATAGGAACATGTATAAGTCATGAAGAAAGCAATAGCAACATACTAAACGATCGAGTGCTAAGCTAACGGAATGGGTCAAGTCAATCACATCATTCTCCTAATGATGTGATCCCGTTAATCAAATGACAACTCATGTCTATGGCTAGGAAACATAACCATCTTTATCAACGAGCTAGTCAAGTAGAGGCATACTAGTGACACTCTGTTTGTCTATGTATTCACACAAGTATTATGTTTCCGGTTAATAAAATTCTAGCATGAATAATAAACATTTATCATGATATAAGGAAATAAATAATAACTTTATTATTGCCTCTAGGGCATATTTCCTTCAGTAGCTAGATGGCTTCTTCTCTCTCTTTGATCTTCAATACAATGTTCTACTCGATGTTCTTGGAGTTCTATCCGATGTAATCTTCTTTTGCGGGGCGTTTGTTAAGATCCGATGAATTGTGTATTTATGATCAGATTATCAATGAATATTATTTGAATCTTCTCTGAACTCTTTTATGCATGATTAAGGTATCTTTGTATTTCTCTTCAAACTATCGGTTTGGTTTGACCAACTAGATTGGTTTTTCTTGCAATGGGAGAGGTGCTTAGTTTTAGGTTCAATCTTGTGATGTCCTCACCCAATGACAGAAGGGGTAGCGAGGCACGTATTGTATTATTGCCATCGAGGATAAAAAGATGGGGTTTTATCATATTGCTTGAGTTTATCCCTCTACATCATGTCATCTTGCTTAAGGCGTACTTCGTTGTTATGAACTTAATACTCTAGATGCATGCTGGATAGCGGTCGATGTGTGGAGTAATAGTAGTAGATGCAGGCATGAGTCGGTCTACTTGTCACGAATGTGATGCCTATATTAATGATCATTGCCTTAGATATCGTCATAACTTTGCAGTTTTCTATCAATTGCTCAACAGTAATTTGTTTACCCACCGTATATTTTCTTCAAGAGAGAAGCCTCTAGTGAAACCTATGACCCCGGGGTCTATTTTCCATCATATATTTTCAGATCTATAAACCAAAAAACCCAAAAATACCTTGCTGCAATTTATTTATATTTACTTTTGTTTGCTCTTTTACTTATCTTTTATACCTATCTCTTTTAAATCTCACTCTTGTTCGTGACCGTGAAGGGATTGACAACCCCTTTTTCGCGTTGTGTGCAAGTGTTAGTTAGTTTGTGTAGGTGCATATATTGGAGACTTGCTTGTGCCTCTTACTGGATTGATACGTTGGTTCTTAACTGAGGGAAATACTTATCTCTACTTTGCTGCATCACCCTTTCCTCTTCAAGGGAAAACTCAACGCAAGCTCAAGAAGTAGCAGCCCTCCAGGGGAGAGGGAGCTCTCCCATAGATTGGATCTCTCTTTTCTGTCTCCTGGTTTCGGTACTTTTCTGGGGCAGATCACTGTTTCTTAAATAACCAGAGATCAGTAACTCTCATCCGGCTGAAATTTTAGGGGGGTTTTTATTATTTTTGTACATTTCTTGCGGTAGAAGTAGAGCACCAACTGACTTAAAAAGTCTTCGTGCGGCCCCACCGCACAGTTAGGTCGGGCCATCAGGTCGCGCGTACAACTGACCCCCCTCCCCCCGGATCCATCTTCTGGTTGAGGGATTCTTTCGGGATAAAATAATTTCTGGTATTTTCAATATTATTTTTCCCGCTTCATGAATTTTTCAACTAAACCACCAAAAACACTAAAAAACAAGAACTGGCCTTTGGTTCTAGATTAATAAGTTAGTCCAAATTAATATGACATAAAATTGTGCCAAAATCATATATAAATGATTTGAATATAGTATGAATACTTCAAAAATTATAGAAACATTTGAGACATATCAATGTCACATAAGAGACCGTCCTCCGAATTGGCGGACATAAACAGCTCATGTGCTGATCTGCACCACCCACGGCCGGACCGGCTGGATCCCGCCTGCGCCACCCTCTGCCTCGCGCGGCAAGCAACCCGAGCCTCTGACTGGGGTAGCCACGGTCGCGTTCGACGATGTGAGCATGAGCACCCATTGCCATCCGAGAGGAGTAGGGGTTGAAGGTTTCGGGCGCCACTGGTAGCCCCCGCTACTAACCGGGGAAGGAGCCAACAACAAGGGGTCGGTGCAGAGCTGCAACTGCCCCTCCGGGCCACTGGGGAGGTCGTGGATGCCGAGCTCCTGCCCTTGTCCATCCGTGACCGGTGGAGGACGTGCTCCTTGTCATCCAGGGCGGAGCTCGATTCCTCCTTGAGGAGTGCGTCCCAGTCAACTTTGTCGGACTCATTGTCAGATCCACTAGCGGAGTTGGCCATGGTGGCGCGGGGAGGGGAAGGGGCAAGGACCTGAGCAGAATTTATTAGAGTATGAGCAGAACGATCAACAATGGTCTAAGGTTTGGTCAGGGGTAGTGACTGAGTGGGGTATATGTGGAATTGGACTCGGCTGGCCTGGGCTAATCCGACGTGGTGGTGGGGTGCTCCTGTTGGAGGCTCATTGCATGCAATAGTGACGTGCCACACAAGACAACTCGGTTGAGGGGCCGACCCATTGGAGCGCGACACCGTAGCGCGGGTACCATAGTGCCCCGTTACCATGGGATGGTTTACTATAGCAATGTTGTAGGTAGGTTACTTTTATGGGGTTACTATAGCACAGTTTACCACAGTAGTGGTTTTTGAACTCGGACACCTTATGAAAAACATGATTGTTTTTTGGAACACTGGCATTTTTTCAAACTTTTGAACATTTAAAAAACATGAATAATTTTATAAATATTGAGAAAAAATTAAAAAAAAATGTGAAAAAAATTCGAAATTCTGAATTTTATCGAGAAATGTGAACTTTTTAAAAAAATATACATTCTCTAAAATTGTGTAGAACATTAGAAATTTTTAAAAATAATAAGTTCAAACATTTTTTTAAATCAGAGCAAAATTTGAATATTTTTTGAAATCTAAGAACATTTTTCATAAAAACATTTTTTTAATTAGAAAACTTTTTGAAATATGTGATTTTTTTAATAAAAAATAGAAGAAAAGGAAAAACAAAGAAACAAAAAAAAACCAAAACCATGAAAAACAATAACATAGAAAATAAAACCAGTTCAGGAGCCTATCAAGAGGTCCCCAAAACCTCCAGGATCCTTCAGGAAGGTTTCCAAAACCGGATGGTGCAGTACGTGTGCTCCTCCTAAAATGGGCCAGCTCAATTGTATCTCCAGTGCGTTTCTATGCCAATTTGATGCAGAGTGCGTGAAATACGAAATGTCCATGGCAGCCGTGTCCGGACTATGAAATGTCCATGGCAGCTGTGTCCGGACTACCCCACATATGGGCTGCATGACAACCCGGACGTTTTGATTTTTTTTAAGGGTAAACTGAAATATATTGGTCAAATGTAAGGTTTACAGGGATGATAAAAGGGTCGTGGGGAGCTCCCAGCAACATGTGGCGGCCCTGGTCTAAAGAACTAGAAAATTTATAGATCGTGTGCTTCATGGTTCATGGCACGGCCTTCAAATACAAATTCACACATGTCAAAATCTCTTGCCCGGGCGACGACTTCTCTAATGATCATCGCATATCTTCCACTGGTGCCACTTTTGATCTGAGAAACAACTGGTTTGCGGTCACAAGCAACAAAACCAAACCACTTTCTCCACACAAAGATCAAGTGCTAGAGCTAGGGCTTCCCGACAGGCGAGAGCATCAAGTGTCGCTGGATCAACAATATGAGAAGAAAAAAAGCATGGCCACGAGCCAAGAAAGTCTCGGTATGGTCCCGGCAAACCGCAGAAGAAGCACCCCTTCTTCCATTCATCAACAGGCCTCCATCAACGTGGATCTTGGCCACTCCTATACTAGGTGCCTTCCAGGCATGCTTCTGACGGGCGCAGATTCTCTACCTTGCCATGGGCAAGGCAGGCAGCTACAGTGCTCTACCTTTGTCCGAGAGACATTGGATCAAAAATGGGCGGTCCAGATCGGGGCAAAGCTGTAGCGAATGCACTGTAGCGAACACACTGTTTAATGTTCTTGTTTATATCACTGTTTCGGGTACTGTAGCGATTGTACTGTTGCATCAGATCTGGGCGGTCCGTTCTCGATCCAACAGACGAAAGAAGAGGAAAGGCAGAGGTACTGTAGCTCTCTGCCTTGGCCATGGCAAGGTAGAGAATCCACAGCCGCTTCTGACGGGCTCTTGTTGGCTGTGTTTGTTTGGGTTTTAGAGACCAGTTTCCGGTAGAAATAAGCTGAAGCAATAACAAACATCTAAAACGGAGCTGCTTTGGGCTCACAGTCCAAAACAGTTTCAGTAGTTTTTACGTGGTACCGGTTGAAGCGAGCCGAGCCGTGCTTTGACCCGAAAACTGTTTTGCCTCAGTGAAATTCCCACCGATGCCCTTGTTAATTCAGCCCAATTACGAAAGGAATGCCCCCGATGCCTTGTTTCAGTCGATCCCCATCTCGTCTCCTTCATCGCTAACACACGCACACAGAGGGCAGCGAGAGGGAGAGGAACCAGACCTGGCCAAACGGGCCGGCCCGGCACGGCACGGCCCGGCCCAGCCCGTGCTAATCGTGCCTGGCCCGGCACGGCCCGCCGTGGCACGTTTAATAGCCGGGCCGTGCCGGCCCGGCCCACGGGCGTGGCTCTCTGGCCCAGGCACGGCCTGATTATTAAACGGGCCGGCCCGTAGCACGTTTAGCACGCTGGCCCATTTAATTTTTAGCCTGTTGGGCTGTATTTTAGGCCTATTGGGCTGTAATTAAGGTCACATATATAAAAAAATTCTGAAAAAAATTAAACGGGCCGTGCCGTGCCGGCCCGCGTGCCCAGCCTCCAGGCCCAGGCATGGCCCATGGCGTGCCGCGTGCCGGGCCTAGCCCGTTTAGCTCGGGCCGTGTCGTGCCTGGGCCGTGCCGTTCCTGCGTGCTACCGGGCCGGCCCAGTTAGCACGGCCTGTTTGGCCAGCTATAAGAGGAACCTAGGGTTCCGCCGCCGCCACCGCAAGAGCCTCAGGTGCCTCCACTCTCCGCCGCCGCAAGAGCTACATAGATTAGTATTTGTACGGACCTCTAATTATATGTATGGATTATTAGTTATATGGACGGTCTAATCCTTTAGCTCTCTTTTGTACGGATTATTAGTTATATGGACTATCTTTTGTACTGTATGGGCAATTGTGACTTGCATGGACTAGCAATGTGACATCATAATTCTTTTGCTCACTATTATTCTATGTATATATGAGCAAGAAAGTGAGAAAATTATTATTATGAAATATTTTATGCATTACTATAGAACAAATCATTCCCTGTCAGTCAAAATACCATTAAAAAATCTATTAACACTGAATCAACAAGTTACACTGATCTCAATGCTTTAAGGGCATTTCAGGCTTTTCACCAGCTCATAGTCGTTTTCATAGCTGCGTTGCCAAACAGCTAACCTTCACTACAGCTGTTTCCTTAGCACAGCTGTTTTGCCAGCACAGCAAGCCCACAGCTGAATCTGTTGAAACTGAAGCCCAAACAAACACAGCCGTTATCACTAGCTGCACATACCACCGGGTTCCTAGATGGAGCCCCCAAGCTCAGATATGAAACTTTCGACGAAAGAATGGGTTGCATGTGGACTTTGGAGGACTGCTTCATGAATGACTTTTCGTCTAGCTGTCCAGATCACCTAAGTGTAAAGAACTAGCTTGATCAGGCTTGCCCGAACATTTTGGCTGGGTGTTCAAACAGACAGGGAGCATCGGGGTTTCAAATTCTAAGATTGGGGAACGTACTCCCAGCAGTGGTATTACATAATCGGGCTGACGGTCAGCCAAATTTGCTAGGTTTCAGAACTATTGATCTGGCCGACGTGTACAAAATCAAATAAATATTAACTTTACAAAAAGAAAAAAAATTGAAATAATTCCAAGTTTACACAGAAAGAAAAAAATGAAAGAATAAGAATGAAACTGTAAATTAACCTGAAATCTTTTCAGCCCGTGCACCATATCTTATTATGTGGTCCGAGTGACAGAATAAATGGCGAATCCGTCACACAGGGAACAATTCAAAGGGGGCAAACACTTTAATTCGAATATGAGCATCAAATGATACAAAGTTAGCTCTATATATAGAGGAGCCATTGCACCTGTTAACTGTACATGATAGTTTAAACCCGGCCTCGTGATAGAATCACAGAACGCAGTGGAGAATACCACAAATGTATCATAGCGAAAATGGTTTCGCATACACATCAAATGTATTACACGCAGTTAGCTGTGGCTCCTGCAGGAATAGACAGAAATAGTCAGTATTGTTGCCAAACTGAAAAGATGATTCTACATAACTGAAAAATATGCTCCCAAGTAATTCCACCCATAAATAAGCCAAAACAAACAACATATACTGATATATAAAGGTATTCTGAGATGCATATGCCAACCCCAAGAAGTTACCTGTCTCAATCCACCAGTACTAGCACTCCCCCCTGTAAGAAGCATTGAAATGAGTGATGTAACCGCACCACCTCCAGCCATTGAGGCACCACTTCCCGTATTCCGTATTGTTGAACGCATGGAATTCAGGATACTCCCATATGTGGTGGCCTGGCTTTGTTCAATAGCTTGGATGAAGCAAAATGTCATTGCACCAGTTGAAGTGATCTTTGACAAGGCCTGATAGGGAAATTCCAAGTGAATCACATATTAAAGCAGAGTAAAACAAACCTTACTAAGAAAATAGTAAAATAAAGTAATAAACTGCATGAAAGCATGGTTTGCCAAAGAAATTCTTATTATAATCACAAAAACAGTAGAGAGAATAAGTAGGCCAGAGCTTACTGAAGTATCCGCTGATGTCTGATTATCATCACAGCCGCTAAATGAAATAGCTTCCCCGCCACTAGTTCCTTTCCAGACACCAGATCGCGGTCTGTGATCTTCCCATACGTATTGCCCAGTCCTGTACCAAAATGGGTAAGAAACTTTAGCTGAAGATACACTACATCAGTTATATAGAAAGAATTCGATGCTCTGTAGATTTATACTAGTCACTGCATTGACAGAACCCAAACAGAACCTACAAGAAGAAGCATACAACTTGAAAATGCTGCGATCCTGAATTGATATGAAAAAACGTCATGGGAATGGGACTACAAAAATATGACACTGAACAACAACTAACAATCACATAACAACTTGACTTGATACTTAAGGGATGTAAGAACAGATCAACTACTGAAAAAGTTTGCAAAGAAGATTTTAGCTCGCTTGTGTTGAAATTTAATCAAGTGCCAAAATATATCATCATGAACTTAATATAATTATACCAACACGAGTTCATGTTTCTTGCAAGGATAGTAAGGTAAAATGTATTTCAAGATAATAAAGATTCAATTTTAGGTTAAAAAACAAGTAATTTATCATGACAAGATAGGAACCTGCTCATTCTACAGAGAAACGGCAAATCAAGTGCAGTCCCACTGTGGCAAGCATCTATGAGTGCATGAAGTTTAGCTCCATGGGGAAGTGGTCTAACAAGCGCAGCATTTATCTCATCATCCACAATCATTCCCTGTGTCTCAAAATCCAATGGGCAGAGGGTTTCATCCATCCCATCAACTTCATCTCCACTGTAGCTTCTTTGTTGTGCCCCATGGCCAGAATAATGAAACACCAATGAGTCTCCAGGTTGACAACCTTGTAAAAGCCAATACATGGCCATCCTTATGTTATGCTTTGTTGGGATTTTGTAAGGGTCGGTTTGTTCTTCTGCAAAACAACAAAGTAACATATGCATTTGATTATTGCGGGTTGGAGGAGTTAAAAATGCAGTAGATATCATCAGAAAACTAAAAACATGTACCAGAGAGTTTACAATCAATCAAAAACTTGCAGTTACTAGATTACCTAATCTAAATCAAATGTAACAACATATCATAGTAAGAGAGTATTCTTTATAATTAGGATTGAAGTCTGTGCACCTAGTATGGTTGTGACATTCTTATATTGTGAAACATGCATTATGTGGACAATCTAGATCCACAGTAGCAGCTTGCTTAACGACGAGCAAAACTAGCATCATACAGCCTTTACATTCTGATCAACGGCTCAGTAGTAGGAATATAATGGTTATCAAGGTTCAGTGGTAGAAAGAAAATATCATCATCAAGTATCCCAGTGGATGTACAGAGCACAAAAGAACAGATGCTTAACACAAAGACCATCTAAAACTTGCAGATTCAGTTTGGCAGGATAGTTCCTGCCTGTGGAATTGAATTTCCTTTTCTTTGACTAATTACGGTATTTGGAATAATAGACAATATAAATAGTTAAAAGTAATAGACACATGAGCATTTGCATTTCACTAGATTAGATTCCTGTAACCATTAAGTAACTAACAAGGTGTAAAAACAAAGCTCATGATTGACGGCTAATGGATCAAACCAGTCTATAAACCTTTACCTCAATTCGCATAACTCGACATTACAAAGCGACGGATAATTGGAAATAGCAAACCAAGTAACCAACCTTGTTAAGGTGCTTTTGAAAATCCCAATTTTCAGCTGAACTCAAACTATTTATTTACTGTGATAAAATTGTATGAAATAATCACTGATCTTAACCCAATTACACGCCAGTACCATAATATTATGATGTACCCTTTCGATATCAATGACGCAAATTACCATTTCTAATCACCCCCCATTTCCTCTACACATTCACCACAGGCCGCATGGGGTAGTAAATAGCTAATAGGCAGATATAATGAATCCAAAGCGCAAAGCATTCCCCCAATCCCCCTACTCCATCCTATCCTAACCCTAATAGTAGATAGAAAACAATCGCTTCACACGCCGAAGCACAGACACGGGGATCTGTGGGTAGGCAATTTAACGTCGAACCATGTTGATAACAGCAAAGGAAACACGTTAGACGAGGATTTTACCGGTGAGCATGATGATGGAGTCGTCGGGGAACCTGAAGCGGGTGGTGAGGAGGTGGCGCATGCACTTGGCGTCGTTGATGCAGCCCTTGAGCTCGTGCCGGGAGAAGCGGTACGAGATCCCGCAGATCACGGCGCGCTTCCGGCCGTGCGCGGCCGGGGGAGGCGGGCCCCACGCCGGCGCCGGCGCCTGCGCGCCCCGGGCGGGGTCCACGACGGGGCCAGGCGCGGGTGGCGCGGCGACGTTGGTGACGGCGCCGCAGATGGAGCAGCGGATGCAGGGCGCGCCGTGGGGCAGCTGCAGCGCCGTGCGGCAGCCGGAGCAGTTGACGAGCATCATCATCTCGCCGGCGGCAGGCGGAGGCGGCAGACGCGGGTGGGATTTGGTGGGCGGATTCGGCTCGGGTCTCCTTTGCGCGTGGGGTGGAGTCGCCGCCGTTGAAGGTGGTTGTTGTCGGCTTCCATTCCTTTTTACAAGGGGAGGGATATATTCCGCCGGCCCGGTGCATTGCCCTGCACGGTGCCTCCAAGTCTCGACTCCTGCCGTTGATCAACCGACCGACGGCTTGGATCGAGTAATGTGGTTGCTGTGCTGAGGTAGATGCGCGTAAGCTTTATTCCATTAAGACGGCAGAATCGGGGGTCACGGCACTGATTACATCATCGTCAGGGTGGCCGGTGAACCATTTTCAACGTTCCTTAGAGCATCTCCAGCCAATCGCCCCAAGGGCTTGAAATATCGCCGCCTAGGGCCGAACCAGCGATAAAATCGGTGTGGGGGTGATTTGGTTCCCAGCCGCCGCCCCAGGTCGTCTTTAGGCGCCGATTTCGACCCACTTTGGCGCAAATTGACCCACTTTTCAGCCCACTTTTGACGCAAATTGGTCTTTTGTCGGTGCAAATTGACCAATTTCGGCCATATTCGTCGTGCTTCGTTGCAAATTCAACAGAAGCTATTTTTTATCACATAGTTCATCACAAAAAAATCAAATATAAATCAAATAGTTCAACAAATACTTCAATACAAATTATATAGTTCACCAAATAAAAACTCATATTTCATCACACGTCAAGCTAAGCGTTGCCCTTGAGCCTCCATAGGTGCTTCATCAGATCCTGCTGCAGTTGTTGATGCACCTGTGGGTCTCGGATCTCCTGACGCATATTGAGGAAGGCAGTCCAGGTTGCCGGTAGCTGGTGATCAACTTGGGCAAGAGGACTCTGCCTGTAATATGGTTGAGTGTCAAACACTGGCTCTTCCTACTCGCTCTCAATGATCATGTTGTGCAAGATGACACAGCAAGTCATGATCTTCCACATTTGATCTCTGCCTGTAATATGGTTCAGTGTCAAACACTGGCTCTTCCTGCTCGCTCTCAATGATCATGTTGTGCAAGATGACACAGCAAGTCTGAGCGGGGTACCGGACAACAGCAAATCGAGATTAGAGCACACCAAATGTCCGCTCGACATCCTTCCTGCAAGCCTCTTGACACTTGGCAAAGTGAGAGTTCTTGCCTCCTGGCACAGGGCTCGAGATAGTCTTCACAAATGTGGACCATCTCGGATAGATGCCATCTGCTAGGTATTATCCCTTGTTGTAGTGATGTCCATTGACCTCGAAGTTCACCGGAGGAGAATGACCTTCAACAAGCTTGGCAAAGACAGGGGAGCGCTGCAGTACGTTGATGCCATTGTGAGTTCCTGGCATACCAAAGAAGGAGTGCCAAATCCAGAGGTCATGTGTGGCCACTGTTGGGGAACGTAGCATGCAATTTCAAACATATTCCTACGCTTACGCAAGATCTATCTAGGAGATGCATAGTAACGAGAGGGGGAGAGTGTGTCTGCATACCCTCATAGACCGAAAGCGGAAGCGTTAGGTTAACGCGGTTGATGTAGTCGAACGTCTTTCACGATCCAGCTGATCCAAGTACCGAACGTACGGCACCTCCGAGTTCAGCACACGTTCAACTCGATGACGTCCCTCGAACTCTTGATCCAGCAGAGGGTCGAGGGAGAGTTCCGTCAGCACGACGGCGTGGTGACGGTGATGGTGATGTGATCCGCGTAGGGCTTCGCCTAAGCACTATGACGCTATGGCCGGAGGAGTAAACTGTGGAGGGGGGCACCGCACACGGCTAAGACAACAATTGATGTGTCTTTGGGGTGCCCCCCCCCCCCGCTCATGTATATAAAGGAGGAGAGGGGGAGGCCGGCCAAGGGGCGCGCCATAGGGGGGAAACTGACTAGGACTCCAAGTCCTATTCGCCCCCCCCCCCCTTCCTTCCAACGGAGGGGGAAAGGGGGAAGGAGAGGAGAGAAAGAAGGAAAGGGGGCCGCGCCCCCTCCCCTTCCTATTCGGACTCCCCTTGGGGGGAGCGCACGCCTCCCCCTTGCGACTGTCCCCTCTTCTCCCCCCATGGCCAATTAGGCCCATTAACTTTCCCGGGGGGTTCCGGTAACCTCCCTATACTCCAAAAAATCCCAGAACCTCTTTGGAACCATTCCGGTGTCCGTATATAACCTTCCAATATATCAATCTTTACCTCTCGGCCATTTCGAGACTCCTCGTCATGTCCGTGATCTCATCCGGGACTCCGAACAAACTTCGGTCACCAAAACACACAACTCATAATACAAATTGTCATCGAACGTTAAGCGTGCGGACCCTACTGGTTCGAGAACTATGTAGACATGACCGAGACACATCTTCGGTCAATAACCAATAGCGGAACCTATATGCTCATATTGGTTCCTACATATACTACGAAGATCTTTATCGGTCAAACCGCATAACAACATACGTCATTCCCTTTGTCATCGGTATGTTACTTGCCCGAGATTCGATCGTCGGTATCATCATACCTAGTTCAATCTTGTTACCGGCAAGTCTCTTTACTCGTTCCGTAATCCATCATTCCGCAACTAACTCATTAGTCACATTGCTTGCAAGGCTTATAGTGATGTGCATTACCGAGAGGGTCCAAAGATACCTCTCTGATACACCGAGTGACAAATCCTAATCTTGATCTATGCCAACCCAACAAACACCTTCGGAGACAGCTGTAGAGCATCTTTATAATCACTCAGTTACGTTATGACGTTTGATAGCACACAAGGTGTTCCTCCGGTATTCGGGAGTTGCATAATCTCACAGTCAGAGGAATATGTATAAGTCATGAAGAAAGCAATAGCAATAAAACTAAACGATCATAATCCTAAGCTAACGGATGGGTCTTGTCCATCACATCATTCTCTAATGATGTGATCCCGTTCATCAAATGACAACACATGTCTATGGTTAGGAAACTTAACCATGTTTGATTAACGAGCTAGTCAAGTAGGGGCATACTAGGGACACTCTGTTTTGTCTATGTATTCACGCATGTACTAAGTTTCCGGTTAATACAATTCTAGCATGAATAATAAACATTTGTCTTGATATATGGAAATATAAACAACAACTTTATTATTGACTCTAGGGCATATTTCCTTTAGTCTCCCACTTGCACTAGAGTCAATAATCTAGATTACATAGTAATGATTCTAACACCCATGGAGTCTTGGTGCTGATCATGTTTTGCTCGTGAAAGAGGCTTAGTCAACGGGTGTGCAACATTCAGATCCGTATGTATTTTGCAAATCTCTATGTCTCCCTCCTTGACTTGATCGCGGATGAATTGAAGCGTCTCTTGATGTGTTTGGTTCTCTTGTGAAATCTGGATTCCTTCGCCAAGGCTATTGATCCAGTATTGTCACAAAAGATTTTCATTGGACCTGATGCACTAGGTATTACACCTAGATCGGATATGAACTCCTTCATCCAGACTCCTTCATTTGCTGCTTCCGAAGCAGCTATGTACTCCGCTTCACACGTAGATCCCGCCACGACGCTCTGCTTGGAACTGCACCAACTGAGAGCTCCACCATTCAATATAAATACGTATCCCGTTTGTGACTTAGAGTCATCTGAATCAGTGTCAAAGCTTGCATCGACGTAACCATTTACTTCAAGCTCTTTGTCACCTCCATAAACGAGAAGCATATCCTTAGTCCTTTTCAGGTATTTCAGGATGTTCTTGACCGCTCTCCAGTGATCCACTCCTGGATTACTTTGGTACCTCCCTGCTAAACTAATAGCAAGGCACACATCAGGTCTGGTACACAGCATTGCATACATGATAGAGCCTATGGCTGAAGCATAGGGAACATCTTTCATTTTCTCTCTATCTTCTGAAGTGGTCGGGCATTGAGTCTTACTCAACTTCACACCTTGTAACACATGCAAGAACCCTTTCTTTGCTTGATCCATTTTAAAATTCTTCAAAACTTTATCAAGGTATGTGCTTTGTGAAAGTCCAATTAAGCGTCTTGATCCATCTCTATAGATCTTGATGCCCAATATATAAGCAGCTTCACCGAGGTCTTTCATTAAAAAATTCTTATTCAAGTATCCTTTTATGCTATCCAGAAATTATGTATCATTTCCAATCAACAATATGTTATCTACATATAATATTAGAAATGCTACAGAGCTCCCACTCACTTTCTTGTAAATACAGGCTTCTCCAAAAGTCTGTATAAAACCATATGCTTTGATCACACTATCAAAGCGTATATTCCAACTCCGAGAGGCTTGCACCAGTCCATAAATGGATCCCTGGAGCTTGCACACTTTGTTAGCACCTTTAGGATCGACAAAACCTTCTGGTTGCATCATATACAACTCTTCTTTAAGAAATCCATTAAGGAATGCAGTTTTGACATCTATTTGCCAAATTTCATAATCATAAATGCGGCAATTGCTAACATGATTCAGACAGACTTAAGCATCGCTACGGGTGAGAAGGTCTCATCGTAGTCAACTCCTTGAACTTGTTGAAAACCTTTCGCAATAAGTCGAGCTTTGTAGATAGTAACATTACCGTCAGCTTCAGTATTCTTCTTGAAGATCCATTTATTCTCTACGGCTTGCCGATCATCGGGCAAGTCAACCAAAGTCCACGCTTTGTTCTCATACATGGATCCCATCTCAGATTTCATGACCTCAAGCCATTTCGCGGAATCTGGGCTCATCATCGCTTCCTCATAGTTCGTAGCTTCGTCATGGTCTAGTAACATGACTCCTCGAACAGGATTGCCGTACCACTCTGGTGCGGAACGTACTCTGGTTGACCTACAAGGTTCGGTAGTAACTTGATCTGAAGTTTCATGATCATCATCATTAACTTCCTCACTTATTGGTGTAGGCATCACTGGAACTGATTTCTGTGATGAACTACTTTCCAATTCGGGAGAAGGTACAATTACCTTATCAAGTTCTACTTTCCTCCCACTCACTTCATTCGAGAGAAACTCCTTCTCTAGAAAGGATCCATTCTCAGCAACGAATATCTTGCCTTCGGATCTGTGATAGAAGGTGTACCCAACAGTCTCCTTTGGGTATCCTATGAAGACGCATTTTTCTGATTTGGGTTCGAGCTTATTAGATTAAAGCATTTTCACATAAGCATCGCAGCCCCAAACTTTAAGAAACGATAGCTTAGGTTTCTTGCTAAACCACAGTTCATATGGTGTCGTCTCAACGGATTTAGATGGTGCCCTATTTAACGTGAATGCAGCCGTCTCTAAAGCATAACCCCAAAACGATAGTGGTAAATCGATAAGAGACATCATAGTTCGCACCATATCTAATAAAGTACGGTCACGACGTTCGGACACACCATTACGCTATGGTGTTCCAGGTGGCGTGAGTTGCGAAACTATTCCACATTGTTTCAAATGAAGACCAAACTCATAACTCAAATATTCACCTCCACGATCAGATTGTAGAAATTTTATCTTTTTGTTACGTTGATTTTCCACTTCACTCTGAAATTCTTTGAACTATTCAAATATTTCATACTTATGTTCATTAAGTAGATATACCCATATCTGCTCAAATCATCTGTGAAGGTCAGAAAATAACGATACCCGCCGCGAGCCACAACACTCATCGGACCGCATACATCAGTATGTATTATTTTTAATAAGTCAGTTGCTCGCTCCATTGTTCCGGAGAACGGAGTCTTAGTCATCTTGCCCATGAGGCATGGTTCGCAAGCATCAAGTGATTCCAAAAGCCCATTAGCATGGAGTTTCTTCATGCGCTTTACACCAATATGACCTAAACGGCAGTGCCACAAATAAGTTGCACTATCATTATTAACTTTGCATCTTTTGGCTTCAATACTATGAATATGTGTATCACTAAAATCGAGATTTAAGAAAAATAGACCACTCATCAAGGGTGCATGACCATACAAGATATTACTCATATAAATCGAACAACCATTATTCTCTTATATAAATGAATAACCGTCTCTGATGTCTACTACGCAACTTTATTCTTGTAGACTCGTGTTGGGCCTCCAAGCGCAGAGTTTTGTAGGACAGTAGAAATTTTCCCTCAAGTGGATGACCTAAGGTTTATCAATCCATGGGAGGCATAGGATGAAGATGGTCTCTCTCAAATGACCTTGCAACCAAATACAAGAAATCTCTTGTGTCCCCAACACACCCAATACAATGACAATTTGTATAGGTGCACTAGTTCGGCGAAGAGATGGTGATAAAAGTGTAATATGGATGGTAGAAATATATTTTTAATCTGAATAAATAAAAACAGCAAGGTAGCAAATAGTAAACGGGCACAAAAACGGTATTGCAATGCTTGAAAATGAGGCCTAGGGTCCGTGCTTTCGCTAGTGCAATCTCTCAACAGTGCTAATATAATTGGATCATATAACCATCCCTGAAAGTGCGATGAAGAATCACTCCAAAGTTAATATCTAGCGGAGAACATAAGAATAAATTGTTTGTAGGATACGAAACCACCTCAAAGCTATTCTTTCCGTCCGATCTATTCAAGAGTTCGTACTAAAATAACACAAAGCTATTCTTTCCGTTCGATCTATCCTAGAGTTCATACTAAAATAACACCAAAGCAAATTCATATTCATAATACTCAATCCAACACAAAGAACTTCAAAGAGTGCCCCCAAGATTTGTACCGGAGAAACAAAGACAAGAACGTGCATCAACCCCTATGCATAGATTACCCCAATGTCACCTCGGGAATCCGCGAGTTGAGTGCCAAAACATATATCAAGTGAATCAATACGATACCCCATTGTCACCACGAGTATTCAATTGCAAGACATATATCAAGTGTTCTCAAATCCATAAAAGTATTCAATCGAATAAAATGAGATCTCAAAGGGCTCAATTCATCACAACAAGATAGAGAGGGGGAAACACCATATGATCCGACTATATTAACAAAGCCCGCGATACATCAAGATCGTGACATCTCATGATCATGAGAGAGAGAGAGAGAGATAGATTAAACACATGGCTATTGGTACAAACCCTCAGCCCCGAGGGTGGACTACTCCCTCCTCGTCGTTGTGGCCATCGGGATGATGAAGATGGACACCGGTGATAATTCCACCCTCCGACAGGGTGCCAGAACGGGGTCTAGATTGTTTTTCGGTGGCTACAGAGGCCTGCGGCGGCGGAACTTCTGATCTAGGGTAACTTCTGGGGTTTTTGGCATTTATAGGATTTTTCAGAGTTGGAATCACGCGAAGATGGGCCTCGAGGTAAGCACAACCCACCGGGGCAAGCCAGGCCCACCAGGTGCGCCCTGGTGGGTTGTGCCCTCCTTGTGGCTCTTCTGACCCTCCCACGAAGCTTCGGGGGTCTCTTTTGTTCCCAAAAAAATCGTCAAAAAGTTTCATCTCATTTGGAGAACTTTCATTTCTGCACAAAAAACAACACCACGGTAGTTCTGCTGAAAACAACATCAGTCCGGGTTAGTTCCATGCAAATCATACCAAAACCATATAAAATTATTGTAAACATGGCATGGATACTTCATAAATTATAGATACGTTGGAGACGTATCAACATCCCCAAGCTTAATTCCTGCTCGTCCTCGAGTAGGTAAATGATAAAAGAAATAATTTATGAATTGTGAATGCTAGCAAAGTGCATAAGTTTGATCAACGATAATTTCAATCACTTTTCCTAGCATCATAACAACAATTATTTCTTATAAAACTTCTCATGTTATAGTAGCAACCAATTCACATGTTAAGGTTCAAACAATGAATTCTCTTGAAACTCAACAACCTATGTTCTTAGTCACCAAGCAATTGCAATTCAACTTGTTCAACGGAGTTTAAGAAAGAGCTCCACATACTCAACCATCTTCTAGTCTTCTATGATTGCTAACACTCACTTCATACACACGAGCGAAACGTTTCAACCAGACACATAGAAAGATAGGGGCTTATTGTTTTGCCTCCCAACGTATTCACCTCAAGGGTGATGTCAACAATAATAACTCATGCTACCCATATTCAACTGGACATATGTGCCTAGATCTTTCCTCACCACACGATGCTTGCTAAAAGAGAAAAATAAAAAGGAATAGAGAGAAAAACTTTGACTCTTTGCATAAAAGTAAATAGATAAAAGTAAAAGATAGGCCCTTCGCAGAGGGAAGTAGAGCTTGCCATGCGCTTATTTGTTTGTATGCTCAACCCATTAGTGCAAAATAACGTCACGTTATATTGCCCCTTATGATAGCAACCTTTATTATGCAATCTGTCGCTTTTATTCTTTGCCATCACAAGTTCGTACAACGCTCAATTTTCTCTTACACTAAATGATCTAACACTTTTAGAAGCAATTTTTATTGCCTTATAGCACCGATGACAACTTACTTGAAGGATCGTATTCAATCCTTAGGTAGGTATAGTGGACTCTTGAAAATAAGATTTGGGTTTAAGGGTTTTTGGATGCACAAGTAGTATCTCTACTTGGTGCGGAATTTTTGGCTAGCAAAGATGGGGGGCAAGCACCACATATTGAAGGATCTATGACAATATAACTTCTATGTGAATATGAACAAACATAAATCATTACGTTGTCTTCCTTGTCCAACATAAACCATTTTGGCAAATAATATTTTGATGGGGGCTCACAATCACAAAAGATTTCCAAGATAGTGTATTTGCATGTGAAAGTTCTCTTCCTTATACTAATTATTCGTGAATTGCTTGTATGACCAATATTGTGATTGTCAAGCCTCAAAAGATTTCACTTTCTAAACCCAATGTGAAGCTACCACTAGGCATGATATGATTTCAACTTCATGACATTCAATTTATTCAACAATTTACTCATAGGATATAAGTGAAGCACAAGAGCAATTCCATAGAAAAGAGCTCCGTTGACGGGGTGTGAATGCCGCTTACTTAGCCTCCCTGGCAACTATTTGAGGACTCTAATTTATTTAAAAACTTTTAGATCTAAGTATTTTATTAAAACATCAAGCAAAAAGAAAATAAAATGACATTCCAACTATAGCACAACTCATGTGGAGAAGCAAAAACTTAGGCTCAACCGATACTAACCGATAATTGTTGATGAAGAAAGGTGGGATGCCTACCGGGGCATCCCCAAGCTTAGATGCTTGAGACTTCTTGAATATTATCTTGGGATGCCTTGGGCATTGTCGGTGTCAAAACCGGCGGATCTCGGGTAGGGGGTCCCGAACTGTGCGTCTAAGGTCGATGGTAACAGGAGACAAGGGACACAAGGTTTACCCAGGTTCGGGCCCTCTCTATGGAGGTAATACCCTACTTCCTGCTTGATTGATCTTGATGAATATGAGTATTACAAGAGTTGATCTACCACGAGATCATAATGGCTAAACCCTAGAAGTCTAGCGTGTATGAGTATGATAATGAATATCTCCCTCCGAACTAAGTCCTCCGATTTATATAGATACCGGAAGGATCTAGGGTTACACAAGGTCGGTTACAAAGAAAGGAATCTGTATGTTTGATCGCCAAGCTTGCCTTCCATGCCAAGGAGAGTCCCATCCGGACACGGGTGCAGTCTTCGGTCTTGGTATCTTCACAGCCCATCAGTCCGACCCATGGCTAATAGGCCGGACGCCCGAGGACCCCTTAATCCAGGACTCCCTCAGTAGCCCCCGAACCAGTCTTCAATGACGAGGTGTTCAGCGCATAGATTGTCTTCGGCGTTGCAAGGCGGGTTCCTCCTCCGATGACTTCCAAGTAATGTATTCGGCCTTTGATTCAATGTCGCTCCCCTCGGCTTCTGTGTATCAATAACTTTAGGTTCCACGGTGTCGAGCGAATGCGGAAGGTCAGGGCATTTTTGCAAATAACACCCCGGTCATGCAAGAAAGAGCGTCTATTTAAAGAGATGGGATCTCAGATTCATTTGGCACCACGCAGAGAAAATCCTCAAAGATTGCTAGGAGAGACCATTCCAACATGGCTAGCATTCCCAGCTCCTCCTCCCGTTCCGACCCAAAGAAAGGCGAGTGGGAGAGGTGCTCTGTGTCCCACAGTCAATTGGCGAAGTTGCAAACGCAGGGATTTCTTCCCCCTGCAGATCTGGTCCCTGTTCGAGCTGGGTTGGCCTCCTTTAATGGCGAGACCTAGGCGGAGGACTCCCCCAATCCATCCGGGGGGAGCGAGTGTGTTTCGTCCCTTATTTGCTAAGGGGCATCGGATTTCCAATGCATTCGTTTCTCCGGGGGCTTTTGGAATACTATGGCCTCCAGGTGCATAACTTTACTCCCGCCTCCATCCTGCACATTGCGGGCTATGTCGCTTCATGCGAACTATTTCTGGGCATTGAGGCCCATTTTGAACTGTGGAGAAAATTGTTCTGTCTTGTCCCGCGTAACCACAAGGGGTCGATATTTGAGGTGGGCGGAGCCGAAGTGTGGCGCATCGCCGATACCGGATACCTGTCCGGCACACCAAGGAAGGCATCTGACGAATGGCCTTCCGAATGGTTCTACATTGAGGATGTCGCACTTCCCGACCCAGTTCGAGAGGGCCTTCCTGAATTTGCAAGCGTTCCGCTGAAGAAACGCCACAGTTGGCGTCCCCGGAGTCTTGAAGAAGATGATAGTGCAGAAGTTTGTCAGCTCATGAGCAAGATAAAGACGCTCGCCCAGTCCGGATTAACAATAGTTGAGGTAATGGCGACCTCCATAGCGCGAGGGGTTCAGCCATTTCAATATAGAGGGCTCACAATGTGGCACTACAATGGGGAGGATGACGCCTCCCGCTGTGGTCGGAAAGGTCCAGACACCCCCGCCGCTCTAGCCAAGATATTGGCCGAGCTGTTCAAAGGGGAGGAAGAGGAATTTCTTCGCATTAATCACAGAGATGGGTACTCTATGTATGACCCTCCCAGCTGGGTAAGTCTTGACCCCTCTGTTTTACTCATTCCGCTTTCCAAGTCATCTTTAATGAATTCTTAATCCGTCTATTTATAACAGCACTGCCGAAAGATCACTGAGGGGCTTCACAGCCCCGCTCCATAGCCGGAGAACCACAACCGGGAGCTTGATCGTGGGTTTGAAGAGGACCCGGATATATTCGTGGTACTCATGGAAGGGGTGTTTTACCACGCGAGCTACGATGGCACGGAAGTGGCCATCATCATCGATTATCCCGGTCTCCTTCCTGCTTCCCACGTAAGTCATCAGGAAAAATCCCTCCCAAAAGAGTTTCCTCGCACTGACTCACCCTCCACACTGTCTCATGCTCCAAAGGGGAGGCGTTCGGCACGTCATGCTGCCCCGGGGGCGACTCCAAAGAGAGCGGCTCTTGCGCCGAGCAAGGCCTCTAAAAGGAAGGCCGGTGAAGATACGGCCGGGCCTTCGTCGAAGAGGTACGGATTTGAAAGTATGCTTTAGTAGTCATATCCAACTGTGACTGTTATGTTTGTCCTGTATCAGGAAAAAGGTTCGCCGAACTATGTCCGGGAATTCGGCCGGTCGTACTCCCAACAGCCGGGGTGTAGACCCTGCCGGAGAGACGGGGGCCGACACGGGAGTGACACCGGACAGTCCTTCGGCCGAGGGCTCGGAAGATATGTCCGTCACCAACTCGGAAGTGGAGAGCGCCATGAATCATCGGCGCCGGAGGGCCGTTTTACGGGACCCTGGCTTCTCAAAAGAGGCGTTTGATGCCTTCAGCTCAGCTGACGCATACATCCGAGCTGCTCGAGATGGGCTTGGCAGAGCCACAAAGCAGCATTTAACGGATGTACAGGTAAGGTTTCTTTTGTCCGAATAGGATAGCCACATGCTAGTAGCCCCCGAGACTGAAAGCAGTTGGCACAAATGATTTAAGGATCGTTGTATAACCAGGTTCTTACGGAGAAGAACAACCTGCTAGCTCAAGAGCTGGAGCAGTGTCGGACACAGCTAAATGCTGCTACCGCCGAACTGAAAAAGTCCAAGAAGGCATCTTCTGGTAATGTTCCCCTCCATCGAGGAATAACAATTATATACCAAATGTGCTAATATTGTTGCTTATCGCATAATAGGATCATCAGATCAACTGGAAGAGAAGTTGAAAGCCGCTCAAGCGGGAGAGAAAGAGGCAAAAAGACTACACGCCGTGGGCGAGCGTGTTCTGACCCGAGTCAGAGAGGAGAAAAACAAACTCCAGGATTCCAACACCAAACTGGGCAAAGAACTAAAAGATGTGCGGGCCCAGCTAGCCGACTCCGTGAAGGAGAATAAAAAGCTGCGAGGCGGCATATTTAGTACGTGGCCGAATTCACCTTATAACAGTTTGGGGGTAAGGTAGCTGATATAGCTATGATTGTAGGTATGTTGACGGGCCGTCCCGAAGAGGAGGTGTCCGGATCATCAAGTGATCTTCTGCAAGGGCTGTCGCAATTGCACGAGCAAGCTCGGCAGGCAATGCGGAGTGTAGCCAAGGCCTTATGGCCATCCGCCTCCCCTCCAGGAAGTATGGAGGATCTTATGGAGCGGTTCAAGGGAGCGCGGCGGTGTGTCCGACTATGGAAGATATCGGCCTGCCAGGAGGGTGCGCGAGAGGCCTGGGCCATGGTGAAAACGCGGTATACCAAGCTGGATCCAAATCACATGGCCCAGGTCGGACCGCTAGGGTCTAATGGGGAAGAAATTCCCGTTAGTTTACTATATGACCAAGTAGAGGTGGCCGCTAGATATTCCCAACAGGATTGTAAGTTAGACCGCCTGTTGGCCGGTATAGAGAATGAAGTTTTTGAGTCCAAGTGACTATGTACTTTCTTTGACAGATGTAACTCTAGCTGAATTGTAAAACATTTGTCATGGCGGACCTTTTCACTTCGACCTCCGGACCCGAAGGTGTGGAGTGTTTCCAAATACCGGGGCGGCCGAATAGACCAGGGTATGCGTGAAAACTAGGCGTAGGGGTCATAGTTGCTTGAACAGACAAGTTGTATCCGGCTAGTTATGTTATATTACATTAAGATAGTAAGAAACATCTTCCAGAGAGAATAGTTCCATTAAGGGTTCCTTTCCCTGGGTGTGAATGCGTGAATGTGCATATCCGAACTGTGATTGGGAATCGCAGTATATATCACCTTTGGGGGTTCACAATAGTGTGAATGCAGAAACATCTTTAATTCGCCGACCGAATATTCCCTTAAGAATGCTAGCTTTCGGCTTCACCCAGTCTGAGGTACACATCCGGATGACCCGGCAGTAACAATCGCAGAGGTGCTCCCTTTATGACCTAGACAAACTAACGGGAACGTAGGGCATAAGCACAGGAGCCAGGCAACCCAGCTTGGCCCAAACTTAAGTCATATCGATGCATATAATGGCGAAGAAAAGGTACATATGGGAAAAACGCATATGTGAAGAGCTTGATGCCCAAAGAATAATAGCAGGCTTCTGTCCAAGGAGCCCTCAGGTATAATGGACGTACATATTTGAAGATGTATACGTCAGAGGTGTACGGTCTAGCCATACGAGAGCTTTAAAGCAAAAGAAAAAAAACGGAAAAGAGAGAAAAAATAATGAAAAATGCAGGGGAGAAGGAGACAAACGAATAGTTCGGTGCTAGGCATAGAATCTTCGGAGTCTGGCCGCGTTCCAGGGGTTCGGCTCTAGGCGATTGTCTGATGCATCACGCAGACGGTACGCTCCTCCTGTGAGAACTTCGTCAATGATGA
Source organism: Triticum aestivum (assembly GCF_018294505.1). Classification (NCBI taxonomy): domain Eukaryota; kingdom Viridiplantae; phylum Streptophyta; class Magnoliopsida; order Poales; family Poaceae; genus Triticum; species Triticum aestivum. Next base: position 306,941,054 of record NC_057796.1, read on the forward strand.
AGGGACCCTCCCATTTGGGCTTGAGTTTGTCCTTTTTCTTTTCCGGCAGGCGTAGAACAAGTTCGCCAACGTTGTAAGTCTTGGCATGTACTTCTCTGCTTTGATATCTTCGAGCCTGCTGTTGGTAAAATGCTGAACGGGCCTTTGCGACGTCACGCTCCTCCTCCAGGGCATCCAGGTTGTCCTGCCGATCAAGCTCGGCTTCTCTCTCTTCGTACATATGCACTCGGGGCGAGTCGTGAATAATATCGCAGGACAACACAGTCTCTGCGCCATACACCATGAAGAAAGGTGTGTATCCGGTAGTACGGTTGGGGGTGGTCCGCAGCCCCAGAATACGGAGTCAAGCTCCTCAACCCAGTGCTTGTCTGATTCTTTCAAAGACCGCACTAGTCTAGGCTTAATGTCGCTCATAATAAGACCATTGGCCCGCTCGACTTGGCCATTTGTTTGCGGGTGATAAACAGAGGCGTAATCGAGCTTAATGCCAAGATTAGTACACCAGACTTGCACCTCATCGGCTGTGAAATTGGAGCCGTTGTCGGTGATGATGCAGTGCGGAACACCATAACGGTGCACAACACTGGATATGAATTCTATCACCGGCCCGGACTCGACAGTTTTGACTGGTTTGGCCTCTATCGACTTAGTGAATTTATCCACCATAACTAGCAGATATTTTTTCTTATGGCTTCCCCTTAAGGGGTCCAACCATATCCAGTCCCCAGACCGCGAAAGGCCAAGTAATGGGGATTGTTTGTAGGGCAGTTGGGGGCATATGGCTTTGGTTGGCGAAGAGTTGGCATCCGGCGCAACGTTGGACAAGGTCCTGTGCGTCTGCTCGGGCCATCGGCCAATAAAACCCTGTACGGAAGGCCTTGCTAACAAGGGCCCAAGCTGCGGCGTGGTGTCTGCCGAGACCGGCATGAATTTCCGCCAGAAGCTGCCACCCCTCGTCCTCGGAGATACATCTTTGAAGGACCCCGGTTGTACTTTTTTTGTAGAGCTCTCCGTCGTGAACCTTGTAAGCCTTCGAACGCCGGACAATGCGGCGAGCCTCGTTCTGATCTTCGGGAAGTTCTTTCCTATTAAGGTAGGCCAAGAAGGGTTCGGTCCATGGGGCAATGACTGCCATAATGAGGTGGGCCAACGGTGTTATTTTGGTGGCTGAGCCCCCGATGATATCGGTGTGTTCGGAATCTGGGGTTGTGTTCGGATCCGGACTGTTGTTGCCGTTCTCCCCTTGCCACACCACGGATGGCTTAAAAAGCCTTTCCAGGAAGATGTTAGGTGGGACGGGGTCGCGCTTGGCGCCAATGCGAGCAAGGACGTCCGCCGCCTGATTACTTTCTCGGGCGACATGATGAAATTCGAGCCCCTCGAACCGAGCCGATATTTTTAGGATGGCATTATGATAAGCTGCCATCTTTTGATCTTTAGCATCGAAGTCTCCATTTATTTGAAATATTGCGAGGTTTGAGTCCCCGCGCACCTCCAGGCATTGTATGCCCATGGATACAGCCATCCGAAGACCATGCAACAAGGCCTCGTATTCGGCTGCGTTATTGGAGTCTGTGTATAATATTTGGAGTACGTACTGGACGGCATCTCCAGTGGAGGACGTTAACACGACGCCCGCTCCTAGCCCTGCCAACATTTTGGAGCCATCGAAATACATGACCCAATTGGAATATGTGCTGTACTCTTTAGGGAGTTCGGCCTCTGTCCATTCGGCGATGAAGTCAGCCAGTACTTGGGATTTAATGGCTCGACGTGGTTTGTATGTGATGTTGAATGGAAGGAGCTCAATGGCCCATTTGGCGATTCGACCCGTAGCATCGCAGTTGTTTATTATGTCATTGAGTGGTACTTCAGAAGCCACCATGATCGAACACTCCTAGAAGTAGTGCCGTAGCTTCCGGGATGCCATGAAGACCGCGTATGCTATCTTTTGATAATGTGGCTACCGGAATTTGCATGGTGTGAGAACAGTAGATATGTAGTATACTGGTTTTTGGAGCGGGAATTTGTGTCCGTCCTATTCTCGTTCAACGACGAGCACATCGCTCACCACCTGATGCGTTGCCGATATGTATAGTAACATGGGCTCGCCGACGTTTGGCGCAGCCAGGATTGGGTTGCTCGCTAGAAGGGCTTTGATTTCTTCCAGTCCAACCGTCGCCGCGTCTGTCCACTCGAAGTTATCGGTGCACCGTAGAAGGCGATAGAGTGGCAGTGCCTTTTCTCCCAATCTGGAGATAAAGCGGCTTAAAGCTGCCACGCAACCAGCGAGTTTCTGGACTTGTTTAAGATCTGTTCGCGTAGCCAATTGTGATAGAGCTCGGATTTTGGCTGGATTTTCTTCGATTCCTCTATTGGAAATGATGAAGCCCAGCAGGTTTCTAGCGGGGACACCGAAAACACAGTTTTCCGGGTTGAGCTTGATGTCATACGCGCGGAGGTTGTCGAATGTGAGACGTAAATCGTCTATTATTGTTTCGACGTGCCTAGTTTTGATGACGGCGTCGTCCACATAAGCTTCAACTGTCTTGCCGATCTGTTTCTCCAGGCATGTTTGAATCATGCGTTGGTATGTGGCGCCGGCGTTCTTGAGCCCGAAGGGCATGGTGTTGAAGCAGAATGGCCCATATGGGGTAATGAATGCTGTTGCGGCTTGATCGGACTCCTTCATTTTGATTTGATGGTATCCGGAATATGCATCAAGGAAACACAGTGAGTCGTGTCCTGCGGTAGCATCAATGATTTGATCAATGTGGGGGAGGGGGAAGGGATCCTTAGGGCAAGCCTTATTGAGGTCTTTAAAATCGACGCACAAGCGCCAGTATTTGTCCTTCTTTGGTACCATCACCAGGTTTGCCAGCCAGTCTGGATGTTTTATTTCTCTAATGAATCCGGCCTCAATTAGCTTGGCTAGCTCCTCCCCCCATAGCTTGGCGTTTGGGTTCGGAAAAGCGTCGCAGTGCTTGTTTTACTAGTTTGTATCCCTTTAATATATTGAGGCTATGTTCGGCCAGCTTGCGTGGGATTCCAGGCATATCAGAAGGGTGCCAGCCGAATATATCCCAGTTTTTGCGAAGGAAATCCCGTAGCGCGGCGTTGACCGTTGGGTCTAGTTGTGCTCCAATAGATGTTGTCTTCTTGGGGTCCGTTGGGTGGACCTAGAATTTGACTATTTCTTCTGCCGGTTTGAAGGAGGTGGATTTGGGTCGTTTGTCTAAGATCACATCATCCCTATCTACAGTGGAGCGCAGTGCGGTTAATTCTTCGGCCGCGAGGGCTTCAGATAATGCCTCAAGGGCCAGGGATGTGGTTTTGTTTTCGGCACGGAGTGCTATGTATGGATCACTGACAAGAGTGATTATGCTGTTGGGCCCGGGCATTTTTAGCTTCATGTACCCGTAATGAGGTATAGCTTGGAAGCGTGTAAAAGCATCTCGCCCCAACAGGGCGTGATATCCACTGTTAAAAGGGGCCACTTGGAAGGTTATTTCTTCGGACCGATAATTCTCCGGCGTGCCGAATACTACGTCAATTGTGATTTTTCCCGCACACCACGCCTCCCGACTGGGAATGATTCCTTGGAAGGTCGTGCTGCTTTGCCCGATGCGGCCCCTGTCTATTTCCATTTTGTGGAGTGTATCCTCATAGATGAGGTTTAGTCCGCTGCCGCCGTCCATGAGGACCTTGGTGAGTCGAAAGCCGTCCATGATAGGACTGAGGACTAATGCGGCTGGCGCTCGGACTGTCCTGTATTTTGGTTCGTCACCGGCATTAAAGGTTATAGCCGTGTCGTTCGAAGGGTTTATTGTGGCGATTTGGCAGACTTCGGCGAGGTCGCGGAGTGCCCTTTTGCGCTTATTGTTTGAAGTGAATGTCTCGAAGACCGTCAATACTCTGGGGTCGTCGTCTTCTGGAGGGTGTTGCTCTGGGGCGTCTTTGGTAAGGATGTCCTCGCCGCTCTTGGCTATCTGCCGGAGTATCCAACATGCTCTAAGGCTGTGGGTTGATATGGTATCCGGTGTTGTGTGTATTTTGCATGGGCCATCGAGCCATCCCTCCAGAACAGTTCCGTGCCGCGTAATGGGTTTATATTTCTTGGCTATTGGGCTGGGCATGCCACGGGGATGCGCCCTTTTCGCCTGGACGAGAGGTTGAGTTGGGACCGACGGCTCCCAACAAGTTGCCTGAGCTTTCCAAGCGCTTTCCATTGTGCTGTACTTCTGTACGATAGTTTCCAAGTCAGCGAAGTGTAGTATCACTACAAAAAAAGACACATCCGTGACATTTTGGGCCGAACGAATTTTTTTCTGTCATACATATGACACTTCTATGACGATAATTGTGACAAAACCCGGTATCATCATAGATGTGGTGGGCTCCTACTTCTATGACAAAAAATCATGACAGAAAATGGGCTTTTCGTCCTGGGCGGGCCGGAGACGCAGCTGCATGACATTCTTTGGGCCGTCCATGACGGAAAAAACCGTGGTAGAAGCGAGCGGGAGGAAAATTTTGGGGATTTCCCGGTTACGGTGGGAGGTCGGGGGCCGAGCGATGCGCGTTTCTCTCATACACGTACGCGCGTGTGTGCGAGGCGTTGGCTCTAACTGAACCCGGGCGAGGTGTTGGGCTCTAACTGAACCCGAGCGATTGCACTGCAGGCTACGCGTTACTGAACCCGAGCGATCGATCGATGGCTGTTAATTGAACCTGATCGAGTGATTCCTTTGCTACTGCTGCTAACTGAAGCTGATCGATGCTACCTCTGGGATGAAGAGTGAGCGTTGCGGGGGGGGGGGGGGGGGTTGGATGAACAGTGAGCGGTGGCGTTGCCTCTGGATGAACAGGACCCCGTGGTGTGGTGGAGGGCTGGATGAACAATAGACGGTGGAGGGGTGCCCGTGGATGGGTGGTTGAACAGGACCCCGTGGTGTGGAGGGCTAGATGAACAGTAGACGGTGGAGGGGTGCCCGTGGAGGGGTGGTTGAACAGTAGCCGGTGGAGTAGCGCGCGGTGGAGGCTGGATGAACAGGAGCCCGTGGAGGCTGGAGGAGGTCGATGGTAGCCCGTGGAGGCTAGAGGAGGTCGACGGTGGAGATGAACAGTATCCCGTGGAGTCCCGTTTTGCGGTACGCCACACCCCTCCCGATGAACAGGACCCCCGTTTCGACCGTAGGAGGTCCGTTTCGTCCGTTTTGCGGTACGCCACACCCCTCCCGATCAACAGGACCCCCGTTTCGATCGTAGGTGGTCTGTTTCCTCCGTTTTGCGGTACGCCACACCCCTCCCGATCAACAGGACCCCCGTTTCGACCGTAGGAGGTCCGTTTCCTCCGTTTTGCGGTACGCCACACTCCTCCCGATCAACAGGACCCCCGTTTCGACCGTAGGAGGTCCGTTTCCTCCGTTTTGCGGTACGCCACACCCCTCCCCATGAACACGACGCGTTCCGTTGCCTCCCCATGAACACGACGCATTCCGTTGCCTCCCCATTAACACGACGACGACGCTGTCTCTCCGTTCCGACCCAGCCATGTACACGAGCCCTGGCCGTACGTATGCGCGAGTAGGCGTTCGAGACCCCGTCCGTATGTACACATACATGGCCGTATTTTCTTTCTTGCACCCTAGCCGCTGTACGTACGTGTACATGCTACGTGCGTGCCTCTACTACGACACGTACGCGCCTCTACTACGACACGTGCGCGCTCTACATCCACCAGTATATATGTACGTACACGTTCGCGACCAGAATGAGAACGCTACGTACGCTTCGACCAGGTGGGTCCCGACTGTCAGGCACTTCCTTGCCTGCGAAGATGTAGCTGGTGGGTCCCAGCAGTCAGGGGGCGAATCATTTTTTTTGGCCCGGACGCACTTCCTTGCATGCGAAGATGTAGCTGGTGGGTCCCAGCAGTCAGGGGCAAATGTTTTTTCACGAAATAGGGTGGCCCGTCCGATGGGTCCCCGCTGTGAGGTGGAGGAATAATTATTTTGCACGTAATAAGGAGGCACTTCCTTGCTGCGGCCGTGGACCCAGCTGTCAGCCTCTCCACGTACAGTCCACGTCCGATGGAAGCCGTTCCTTGACCACGTTGACCATGCCGCGCCGAGAGCACCAGGGCGGTGGACGACGGCGAGGCCTAGGAAGGGGACGACGCGGAGCCGGGGAAGGCGCGGCAGTGGATGCCCACGCGTAGAGGAGTACGAGGGTTCGCTGGTTTGCTGCGGTGTGAGGCTGCCGTCGCCGCAGAATAACAGGGGGTGTGGGTGAGTAGAGGGATGGCCTGGCCAGCGGTGGGAGTAGTAGGGGGCGGTGAGGCCTGCGCCGCATCGCAGCCGGCCACGGGAGGTAGGAGCACGAGGCATGACCGGCGCTGGTTTGGGCGGCTGGAGCAAGAAGACCAGAGGTTGAAGAAGCACTACGGCCGTTGGATGGACATCGTACGGTCACTGGAGCTAGAATCGTGCATATTGACTAAGTTGACAAAGCCCTCCGTCCCCGTCAACTTAGTAGGCCCACAAGTCAACCTGCCACTATACTGGGTCCCAGCTAACAGGGGGAGTATTCATTTTTTTTGTGCGTAATAAGGAGGCACTTTCTTGCTGCGAAGATATAGCTGATGGGTCCGAGCTGTCAGCGGCGGTAACGTTTTTTTCGCGAAATACAGAGGCCCTTTCGATGGGTCCCTGATGTCAGGTGGAGGAATCATTATTTTGCGCGTAATAAGGAGGCATTTCCTTGCGTGTGGCCGTAGACCCAGCTGTCGGCCTCTCCATGTACAGTCCACTTAGATGCATGTCGGTCATTGACCACGTTGACCAGGCCGCGCCAAGAGCACCAGGGCGGTGGACGACGGCGAGGCCTAGGAAGGGAACGACACGGAGGCAGGGAAGACTCGGCAGTTGTTTCCCACGCGGAGGGGAGTACGACTGTACGAGGGTTTACTGGTTCGTCTGCTGTCGCCGGAGAATAACAGTAGGTGTGGGTGAGTAGAGGGATGGCTAGGCCAGCGATGGGAGTACGGTGGGGTGGTGAGGCCTGCGCGGCAGCAGAGCCGGCCGCGGGGAGGAGGGAGCAGGCAGTCCCGCCGGCGCTTGTTTGAGCGGCTGGAGCAGGAAGAGCAGAGATTGAAGAAGCTCGACGGTCGTTGGATGGCCATCCAATAGTCACTGCTTGTGCATCAAGCTTTTTTTTAGGAAAGCCTCAAATCTGTGGAAAACAGCATACAGCCCATCTGCCATTATTTCTAATAATTTACAGCCCATTTGCTAATTATTAAGGTTTTTTTGGAGCCCATATTCTTTTTGTTAGCATTACAGCCCATATTGTGGCCACGGTTAAAAAATTATACGAAATTTTGCATATTTCGGTGCGGTCCGAACTGTTTTTAATCCCGAAATTTCGACTCACATTCAAACTGATTTTAAAAATAAATGTATATCAATATAAAATCCAACAAATTCTCCACGCATAAAAATTAATGTAATTTTAAAATCTTGAAATGAAAAAAAAGATATTTGAAACTAATTGCCGGTTTGATGTGTTTTAAAAATGTACATCCCATTTCTCATTACTGATGGGCCATTTTCTCGGCTAGCCGAATGAATGCTCTCCTCGTCTTGAAAGATTTGCAGCCCAACAGGCCTGACAAAGCGACTTACTTGGCAAATCACAAAAAAACTGGGCTGTGGCCGTGGACCCAGCTGTCAGCCTCTCCACGTACAGTACTCTTCCGATGGAAGTCGTTCCTTGACCACGTTGACCACGCCGCGCGGAGAGCACCATGGCGGTGGACGACGGCGAGGCCTAGGAAGGGGACGACACGGAGCCGGGGAAGATGCGGCAGTGAAGCCCGCGCGGAGAGGAGTACGAGGGTTCACTAGTTCGGCTGCGGTGTGAGGCTGCCGTCGCCGCAGGGCCTGGCCAGCGGTGGGAATAGTAGGGGGCGGTGAGGCCTCCGCGGCAGCACAGCCGGCCACGGGAGGCAGGAGCATGCGGCACGACCGGCGCTGCTTTGGGCGGCTGGAGCAAGAAGACCAGAAGAAGCACTACGGCCATTGGATGGACATCGTACGGTCACGGGAGCAAGAATCGTTCATATTGACTAAGTTGACAAAGCCCTTCATCCCCGTCAACTTAGTAGGCCCACAAGTCAGCCTCCCACCAAGGTGGGTCCCAGCTAGCCGGGGGAGTATTCATTTTTTTGTGCGTAATAAGGAGGCACTTCCGGTGGGTCCGAGCTGATAGCGGGGGGAACGTTTTTTTCACGAAATACGGTGGCCCGTCAGGTGGGTCCCAGCAGTCAGGGGGCAAACGTTTTTTTGTAAAATACGGTGGCCCGTCCAGTGGGTCCCTGCTGTCAGTTGGAGGAATCATTATTTTCCGCGTAATAAGGAGGCACTTACTTGCTACGGCCGTGAACCCAGCTGAGACTCTCCACGTACAGTATACTTCCGATGGAAGTCGTTCCTTGACCACGTTGACCTCGCCGCGTTTCATTGCATGCATGCGTCCATGGGCGTGGTGCGTCCCCACTGCCAGCCTCTCACGTACAGTCATCTTCCGATGACTCTCGATTATTGACCACGTTGACCACACCGTGCTGAGCACACCCAGACTGGAACGACCCGGAGATGGGGAAGACGGGGCAGTGGAGTCGCAGATGGAGAGGAGTGGGAAACTTCACTGGTTTGGGTGCGCAGCAGCACAACCGCGGTGCCGCCCACGGGAGACAGGAGCAAGAACAGAGGTTGAAGAAGGAGCACGCATGTTGGATTAACATCCAACGGTCCAGCTGCTAGAATCATTTGTTGATTAAGTTGACAAAGCCGTGCGTACACGTCCGCTTAGTAGGCCCACAAGTCAGTCACCAAATCTGACGGGTCCCAGCTGTCAACGGGATGAATAATTTTTTTCGCAAAACAAGGAGGCACTTCCTTCCGTGCGAAGATACAGCCGGTGGGTCCCAGCTGTCAGGTGGAGAAATAAATTTTTTCGCAAAACAAGGAGGTCCCTCCTGTAGCTGGTTCGAATCCAAACCTAGACTATGACTATATATGGTGCTATGCTACTCTGCAAGTAATGAAACTAACATATCCAACGTTCGCTTCTCCTCTTCTCTACTTACTCTGCCTAGCATCAGAAGCTCTGGCCGCAGCAACCATGTCCGATGGCTGCTCGTCCACCTGATCTTCAGCAGGCAACAACCAGATATGCGCCAAGTCGCCACCCGTACCATCGCCTGTGGGTCTCATCACACCCCCGCCGGCACGCGCACCGCAGCGGATTGCTCATCGCAACCCGCTGCCGTTGGTGTGGTGCCACTGCTGCAAATCACGCAGAGTCATCCGTCGTGTCTCAACCACAATCCGCAACCCTGGCCGAGTCTTCTAAAAATGCCCAAATCATGGGGTAATAATATGTTTAAGTGTTGTTCTGCTGCTTTCAGTTGCTGTTTTTTTAATAGTTTGGTTGATGATCTTCCAATTTGATTCGTGCAGAAAAGGGAAGATTCGTGTGATTTGTATTTCTGGGGAGTTGCTGATGTGGGGGAATGCAACTATGCTGATTATTTGGTTAGCCGAGGAATCCCAATACCAGCAGGTTGGGGTGTTGGACAAGTAACTGAAGGAACGGCAGAAGAGGAAGATGCACAGCAGAAGGTTAAAGATGCAGTTCCTCTGATCATGGCCAAGCAACAGCTGCTGAACGGCCTTGACAGCAATGAGGAGATGAAAGAGCTTGTGCAGATAATGGGCAAAATTGATGTGCTCTGTAGGATGATTGTCTCTGTATTTGCAGTGTATGTAGCACTCGTGATGTATTGAGTGGCTACGACATGAGCACTTTGCTGAAACTAGTAATGAATGAAACTTGTGTAGCAGGCTGGGCGTAGTGTTGTGAACATCTAATGATTTCTATTAACGGAAATCAGGGGGTATCCCCTTTTGCTCATATAAATAAATAAATAGCAAAGGCCCTGTCGGGTCAGCTGTGTTCTCATTCGAAGACGTCGAGCAAATTGCAGTCCAACAGCAAACTATGTCATCAAATTCAAGTTTCACAGCCAAATATGAGTACAACTAAACAACAATGTCATCATGTTTTAGTTGTCATACAATCACCAAACACAAATCAGCATACATAACAAGTGATGTTCTCACAGCAAAATACTAAACAACATGTTCATCAGGTTTCAGTTGTCATAGCAAACACAATTTCACATAGTAGATAAAAAAACGTCTTCTGACAGGCAAATACGACAAAAGCAATATAATCATCATCCGCAGCAGCAGCGTCAACATCTTCGCCATGTGTATCAGTCTGAATCGTAATTCCCCACAGTGTCATCTTCTTCTTCGTCCTCAACGTTGGCTTCTTCTTGATCAACTCTTGTATGTCCACAGCACGACAGGCAATCTTTTTGCTGGCATCATTGATGTGATGGTTCTCAAAGATATTAGGAACATTTGTGTTATCTTGTATGTCAGGAGCAGTGTAAGCATCATCTTGTTGTGCAACTTCATTAAACGAATTCCTCTCCTCAAACCTTTGCAATAATCTCCAGTTATCGCTACGTGCAAATGTGTCTTCCAAGAAAAATATCTGTGTTGCTTGATTTGCCAAAATAAAAGGCTCGTTGGTCTGGTACGCCGCCTTGATATTGATGGATTTGAAATAATCATCAGCTCTGGGTTTTGCGATCCTGGAAAACAGGTTATACCAACGACAGCACAACAAAACCACACACCGATGATCCTCGAAACTGGAGATATACTGCAACTGAAAAATGTCTGTTATGTTAGCATACATTTCAGTTATCTCTTTGTCATACGTATCCGTGCTCATGATGGCACTGTTTTGTGTCTTCCTGCCTTCGTCTCGTGCAAGGGTGTTGTAGCGCACATCTCCAACAACGCAAGATTCATAATGTCTTACCCGAGTATCAGGACCCATTGCTAGTGAGTAAAGGGCATCATCAACTGCATGCCCATCCTCCCACATCTTCTTAACCTATGGTTAGAAAATAGACAAGCTGATCATCTTATGTACTCAATATATTAAAAAAACTGACAGTGCACTTCAAAAGCTTACATGGTTCTTGAACCATTTTGCAAATCCTGCCATAACCAGTTTGTCAATGTTTCTTGGATTTTGCGGCAGTAACTCCTCTTTGTAGATGCTGCACAACATAGTGATCGTGTCAAACATCTAAATATATAAGAATGTGCTGCAAGTTTAGTAGATTACGATGTTTGTCCTCTTGTCGACTCTTCCCTGTAACTCGAACAGAATAATCGAAAACATTTAGCCCGGGATTGTCTTCACCCACCTCTTTGCTAAGATGATCAGCTGTTTCAATGTATTTTGAGCAGAATGTCAACGCTTCTGTAGCAATGTAGGCCTCCGCAATGGAACCCTCGGGTCTAGCTCTGTTCCTAACATAGCCCTTGAAAGTGCCTAGCCGCCTTTCAATAGGGTACATCCAGCCATACTGTACTGACCTCTAAGTAGTGCCTCATCAGGTAGATGAACAGCCAAATGCACCATCACATCAAAGAAGGCTGGAGGATATATCTTCTCAAGGTCGCATAGGATAGTTGGTATATTGTCTCTAAGACGCTCCAAAGCATCTATCCTGATATTCCTACTACAGAGTTCCCTGAAGAATTGTCCCAACTCTGCAACTGCTCTGTATAAGTCAGGGCGGCCCAATCCTCTAAGGATAACAGGTAAAACCCTTTGAAGTAGGACGTGGCAGTCATGATTTTTCAACCCTTGTACCTTGTTTCCATCTGCACTAACTCTCCTTTCAGGGTTGGAAGCAAATCCATGTGGGAATCTCACACGTGACAGGACCTCGCAGAATTCTTTTCTTTTTACCTTGTCCAAGACATACACAGCTGGTGCCATATCCCGTGGTTTACCTTCATCTTGCACCTGCAAATCCTTTCTGATACCCAGGTGTGTCAAATCAATCCTAGTTTTTAAGGTATCTTTCGTCTTGCCTTCAATATTAAGAAGTGTGCTGATAATGCTGCCACATATTTTTTTCTCGATGTGCATCACATCAAGATTATGCCGCAGATCCAAATCTTTCCAATACTCCAAGTCCCACAAAGTGGACCTGCGGGTAAACAATAATCTCTCTTCTACCCTGCCATGCTTCCTTTTCCCGCTACCATTACCAGGATGGTTTCCTGGTGTAATATGCCTGACCTTCTCTAATTCCACTTACAACTCATCGGCGGTGAGCCTCTTTGGCGCATCACGGTTTTCATGCTTTGCATTGAACACATGTCTTCGGTATTTTCTAGGATGCGGCTTGTCCTTGGCAAGGAAACGACGGTGTCCAATGTAACAGATCTTGCTAAGTATTGCGTATGACAGCGGATTCCTGTCACAGCGAACACATGCATTGTAACCATGTGTCGTTCGCCCTGACATAGTGCCCAAAGCCGGATAATCATGGATGCACCAAATTATAACAGCACGCAGAAAGAAATCAGCTGGTGGGCTGCTATATAGGTCTCGAGTGAGAACACCCTTCCATAGATGTTGAAGTTCCTCCACAAGAGGCTCCATGAACAAATCAAAATCCTTTCTAGGACTTTTGGACCTGGGATGAGCAAGGCCATCATGTAGTTTGATTCTTTGGTGCAGACATTTGGAGGCATGTTGTAAGGGATAACAAGCACTGGCCACCTGCTATATGTGGCGCTCTGGTGGCCAAATGGGTTAAATCCATCTGAAGCTAAGCCAAGTCTAATGTGTCTCGGGTCAGCAGCAAACTCTTTGTGTTTATCATTGAAGCTTTTCCACTCACTACCATGAGATGGATGGCTCATTACATTCTGATCTCTGTACTCCTAGTTCCTAGAATGCCATAGTACATCCTCTCTTGTTTCAGCATCATGAAACAACCTCTGCAATCTTGGTATAATTGGAAAATGTCTCAGAACATTATGAGGAATCCTCTTCACAGCATCGCCATCTTTCCATCTTGATGATTTGCATTTCGGGCATTCACTTAAGTTGGCATAATCCTTTTGGAACAGAACACAATTATTCTTACAAACATGGATCATATCATATCCAATTCCAACTGCACGAAGGAAATTCTTCATTTTACTGTAGGTGTGTGGCAGCTCAGACGCATCTGGGAAAGATTCGCGGAAAGCAGCCAACATCGCATCGAATGATTTGTTGGTCATCAGCTCAGATGTCTTCACCTGAAGAAAGGTGACCATAGCTGAGAATACTGACAGCTTATTTCCTGGGGTGACAACAACGTTGCATTGTTCCAACATGCGGGCCCACAGTTTTTCTTCTATAGGTGAAAGTTCACAGAATGCACGAGCATTTCGTAGCATTGTTTCAATGTTGGTCAAACTCACTGGCTCCGCCACCACCACCTCCTCCTCCTCTTCCACCTGAGCATCAGGCAGATCAAGATGGTGATCTGCTGCTTCCACGTAGTCAATAACATTGACGTTCACAGCTTCACCATGATGAACCCACCTAGTATATGTGACCGACATCCCATACAAGTGTAGATGATTTTGCATAGTTGACTGGGGTCTTGTAACTGAATTCATACAACTGCTACATGGGCAGAGCACATCTGATTTCGGACCACTGTACTCAGCTCTGATAAAGTTCATGAAGTTTTCAACCCCCTCGACATATGCAGTGGAGAATCTTCGAGCAGAAGTTATCCAAGTCCTGTCCATCTGTTAGACATACAAATTAGTTCTTCTACTAGATATTACAGGAAAAACATATATGCTTTTTTATGAAGTCCTAGAAAAAAAATACCTAGGTCGATGTCTAAAGCTATGGCAAGATATTTGGACGAGCAGATCTAAGTAACGAAATATATGTAAAGCTAATTCAGCAAACAGATTTGAGTGCCAAATTATGGCAGGCTGTTTCAGCAGTCAATGAGGCCGAGCACACAGCCATCGAACTATCGAAGGCCATCGCAGCAACAAAGATCGAGTATAAAACGGTGTAGAGCTATTTCACCTAACAGATTGGCTACTAGACCATGGCAATCTACGTCACAATAAATATATGGCAGGATATTTTAGCAACTAATCGGCCTTGGCATGCCATCTCAGCTAAGCAGATTGAGTGCAGAACAGGGCAAGGAAGCTTCTTAAGCAGAGCATATTGACAGTAAACTACTTCGGCAAACAGTGAGATTAACAACGTCTATCAGCTAACATTCAGCGCTACACTGACATGAACGGGGCCTCAGTCTAGAATGCGCGTACCGTGGGAGAAGCTGACCGCCGTGCGTCTCCACACGAACGTCGCCAGCGGTGGCGGCGCTGACTGCTGTGCGCCTCCACAAGAACGTAGCCAGAGGTGGCGGCGCGGCTAGAGGATGGCAGTCTACAAGAGCGTACTGTGCGAGCGAGAGGATCGCCGAACCGCAGCGCCGACGTATCGGCGCGGCGGGGAGGGTGGCTTTGGCGGAGCGAATGGAGTGGAGGGGGATAGGGGGGAGGGGGTTTGGGGAATATTATTGGCTAGTTGGCCGAAGGGCGGTTGAATTGGATTTGGGGGGAATTTTTGGGTGTGGGGGGGGGAGGATTTTCGCGCGGTGGGCGGGGGGAGTTTGGCGCATGGTCGGTTTCTCCAAGTGCAGTCCCACGTGTCAGTGAAGAGGCAAGCCGAAGCGCGTTCCGTTTGCGTGAGCCGTGTGCAGGACCGAACGTGTGTGGGGTGCAATGCGACCGCGACAGGAGTGCTGTGAGTGTACCGCCTTTTTTCCTTTTAAACTAGGTGCTTCGCCCCCTCAAAAAAAAAATGTGTTGCTTCGCGCGATCCATCGACACTACTTCTAGTAATCCGGTAATCCCGACTAAAACGGCGCGGTCGGGTCTTTTCCCGCGCGATATGCTGGGAGGTTGGCTTAGTTGGGTTTTTTAGGACGAGTAATGCTACACCTACGTAATCCCAGTTACGTAATTAACATAATGTGAAACGTGTGAGCTGTTGATTGTAGATTGGGGGAAGGGAGGGGCCCACCACCATGAAAATCAGGGGAGGAGAGAGAGAGGCAATTTACGTTAACCCTTTCGTAGGTTCCCGTAGATGTAGAAAGATGTGAAATGCGTGAATGTGTGGTGGACGTACTATTGGAGTGCCTAAGATAATTTGTGTATGTATAGACCCTATGTGTTTATTTTACTTCGCATGTTAGATTTGTCTCGGTTCAATAAAAAGCAGAGTTGGTGATGATGGTGTGCCTGTCATCCTGCAATATAGGCCATCCGATCTATATCTAACGGATAGGAAGGAAACTATGACAATTTACCCGCACTCCTCTCCACATTTGCAGATAAGGCTTTCCCTCGTTCATCCTTTTCTCCCACAAGATCTTGATCTTCCGTGCAACGCACGGGCATCTTGCCAGTACTCCTACAATATGTATATTATTGTGAAAGTTCATATACACCGGTCGAGATTAATGCAAACACGACAGATTTTCATTACATTTCAAACTTTTATAGGACAGAAAAATAAAAGAAACCCGACCCTAAACCTATTCTACGGCAGCGACCGACGTCCTCCATCTGCGATCTCTATGTACGGGGGCGGGGTTCAAGACCCGTGAAGTGAAGGTGCGGTCTCCGGCGAGGAAGAGTAGAACACGGGATACGGACCGGCCAGTTGGCACACCATGCCCTACTCATCCTCGGAGGAGTCCCCGACCTCGGCGGTGCCGGACGTTGGACGGCGGCAAGTAGGACGCGTGGCTGACGGTGCTCCCGTCGTCGGCCGCCAGCGTGGCCACCGCTTGTGCGGTCACGTCCGCGTCCGGCTACGCCGCTATTGCGTCGCGAGAGGCGACTTGAGCGAGGGCGGCGACCTCGAGCTTCATTCCCAAAGACAAGCTCTCCGCAGAGCGTTCGCACTTGCGGTCATGGCTGATGTGGTGCCAGGTAGGAGGACGATGCGCTATGGTGTGGAGGTTAGCTGGGCGTTGCCGCTTTAAGTAGCGCATTCCGGTGAGGCCAAGTGTCCGGGTGCGTCATTAAGTCGCCGGAGTTGGTTCCTCGGGCACCGAGCCTCTTAACGACAACATACGAATGGACGGCATGAATGCGGGCAGCTGGCGCCGGCTCGGAACGCACCGCGCGACGGCGCGAGGGACGAGGGTTTTGTTGTGCCAGGGTAGTCAGCTCCGGTCGTGGCAACGTTGGAGATGCCCTTTGCTCACATGCGATCTCCGCATGTCATTGAAAAAGCAAGATGACCCGGCATGGTCTCAGGTCCAGAGGATGCAGTTGGCCGCGCTACACCACTCCGCGGACGCGTCGCGGCGCCCCGTGCATCCTCGACGAGCCGGGTGTTGGGGTGTGTTTGGATTGTGGCCAAAGTGCACCTTACCAAAATTTTGGTCATGACCCAAAGATTGGTCTTTGTTTGGATGGTTGCCATTTTTTGGCATGCCAATGAACTCTAGCCAACTCTAGTTCATTTTTCTTGCCAATGTCGGCCAAATCATGGGCAACCAATACCTCAACCAAAATTTTGGTCATGACCCAAAGATTGGTCTTTGTTTGGATGGTTGCCATTTCTTTGGCATGCCAATGAACTCTAGCCAACTCTAGTTCATTTTTCTTGCCAATGTCGGCCAAATCATGGGCAACCAATACCTCAACCAAAATTTTGGCTACCCAATGCTTTGATGGGGCAACCTTGGGCACAAACCAAACATACCGTTGGTCGTGCCACAGCACTAACGCCACCCTCGGCACACTGAAACTGACCGTGTCTAGCGACGATATGAGCGTGTGGCTCACCGCGGTCGCCGTGTCCAGAGGCGGTGCTGGAGCTGCGCCCCCTTGTTGGCCCCAACGACCCACATGAACAGTTGTCGGTGGCGAGGAGGTCGTGGGCCAGCTCCTCCATTGGACTAGTCTGCGCTACGTCGTCCCGACGGGTGTGCCCCACATGTCGGTTTCCCTGTTTTCCCGGCCATATTCGAGCGTCAGTGCTCCGCGTTGTGCATTAGGCCTTTCACTATGTAGGCCAAGCGAGACAACTTATTGTTTATTTGAGCCGTTCAAGTATAATCATGTGGCGTTTGCTTATTTATCAATCCTCTCCAACCCTCTTCTCCATCGAGCATGTCGCCCTCCAGTCGAGTCCATCCTCCCGCATGCCTCATTTGAACATTCCGCCGAGTATCATTCGCATGTACCCACCCTAGTCCTCTTTCAATAGATCTCCGGACCCCGAGATGAAATCGAGAGGGAACGAGTGGGGGCACGTGATACCTAAGGCGGATTCAAAATTTTGAACCGGTGATCATAGCATCCGCAAATCATATATAAAGGGTATTCAATGTTCGTTTCGTTTTTGAACGTACAATATACTCCCCCTATCCTTTCTAGTTTACATATAAGTTTTATGTGTAGTCAAAGTATCTCTACTTTGATAAAAAAGGTATCAACATTCAACAACGCCCAATCAATATTGTTAGATTCGTACGTACTCCTAGATTTGTACTCGAGATGGTTTCCAATTTGACTATTGACAAGATTAATAGTACATGAGATGTATAATGTGAAAATTATATCATTGGAAACTCCTTTCACATACGAATTTGACCGTATGCTTTGTGTAAGTTGCATGTCATATATTATTACTCTAACATTTGGTCAAAGTTAGCCTCGAAAAACGCATTAGACCCTGTATGCTTTGTGTAAGTTGCATGTCATATATTATTACTCTAACATTTGTGTAAGTTGCATGTCATATATTATTACTCTAACATTTGGTCAAAGTAGTATAGTGGAAGTGGATCCTCTGACGTAGGTATCCCTGCCTTACCCTCCCTTTCGGTCACTTACTGGCGGACCCCATGCTTGCTAGGCCCCGCATGTCAGTTACTCAATGGGTTCGGCCACGTCAGGGGATCCTCATCCGTAGTATACTCCCTCTGTTTTTATTTACTCCGCATAAAACAGAGGGAGTGGTGGTATAATAAATGACGCGGGCGGGGGAGGGGGAGGGACGTCGGTTTGCTCTCAACTGCGGTCCCACAAGCGAGCGAAAACGCAAGACGAAGCGTGTTCCATTCGGTGAGCGACGTGGAGGGTCCAGCATGCCGGGCTGCAACGCGAACGCGACAAGAGCGATGTACAGTCAAAACCGATTGACTGGTCGTCACCGGAACCACTATTCACACGAGAACCTTCGCTACTCGGCCTACGCCAGCCACTGCCCTAAAACCACACCAAATCTCTAGCCCATTCCCCCACCTTTCGATCCCCTAGCCCGCATCAAGCATCCCCTAGTTCGCCGGAAAGCCATGGTGTGCTGCAAGATCACTTACTACAAGATGCTGACGCCGGAGCGCCGCGCAGAAATCATGGCGGCGGTCGGCGCCACAGACCTCCGTTCCCAAGCTCGCTTTGTGGCAGGCCAATCCCCGAGTTCTCTAGAGCCAAGCTACGAGGAGGAGGAAGCCGATCCAATGTTCATGGCGGAGGTTGCGGCGCAGAAGGCCCCCGATGGGTATGAGACGATGGACGTCGACTTTGTGCCGGCGTCCGAGTCCCCCATGGTGCAGGCGGACCAGCGGTTCAACATGGCGATACTAAAGGAGGACCGGGAGGCAGAGGCTCAACTCGACGCGGAGCGCGCGCATGCCGCTGCCATCGAGGCTCTCCTGCAGGCGGAACCGGATGTCGTGGATGTGAACCGGGCGGCGGAGGCTCAACTTGAGGCGGAGCGCGCGGATGCCGCTGCCATCGAGGCCCTCCTGCAGGCGGAACCGGACGTCCTGGACTTGAACTGGGCGGCAGAGGCTCGACTCGACGCAGAGCGCGCGGATGCCGCTCTCATCGACGCCCTCCTGCAGGCGTAACCGGACGTCCTGGACTTGAACCGGGCGGCGGAGGCTCGACTCGACGCGGAGCGCGCGGATGCCGCTGCCATCGAGGCCCTCCTGCAGGCGGAACCGGACGTCCTCGACTTGAACCGGGCTGTGCTCTCGTCCGTGCAGAGCGCCCGCACGCTCTGCTTGAACGAGTAGCTGGAGGCCGAGGACAACCACGGTGCGGAGACACACGTCGGCAGCGACGGCTGGTTCGCGCCGGCAGCCAAAGACGACGAGGCCGTCTCTTTCCGTGAGCAGTGATAGTTTTTCTTTATGTTGTTGTTTTTATGGATCTTTTGCTGTGTAAAAACATATATTTGTTATGCAAGTCGCCTGACTTGGGTCAGTCTACCATTTCAGGCGGTTGGATGAATATCCTACGTCTCCTAACCCTTCTTTCCTTCTTCCTCACCTCTTCTTCTTCCCCAACAGACCACCGCACGGGCCGTACGGATACTCCCCAACATGCGGTTGGATAAACATACTCTATGAACGAAAATTATGTGTCAGCGATAGGATGGCTGAGTTTGGTTTGTTCACATGCGACAACACGTGTCAGTGAGGGTGCGTTCCCTTGGTTGGGTTTGCGGCGTGCAGGAGCGACTGTGTGAGGGTGCGGTGCGACCGCGGCGTGCAGGAGCGACCGTGTGAGGGTGCGGTGCGACCGCGACAGCCGTGCGCAAGTGTACCTCCTTCTCATTTTGAAAACTTTAGGCAAGCTTGGCAAAAATGTGTGGCGAAGTTTGGCAATGCAAGGCCTAGACCCAAACAGGATAAGTACGTACGTACTAGGAGTACTAGTGTTAAAAAAGAAAGGCGGGGTTTTCCTTCGCGGGATTTAATCGATACAAATCCTCGTTTCACGTGTCAATTAATGCGTATTTTTTCTCCAAAGACCAAAGAGCTAACCATCTCACTCCTCATCGCTTGATTAATGCAGCGCCATGCAAACCAACCTTCTCACTTCCGCATGCATGCAGGGATATTAATGTCCTTGGTTGCTAACCCCATCAATTTTGCCTCGATTAGTGTTAGTGGCCCTTTGCAAATTGTAATTTTGATATACTGGCCTTGTGTACAAAAAAATGGAGGTAGTAACTATATTTGACTTCCTTCCCCATTGCGGTGACGTCGACGATATCTTTTTTTTGGTGGTTTGGCGAAGTGCGTTCGACGGAGAACACCATTGAGGGAGACCACGGTAAGTCGTTCGCAAGTGCCGCCTGCAAGCCGAGACAACCGCCTTATTTGCATCCAGGAAGTCCTTTACTAGTACTACTAGGAGTACTAGTGCGGTGAGATGGTTTCTCGAAGAAGACGATGGAGAAGCGGAGTCAGCGAAGAGTGAAATGATGGTTGCTTCGTCCGTGCTTTTGTGATTTGACGCCTCACTGCTTTGTGATTTGTGATAGAAGGGACAGGGGAGTAGACTCTGTGCTCTATACTGTACTACATGCGTCCAAGCATGGGAGAAAGAGGAGAGACGTTGCATTTTTCTATTCCTTCAATCAATCAATCAGGGAGCTTCGGTTCCATCTTTTTGGCTTTGGCAACACCGTCCACAATGGTTCCCACGATGCCAAAAGCTATTTTCACATTTGGCTACACATTGTGGATGCCCTTAACCGTACCACTTGGTTTTGCTCCTGTGTGCTATCTATACAAATCTCAATTATATTGATCTAAAAAATTATAGAATCAAGATTAGTAAAAAGGAGGTGATTTTGCCGCGCGGATGGCGGGGGAGGTTTCTTATTTGAGCAATGCTACATCCACGTAATGGTTTACGTAAAGTTACGAACTGATGTGATGTGGGGCTATTTGATTGGATTAAAGGAGAGGATTAGGCCCACCCCACCTGAAAATCAGGGGGGCATATATAGATTAGATGGAAAGTATACGTAGCAGCTACGTAGCCCTTTGTAAGTCTAGGATTAGGCTTCTTATTTTCGGAGGACGTTGTCCTGGCGGTTTGCTAACATGCGGTCCCACGTGTCAGTGCTTTACCAAGCCGATCCGCGTCCCACATGAGGCAGAACAACGGCAGAAGCAACACGTGGTTAAGTTGAAGAAGATGAGGGAGAAGCGGATTCAGCAACGAGTGAAATGATGGTTGCTTCGTCCCTCCAACTTAACTGCAGGAAAGGTGCAGCTTGTGATTTGACGCCTCATTGCTCATTACTACGCCGGCGCCATGACTGGGGTGCTTCACCCCGGCTTCTCTGCACTGTATTCCGGTATGGCACGTGGACCCGGTAGCTTGATGTCCCACATGTCGGCGAAAGGGACTAGAAGATTTATGAAAGCGAGCGCTCCACTCTTACGACGGAGGAGTAGACGACACGACGGCCCAGTGAACTGTCACTTGTAGTACTGTATAGTACTATAGTTTTCTGTTTCGCACGATCCATCGATACAAACCCGATTAAACAGGAAAGGGCGGGATTTTTCCCGCGCGGTAGATGATACTGGACATACATTTCAAAGGCAATTTTAATGTATGCAAACTGAATAATTATAAGTAACAATATGATATCTAGTAAAACTAAAAACACATATGATTTATTGTGTTAGAGTGTAGTAGTAGTGCTATATTGCATAGTTGTTAGATGTAACATGCGAGAACGTGTAGAGATGTAGTTTTGGAGGGCCTACAGAGAGAAAAGCGTAATACGGTCACCGAACTTCAGAATAAGCTGATTACGGTCACTATATACGTTTTGCGGTGATTATACGGTCACTTGCTCACAGTTCAGCATCGGATTGCACTCTGTTGACTGGTCAAATAGTCTGCGTGGCGCCATGTTGACTAGTTAAATTGACCACGTTCCTTGTGGGTCCCACCTGTCAGTTCGCATAGGCAAAAGGTCAGATAAACACAAATTTACGCAGGCGCGACAAGGCTCCAACCCGTGCGCGGGAATCACCTGGTTGTGTATGTGTCTGTCAGGGCCTGATGTGTACACATGCACGTGTAGGTTGAGCACTTGAGCGTGAGAGTGTGTGTTGGTTGTGTGGTGTACTGGTGTGTGCATGCATGCGTGCGTGTGTGCGTGTGAGTGTTGCGTGCGTGCGTGTGAGTGTTGCGTGCGTGCGTTGCTGCGTATGTACGTGTGAGTGTTGCGTGCGTGCGTGGGTGCATGTGTTTGTGTGAGTGTTGCATGGATGCAGTTCGTGTGCATGCGTGCGTGTGTGTATAATCACCACACCAGCTCCTGTGTGTTAAAACAGATGGCTCAGCATACCAATACAAGGCCACCTTGTCCGCTGTGCCCGCGGTCATGACTTCGAACCACCGTCCAAATATTTTTTTGTCGTTTGTTTTCATTCTTACTAGCAAGATGCCCGTGCGTTGCACGTAACATAAAGATGCATTTGTATGACTTGTTTATCTTGTGAGAGAAAAGGATGAACGAGGGAAGGCCTTATTTGCAAATGTGGAGAGGTGTGTGGGTGCCTTTTTGCAAAATTGCCATAGTTTCTTTCCTATCCGTCAGATATAAATCAGACGGCCTATATTGCAGGATGGCAGGCACACCATCATCACCAACTCTGTTTTTTATAAGAGTGTATTTTATGTATTTTATAAGAGTGTAGATGTAGAGTAGATAGAAGTCGACAGGTGGGCACGATGGTAGTGAGATAATGTGATGCAACACTAGAGGTGCCACTGAAGGAAATATGCCCTAGAGGCAATAATAAAGTTATTATTTATTTCCTTATATCATGATAAATGTTTATTATTCATGCTAGAATTGTATTAACCGGAAACATAATACTTGTGTGAATACATAGACAATCAGAGTGTCACTAGTATGCCTCTACTTGACTAGCTCGTTGATCAAAGATGGTTATGTTTCCTAGCCATAGACATGAGTTGTCACTTGATTAACGGGATCACATCATTAGGAGAATGATGTGATTGACTTGACCCATTCCGATAGCTTAGCACTCGATCGTTTAGTATGTTGCTATTGCTTTCTTCATGACTTATACATGTTCCTATGACTATGAGATTATGCAACTCCCGTTTACCGGAGGAACACTTTGTGTGCTACCAAACGTCACAACGTAACTGGGTGATTATAAAGGTGCTCTACAGGTGTCTCCAAAGGTACTTGTTGGGTTGGCGTATTTCGAGATTAGGATTTGTCACTCCGATTGTCGGAGAGGTATCTCTGGGCCCACTCAGTAATACACATCACTATAAGCCTTGCAAGCATTGTAACTAATGAGTTAGTTGCGGGATGATGTATTACGGAACGAGTAAAGAGACTTGCCGGTAACGAGATTGAACTAGGTATCGAGATACCGACGATCGAATCTCGGGCAAGTAACATACCGATGACAAAGGGAACAACGTATGTTGTTATGCGGTCTGACCGATAAAGATCTTCGTAGAATATGTGGGAGCCAATATGAGCATCCAGGTTCCGCTATTGGTTATTGACCGGAGAGGTGTCTCGGTCATGTCTACATAGTTCTCGAACCCGTAGGGTCCGCACGCTTAACGTTACGATGACGGTTATATTATGAGTTTATGTGTTTGATGTACCGAAGGAGTTTGGAGTCCCAGATGAGATCGGGGACATGACGAGGAGTCTCGAAATGGCCGAGACGTAAAGATCGATATATTGGACGACTATATTCGGACTTCGGAAAGGTTCCGAGTGATTCGGGTATTTTTCGAAGTACCGGAGAGTTACGGGAATTCGGATTGGGCCTTAATGGGCCATACGGGAAAGGAGAGAAAGGCCCCAAAGGGTGGCCGCACCCCTCCCCATGGACTAGTCCGAATTGGACTAGGGAGGGGGGGCGCCCCCTTCCTTCTTTCTCCTTCTCCCTTCCCTTTTCCTACTCCAACAAGGAAAGGAGGAGTGGGAGTAGGACTCCCCCCTTGGCGCACCCTCCTCCTAGACCGTCCGCCTTCCCCCTTGCTCCTTTATATACGGGGGCAGGGGGCACCCCATAGACACAACAATTGATCATTGATCTCTTAGCCGTGTGCGGTGCCCCCCTCCACCATATTACACCTCGATAATATCGTAGCGGTGCTTAGGCGAAGCCCTGCGTCGGTATAACATCATCATCGTCACCACGCCGTCGTGCTGACGAAACTCTCCCTCAACACTCGGCTGGATCGGAGTTCGAGGGACGCCATCGAGCTAAACGTGTGCTGAACTCGGAGGTGCCGTACGTTCGGTACTTGATCGGTCGGATCGTGAAGACGTACGACTACATCAACCGCGTTGTGTTAACGCTTCCGCTTTCGGTCTACGAGGGTATGTGGACAACACTCTCCCCTCTCGTTGCTATGCATCACCATGATCTTGCGTGTGCGTAGGAATTTTTTTGAAATTACTATGTTCCCCAACAGTGGTATCAGAGCCTGGTTTTATGTGTTGATGTTATATGCACGAGTAGAACACAAGTGAGTTGTGGGCGATATAAGTCATACTGCTTACCAGCATGTCATACTTTGGTTCGGTGGTATTGTGAGATGAAGCGGCCCAGACCGACATTACGCGTACGCTTACGCGAGACTGGTTTCACCGTTGCGAGCACTCGTTGCTTAAAGGTGACTGGCGGGTGTCTGTCTCTCTCACTTTAGTCGAACCGAGTGTGGCTACGCCCGGTCCTTGCGAAGGTTAAAACAGCACCAACTTGACAAACTATCGTTGTGGTTTTGATGCGTAGGTAAGAACGGTTCTTGCTAAGCCCGTAGCAGCCACGTAAAACTTGCAACAACAAAGTAGAGGACGTCTAACTTGTTTTTGCAGGGCATGTTGTAATGTGATATGGCCAAGACATGATGCTATATTTTATTGTATGAGATGATCATGTTTTGTAACCGAGTTATCGGCAACTGGCAGGAGCCATATGGTTGTCGCTTTATTGTATGTTGTGCAATCGCCATGTAATTGTTTTACTTTATCACTAAGCGGTAGCGATAGTCGTAAAAGCAATAGTTGGCGAGACGACAACGATGCTACGATGGAGATCAAGGTGTCGCGCCGGTGACGATGGTGATCATGACGGTGCTTCGGAGATGAAGATCACAAGCACAAGATGATGATGGCCATATCATATCACTTATATTGATTGCATGTGATGTTTATCTTTTATGCATCTTATCTTGCTTTGATTGACGGTAGCATTATAAGATGATTTCTCACTAAATTTCAAGATAAAAAGTGTTCTCCCTGAGTATGCACCATTGCCAAAGTTCGTCGTGCCCAGACACCACGTGATGATCGGGTGTGAGCTCTACGTCCATCTACAACGGGTGCAAGCCAGTTTTGCACATGGAGAATACTTAGGTTAAACTTGACGAGCCTAGCATATGCAGATATGGCTTCGGAACACTGAGACCGAAAGGTCGAGCGTAAATCATATAGTCGATATGATCAACTTAGTGATGTTCACCATTGAAAGCTACTCCATTTCACGTGATGATCGGTTATGGTTTAGTTGATATGGATCACGTGATCACTTAGAAGATTAGAGGGATGTCTATCTAAGTGGGAGTTCTTAAGTAATATGATTAATTGAACTTAAATTTATCATGAACTTAGTACCTGATAGTATCTTGCTTGTCTATGTTGATTGTAGATAGATGGCCCGTGCTGTTGTTCCGTTGAATTTTAATGCGTTCCTTGAGAAAGCAAAGTTGAAAGATGATGGTGCTTTGGAGATGGATATCAAAGGCACAAAATGATGATGGCCATATCATATCACTTATTTTGATTGCATGTGATGTTTATCTTTTATGCGTCTTATTTTGCTTAGTACGGCGGTAGCATTATAAGATGATCTCTCACTAAAATTTAAAGATAAAAGTGTTCTCCTGAGTTTGCACCGTTGCCAAAGTTCTTCGTGCTGAGACACCACGTGATGATCGGGTGTGATAGGCTCTACGTTCAAATACAACGGGTGCAAAACAGTTGCACACGCAGAATACTCAGGTTAAACTTGACGAGCCTAGCATATGCAGACATGGCCTCGGAACACAGAGACCGAAAGGTCGAGCGTGAATCATATAGTAGATATGATCAACATAGTGATGTTCACCATTGAAACTACTCCATCTCACGTGATGACCGGACATGGTTTAGTTGATATGGATCACGTGATCACTTAGAGGATTAGAGGGATGTCTATCTAAGTGGGAGTTCTTAAGTAATATGATTAATTGAACTTAAATTTATCATGAACTTAGTCCTGATAGTATTTTTGCAAATTATGTTGTAGATCAATAGCTCGCGTTGTTGCTTCCCTGTGTTTATTTTTGATATGTTCCTAGAGAAAATTATGTTGAAAGATGTTAGTAGCAATGATGCGGATTGGATCCGTGATCTGAGGATTATCCTCATTGCTGCATAGAAGAATTATGTCCTTGATGCACCGCTAGGTGACAGACCTATTGCAGGAGCAGATGCAGACGTTATGAAAGTTTGGCTAGCTCAATATGATGACTACTTGATAGTTTAGTGCACCATGCTTAACGGCATAGAATCGGGACTTCAAAGACGTTTTGAACGTCATGGACCATATGAGATGTTCCAGGAGTTGAAGTTAATATTTCAAGCAAACACCCGAGTTGAGAGATATGAAGTCTCCAACAAGTTCTATAGCTAAAAGATGGAGGAGAATAGCTCAAGCAGTGAGCATGTGCTCAGATTGTCTGGGTACTACAATCGCTTGAATCAAGTGGGAGTTAATCTTCCAGATAAAATAGTGATTGACAGAATTCTCTAGTCACCATCACCAAGTTAGTAGAACTTCGTGATGAACTATAGTATGCAAGGGATGACAAAAGTAATTCCCGAGCTCTTCGTGATGCTGAAATCGACGAAGGTAGAAATCAAGATAAACATCAAGTGTTGATGGTTGACGAGACCACTAGTTTCAAGAAAAGGGCAAAGGGAAGAAGGGGAACTTCAAGAAGAACGACAAGCAAGTTGCTGCTCAAGTGAAGAAGCCTAAGTCTGGTCCTAAGCCTGAGACTAAGTGCTTCTACTGCAAAGGGACTGGTCACTGGAAGCGGGACTACCCCAACTATTTGGTGGATAAGAAGGATGGCAAAGTGAACAAAGGTATATTGGATATACATGTTATTGATGTGAACTTTACTAGTGTTTATAGCAACCTCTCGGTATTTGATACTGGTTCAGTTGCTAAGAGTAGTAACTCGAAACGGGAGTTGCAGAATAAACAGAGACTAGTAAAAGGCGAGGTGACGATGTGTGTTGGAAGTAGTTCCAAGATTGATATGATCATCATCGCACACTCCCTATACTTTCGGGATTAGTGTTGAAACTAAATAAGTGTTATTTGGTGTTTGCGTTGAGCATGAATATGATTTGATCATGTTTGTTGCAATACGGTTATTCATTTAAATTAGAGAATAATTGTTGTTCTGTTTACATGAATAAAACCTTCTATGGTCATACACCCAATAAAATGGTTTGTTGGATCTCGATCGTAGTGATACACATATTCATAATAATGAAACCAAAAGATGCAAAGTTAATAATGATAGTGCAACTTTTTTGTGGCACTGCCGTTTAGGTCATATCGGTGTAAAGCGCATGAAGAAACTCCATACTGATGGACTTTTGGAACCACTTGATTATGAATCACTTGGTACTTGCGGACCGTGCCTCATGGGCAAGATGACTAAAACACCGTTCTCCGGAACTATGGAGAGAGGAACAGATTTATTGGAAATCATACATACAGATGTATGTGGTCCGATGAATATTGAGGCTCGTGGCGGATATCGTTATTTTCTCACCTTCACAGATGATTTGAGCAGATATGGGTATATCTACTTAATGAAACATAAGTCTGAAACATTTGAAAAGTTCAAAGAATTTCAGAGTGAAGTTGAAAATCATCGTAACAAGAAAATAAAATTTCTACAATCTGATCGTGGAGGAGAATATTTGAGTTATGAGTTTGGCCTTCAGTTAAAACAATGTGAAATAGTTTCACTACTCACGCCACCTTGAACACCACGGTGTAATGGTGTGTCCGAACATCGTAACCGTACTTTATTAGATATGGTGCGGTATATGATGTCTCTTACCGATCTACCACTATCGTTTTGGGGTTATGCATTAGAGACAGCTGCATTCACGTTAAATAGGGTACCATCTAAATCCGTTGAGACGACATCTTATGAACTGTGGTTTGGCAAGAAACCAAAGTTGTCGTTTCTTAAAGTTTGGGGTTGCGATGCTTATGTGAAAAGGTTTCATCCTGATAAGCTCAAACCCAAATCGGAGAAATGTGTCTTCATAGGATACCCAAAGGAGACTGTTGGGTACACCTTCTATCACAGATCCGAAGGCAAGACATTCGTTGCTAAGAATGGATCCTTTCTAGAGAAGGAGTTTCTCTCGAAAGAAGTGAGTGGGAGGAAAGTAGAACTTGATGAGGTAACTGTACCTGCTCCCTTATTGGAAAGTAGATCATCACAGAAACCAGTTTCTGCGACACCTACACCAATCAGTGAGGAAGTTAATGATAATGATCATGAAACTTCAGATCAAGTTATTACTGAACCTTGTAGGTCAACCAGATTAAGATCCGCACCAGAGTGGCACGGTAATCCTGTTCTGGAGGTTATGTTACTAGACCATGACGAACCTACGAACTATGAAGAAGCGATGGTGAGCCCAGATTCCGCAAAATGGCTTGAGGCCATGAAATCTGAGATGGGATCCATGTATGAGAACAAAGTATGGACTTTGATTGACTTGCCCAATGATCGGCGAGCCATAAAAATAAATGGATCTTCAAGAGGAAGACGGACGCTGATAGTAGTGTTACTATCTACAAAGCTAGACTTGTCGGCAAAAGGTTTTTGACAAAGTTCAAAGTGTTGAATACGATGAGATTTTCTCACTCGCAGCGATGCTTAAGTCTGTCCGAATCATGTTAGCAATTGCCACATTTTATGAAATCTGGCAAATGGATAAACAAAACTGCATTCCTTAATGGATTCATTAAAGAAGAGTTGTATATGATGCAACCAGAAGGTTTTGTCAATCCTAAAGGTGCTAACAAAATATGCAAACTCCAGTGATCCATCTATGGACTGGTGCAAGCATCTCAGAGTTGGAATATACGCTTTGATAAGTTGATCAAAGCATATAGTTTTATACAGACTTGCGGTGAAGCCTGTATTTACAAGAAAGTGAGTGGGAGCACTACAACATTTCTGATAAGTATATGTGAATGACATATTGTTGATCGGAAATAATGTAGAATTATTCTGCAAAGCATAAAGGAGTGTTTGAAAGGAGTTTTTCAAAGAAAGACCTCAGTGAAGCTACTTACATATTGAGCATCAAGATCTATAGAGATAGATCAAAGACGCTTGATAAGTTTTTTCAATGAGTACATACCTTAATAAGATTTTGAAGTAGTTCAAAATGGAACAGTCAAAGAAAGAGTTTCTTGCCTGTGTTACAAGGTGTGAAATTGAGTAAGACTCAAAGCCCGACCACGACAGAAGATAGAAAAAGAATGAAAGTCATTCCCTATGCCTCGGCCATAGGTTCTATAAAGTATGCCATGCTGTGTACCAGATCTATTGTATACCCTACACTGATTTTGGCAAGGGAGTACAATAGTGATCTAGGAGTAGATCACTGGACAGCGGTCAAAATTATCCTGACTGGAATAAGGATATGTTTCTCGATTATGGAAGTGACAAATGGTTCGTCGTAAAGGGTTACGTCGATGCAAGTTTTGACACTAATCTAGATGACTCTAAGTCTCGGTCTAGATACATATTGAAAGTGGGAGCAATTAGCTAGAGTAGCTCCATGCAGAGCACTGTAGACATAGAAATTTGCAATATACTTACGGATCTGAATGCGACAGACCCGTTGACTAAAATTATCTCACAAGCAAAACATGATCACACCTTAGTACTCTTTGGGTGTTAATCACATAGCGGTGTGAACTAGATTACTGACTCTAGTAAACCCTTTGGGTGATGGTCACATGACGATGTGACCTATGGGTGTTAATCACATGGTGATGTGAACTATTGATGTTAAATCACATGGCGATGTGAACTAGATTATTGACTCTAGTGCAAGTGGGAGACTGAAGGAAATATGCCCTAGAGGCAATAATAAAGTTATTATTTATTTCCTTATATCATGATAAATGATTATTATTCATGCTAGAATTGTATTAACCGGAAACATAATACTTGTGTGAATACATAGACAAACAGAGTGTCACTAGTATGTCTCTACTTGACTAGCTCGTTGATCAAAGATGGTTATGTTTCCTAGCCATAGACATGAGTTGTCATTTGATTAACGGGATCACGTCATTAGGAGAATGATGTGATTGACTTGACCCATTCCGATAGCTTAGCACTCGATCGTTTAGTATGTTGCTATTGCTTTCTTCATGACTTATACATGTTCCTATGACTATGAGATTATGCAACTCCCGTTTACCGGATGAACACTTTGTGTGCTACCAAACGTCACAACGTAACTGGGTGATTATAAAGGTGCTCTACAGGTGTCTCCAAAGGTACTTGTTGGGTTGGCGTATTTCAAGATTAGGATTTGTCACTCCGATTGTCGGAGAGGTATCTCTGGGCCCACTCAGTAATACACATCACTATAAGCCTTGCAAGAACTAATGAGTTAGTTGCGGGATGATGTATTACGGAACGAGTAAAGAGACTTGCCGGTAACGAGATTGAACTAGGTATCGAGATACCGACGATCGAATCTCGGGCAAGTAACATACCGATGACAAAGGGAACAACGTATGTTGTTATGCGGTCTGACCGATAAAGATCTTCGTAGAATATGTGGGAGCCAATATGGGCATCCAGGTTCCGCTATTGGTTATTGACCGGAGAGGTGTCTCGGTCATGTCTACATAGTTCTCGAACCCGTAGGGTCCGCACGCTTAACGTTACGATGACGGTTATATTATGAGTTTATATGTTTTGATGTACCGAAGGAGTTTGGAGACCCAGCTGAGATCGGGGACATGATGAGGAGTCTCGAAATGGCTGAGACGTAAAGATCGATATATTGGACGACTATATTCGGACTTCGGAAAGGTTCCGAGTGATTCGGGTATTTTTCGGAGTACCGGAGAGTTACGGGAATTCGTATTGGGCCTTAATGGGCCATACGAGAAAGGAGAGAAAGGCCCCAAAGGGTGGCCGCACCCCTCCCCATGGACTAGTCCGAATTGGACTAGGGAGGGGGGCGCCCCCTTCCTTCTTTCTCCTTCTCCCTTCCCTTTTCCTACTCCAACAAGGAAAGGAGGAGTCCTACTCCCGGTGGGAGTAGGACTCCCCCCTTGGCGCGCCCTCCTCCTAGACCGGCCGCCTTCCCCCTTGCTCCTTTATATACGGGGGCACCCCATAGACACAACAATTGATCATTGATAATATCGTAGCGGTGCTTAGGCGAAGCCCGGCGTCGGTAGAACATCATCATCGTCACCACGCCGTCGTGCTGACGAAACTCTCCCTCAACACTTGGCTGGATCGGAGTTCGAGGGACGTCATCGAGCTAAACGTGTGCTGAACTCGGAGGTGCCGTACGTTCGGTACTTGATCGGTCGGATCGTGAAGACGTACGACTACATCAACCGCGTTGTGTTAACGCTTCCGCTCTCGGTCTACGAGGGTACGTGGACAACACTCTCCCCTCTCGTTGCTATGCATCACCATGATCTTGCGTGTGCGTAGGATTTTTTTTGAAATTACTACGTTCACCAACAGCCACGTGGAGCGTTTAACTGGTCAACTAGTCATGTCATGAGCAAATACAGAGTTGTACGGTGAGCCCGTGACTGTATAATAACCACTAAACGTAAATGGTGACCGTAATGAGTGGATTCTGAAGTCCAATGTATGTATCGTGCTTTCGCTTCAAATACAATGATCGTCATTGCATATACCGCGAGAGAAAGATGAAACATGCGTGAATTTTCTGGGGGCTTACTTTTAGAGGACCTAGAGATAGTTTTGTGTGCATACGTGAAAGGGGCGTACAGGGGGGGTATGCGATGGAGAGAGAGATGCTCTTCGTTTCTCTTTATTATGACTAACTTTGTATATAGTATAAAAATATACAAATTCACAGTGCGGAATAAATATCATTGTGGGCACCATGCAATGCAAATTAGCGTTCGTACTCCTCCATATAACTTTGTAATGTTGTATATATGTAGAAACTCTAAAATAATTTTTTGGCCACACTTTATTCAAAAGGAATGTTGTATGCGAAATAAACGTGAAGAGAGGGCTTTTTAGATCAATGGGGTACGTGATGTAACATGTGTGAATGTGTAGTTGATGCATTTGGCGGGGCCTAGAGAGGTATGTGTGTGTATTACGTATTCGAGAGAGGCATGGATAGAGGGGCCGACGGGGGGGGGGGGGCGTGGGAGAGATCGCACGAGAAATGAGAGTGGTCTAGAGAGAGAGACAAATATGACGTCACGACAAGAGATTCCATTCCCTTGAGTGTGTATATGCAAGGGGGGAGGGAATAGAGGCACCAGGAGAAATTTTCTGTGTGTGTGTGGTGTTTGTGTTGGTATGTGTGGGTGTGAGAAGATAATGAGACGTGGGGGCAGAGGGTGTGTCACCGCGTGAGGTCCGGTGGGTCGAGGTGAGGCCATTCGTTCGGTTCCGACCTGCGCCACATTGGTCGGCCCGTGACGCATTTAGGAAGACCCATGGATGACTAGTCGTACAAGACAAAGATAGCAGAATTGTGAAGGACTCTATGTCCACTGACAAAGCCGGCTAGGATTTGTAACCCTAGGTTCTCGGACTAAGGTAACCCCTTTATCTCTGATATTACTATTCATCCAACCTAACTTTAAGGGGCATCCTACAGAATGCTCTGCTAGAATCATACTCGTCGATTAGGAAGAGAGGTGTGAGACAATGCGTGAGAGACAGGCGTAAAGATAATGTGCGTACATGAGACACGTAGGCAGGTCCATGTATATAGAAAGGGTCGATGAGGATTGTGCGTGTGTATGTTTGCGAGAGGAAGAGTGCTTGTGATAAAGGTTAGTGAAAACAGTTGTAAATGGTTACGAGAGGGAGGGAGGGTTATATCTAGAGCATGTGTGCGAGAAAGACACCTCGGGAGAGAGTGTGTGAGCATGTGTGAGAGACCACCGATGGAGAGTGAAACTACATGTAAAAGACTACTCTACACATTGATTACAGATATAAATTGTATCCAAATATTAGGATGGGATCATGATATTTGCAATTCGCGTAAGGAGCGGTCATTGATCCATCAGACATCTATATTCTATCGAATTTGAGCATGTCTATGTTATTATTCGACACAATTGATCCACATAGTTAGTATTTTGAACTCCAGACAATGCATCGCTTTAGCAATCGAATATAAACGTGAGTATAGTTCATGTTGTGTGTGTAAAGCACATTATACATACGAAAGTTACACAATGGACATTATAAATAGCTACCTATGAACTAGCATACATTTGAATTCAACTTAAGGTGGTTTAAGAAAATCGAATTCAACATGAAGTCCATTCAATTATTTGAATTTGATATCATGGCATTTGTAAACCATACCTAAATTATGGGGGCACCAATCTTTGCTCTGATTTTGTACATAATAGCATATGTAGTCGTGTACAAAATAGACTCAAATTTAGCTCCTCCATTCCAAAATAATCGTAGTTATAGGATTTTCAAGTGTCAAAATTTCAAAAAGAAGCGGATAATTTAATGAGGTTTTCAAACATACAAGGTCAAATATAACGTTGTCTATTTAGGTCAATCCTCATAGTTCAAGAGTACTCTAAACGTGAATGCTTGTGTTTCAAAATTTCGAACGAAGCGCCAAAAGAGCCTCTACTCGGCCGAAACCGCGTGAGACCAATGTTTGGTAGTACAAGGAAATTACTTTTCTAATAACTCCGACCCGTGAAACCTACCGGCCCGACGTCCAAAGGTCTAAACCGGGGTAGGTTTGTAGCTTCATCTAGACGCCACGCAACCGCATCCAAAAAACATTCATACACAATGGCCGCCTAAGCACACATGCGCGCAGCCGAAATTGCTCCCGCCCACTATTTGGGACACCTGGGATTACCATCCTACCCCCGACCCACAGTAGGTCCGAAATTTAAGAGGGGGGCAAAGTTTGTACTTTCCCCAAATTTCAAACAAGCGCGTCCCATCTTCTGTTCAAAAAAAGCCAAAAACAAGCGCGTCCCAGACCGAAACATGGTTCCCCCCACCCGTCCGATTCCCCATTCGTACTCCGTGGGCGCCAAAACTACCTCTCCACCAGCCGCGAAACCCCGGCGTCCTCCATCCGCCACCCCATCCCACCCATCAACCTCCGCCCTCCTCCATCACGCCGGAGCCGATACCCCGACGTCGTCGTCCACCGCAACCTCAACCGCAACGCCCTCCACGGCTAGTAGTTGAAGCCGAGGCCGAGCCGTCCGTACCCGAGCCAGTTCAACCACGCTGTCCTGCGCCTCACTGCTGCCGCTCCAACTTCGCCACCCTCCGCTGCACCGGAGCTGTTCCTGCTACGCCGTCCTTCGCCGCCTCGGATCTGCTTCCCCTCCGCTGACATACGGCCACGACAACACAGTCAACAATTTGGCCATGGGTTCGTCCAAGCCTGCACCCTCCAGAACATCGGTTTCCCCGGTAAAAAGAAGAAGATCGGCGCGACATGTGGAGGTGACCACACCGGCAACCAAAAAAGGTACTCCTCTTCCCTTATTCGTGCAAATCTTACGTCTCTGCTTGCACGGTATTCATCCCACAGAAGGCACTAGTTGACCGCTTCTTCTTGATACTGGATGTTCCTAGTAACTCGCGATGCACAAGGTTTCCCCTCATATACTATTTCACCTTAGCTAGAGGTCCGTCGCCCCCCTGAATTTCAATTTTTGGCCAGTTGATTCCCAATTAACAAAAGCATTCCCCGGCGTAACAGGCGCTAGTACGCCTATTATGCCGGGGAAGCAGCGCCTTGGTGTTTATCTTAGGGGCGTGTGCGGCCTAGAGCTACTGGCACCCGATCTGGAGGTCGGCCGGGATTAAAGGGATGGCCTGGGGGTGCTGCCAAGCACGGCGGTGGTGTGAGGTCAATGGGAGGGCGGGGCGGCGGAGGCAGGGGTCTGGGCCGGTGGTCGCTGGCGGTTCGAGAAAGATCGTCAACAGTGACTGGCGGGAGGTAGACGAAGGCCATCTGCCCGTTCCTTATAGATCGGACGGTTCATTAAAAAAATCGACTGACCTATTTATTTTCAGTCGACTGTTATCTTAGATATGACCACATGTGGTGGTGTGCTGGAGGAGTACCTGCATTTCCTGTGCTCATATATTACAAAATCATACGGAGTAGAATCTAATTTTGTTTGCCATGAAATGTTGTAGAGCTATCATATGTCTCCTGTCATTTATTTTTCAGCCACCTGCTATCTGCTACTTTTACAGTGCACTAGTTCTGCACACACTTCACCCTTACTCTCACTATTGTGTTTTTATGCAAGGGTATTTCAGACTCTGTTGCCATGAGAGAAGCCAAAAAGAAAAGAGATAAGTCGCTCCAGCTTCGTGTGCGGTTAGGCAAGACACGTTACAGCGCTATAAAGGGTGCAGTGTCAGCAGATGGAGACGGTAAACGTAGCTCTGGAGCTGATGACCTCGCTCGCAATGAACCACCATCCCAGGTGCTTGCTTTAACTTCGTGGTGTCATATGTGGTTGCATGTTCCATATGGTGTCTAGCTTGTATTCGAAAGGCCGAAGTCGGTAAGATAAGGAAAGATATTTTTTTACATGAACCACCATCCCGTGAGCACCAGAAGACAAATAGCTAGTCAAGGCACTGGCCGAGCCAGTGACAAGCCCAGCAAAGATAGGCATCACCTGGAAGCCAACTAAAAAGCTGCGATGGTGGCGAAGCAGCCTGCCTCCCACCAGGCTCTCAGGTCCTAGATGATCATGCTCACCACTCCAGCCGG